>NW_017728914.1:12085015-12089348 GCF_001723895.1 Crocodylus porosus
CCCTGAACACTACCAGGAGTGACCAGGAATAACGGTCACAAGCTGGCAGAGGGCAGGCTTAGGCTAGATATCAGGAAGTGCTACTTCACAGTCAGGGCGGCTAGGATCTGGAACCAACTTCCAAGAGAAGTTGTGCTGGCTCCTACCCTGGGGGTCTTTAAGAGGAGGCTTGATGCCTACCTAGCTGGAATCATTTGACCCCAGTACTCTTTCCTGCCATGGCAGGGGGTCGGACTAGATGATCTACTCAGGTCCCTTCTGACTCTAAAAACTATCAAAATATGAAATACCAGAAATGTTTCTTTATTAAGTTGTACACATATGCACATATATGCTTAAGAAAGCTTATACTATATATACCTGCTTTAGTTAGTCTATAAGGTATAAATTTAGTCTGCCTTCTGCCACTAATATAACAACATTATGGCCAGCTGCTTAACTGATACCTGAATCTGTCTATAGTCATCTACACATCCAGATCAAATATATTCAGATGCAACTAACATATGCAAGTGGCATATGGATGTTATGTGCCCCCAGACTGTCCTGAGCAACCTAAAAGTTAATGTTTTTCCAAGACTGAACTAAATTCTGAACAGTGTTTATAGGATGGGGTTCTATCCTAGCAGACTCAATAAAACCAAATTAAACTGGTAGTGATGTTGATGTATATTAAAATTATCCCTGAAGTTATAATGGAAATGCTAATAAGGTGGAAGGATTTCTTTTCTGAGATATTTTAATGTTTGCAGTTTTCAGGATCAGATAGTACAATATTGTGCTAAATAAACAAAAAAACCCAAAACATGGTTTGCAATTAATAGCAACATATGCTAGAGTTGTTTACACTTTTATTTCATTGTTATCTCACTAGAATCCTACAGAATGTTTAATAATATAATATTTAAAAATTAGAATCCAAAAAGATCATTGGAAGATGTATACACGATTTCTGATATAAAAGGCATTAATCTATTAATTGAACTCCCATAGAGATTTTCTTGCTACGTCAACTGAGGAAGAGAAGAAGGAGCCTTCATTTACAGGAGCATGAAGACACAATCTAAGCCATTTGCTATTTACCTGAATTATTTTCAGGTACTTGTGTTCCTCTCTCATTTTCAGAAACAATGATAAAGTTATTGCCTGGAAAACAACTACTACATGTCATATATGGATTTGCCTACTCTTCGTGAAGTAAGTTCACTATCAATCATTATTTATAATTACAGTGACACCTCAAAACCTAGCAGTGAGAAGAGAAAAGAGCCACAGAAATAATAATAATAATAATCTCCATATTATTCTCTTATTCTCTTAACATTAAAAACATTTGGGCAACAAAACATATCAATCACTTAACTCATGTAGATATGTTTCATCCAGAAATGCTAAAATAAAAATAAGAGGGGAGAACAAATCTTGTCTGAAATATGGCAGGGGGAGGGGAGGAGGGGAACTACTATTAGTATTCCCAAACACTGCTATTAATACAACTTATCTATTACTGTAAATGTAAATATACATTGCGTTATTATAACAGTAGAACTTTTATATGATCTTTCTTGTGCAATAAATAGAACTAAACTGAAGTATAGGGCTGATTTTATGGTATATTTTCTAAAATTATTATTATACACAGACTTCATAGTATAATCTTCTTTATATGCATATAACTCCTGAATTTGAATGGAAATGTATTATACACAAGACCAAGAATTGGGATATGTTTAGGCTTCTATCAATGATGTGGTTAGTTATGTTATATATACAAACACAAAAATGTCTTGTGTGTGTATGTCTGTGTTTATATACATATACATACACAAGCACACCAGATGCATCTACATGTCACCCTACGTTACGTTAGCGACATGGCACATTGCCATATGATGCACCACAGTGATCACGTGAGTCTACATGTGACCAGCAGCTACTTCACCGTAGTGGTGCACCCTGCAGTGGCTAAAACTAGCCATGCGCTGTGCACACGGCACAGTACAGATAGTTACTGTGCCGTGCTTTAGTACTTCCTTTAAAGATTGGCAGGTAGGGCATTTGTCACTGTAGGGCAATGTGTAGATGCGCTTGTAGTGTATGTACACACACACACACACACACACACACACACACACCCCAACTCAAAACAGAAGAATAAAACAGCAGCTTCTAACACTAAGATTGAAATGTGTGCTGTTTGCTTCTGATTCAGCAAAGTACTCCTTACATTTAAGCTTGTACATAACTCACTGTAATCCACAGAATAAGTACATAGTTAACTTTACATATGTATTTAAATGCTTTGTTGAATCTAGGTTTTCATGAGGGCCATTTTTAAAGATGGAAATATTCTCAGAATTGGGAAAAAAGCAAAACTCCTCTGGTTGATACAGTCTTCAATCACTGTAATTCAGGCAAATATTTTGAAGTGAAAGACTCCAAAGCCATCTTTATATTTTGCTACATAGGTCTGTTCTGGCCTTTGTATTTGCAAATGGTGATTCAACTAGTTTCCTCATCTTCACGGAAAGTAATAACTTCCTTGGTTCTTCATAGTCTGATAAGAAGATGATTTCTCAGCAATTTCCCCTTTTTGCTTTAATTAATCCAAATTAATTTTTTAAGGCCTCACATGTGGCTTAAATGATAACTGCATGTTAGAAATACAGAAGTCCTGTAGGACTCTTTAGGTTTCATCTCAAGTGGCATTCAGGATTGTAAAAAATGTTAGCTAATATGTTCTAAAACTCAAGGGTAGGCAAAGACTTTAGTACATTCTAAGCTGGTTCCTTTCAAGACTGTAAAGGAGCCTAGTATATTGACAAGTGCAAGGTAATGCCGAATGCTGGGCTCTGAACTAGCTTTTACTACTCAGGAAAGAGACCCCAAAGTCATTTTAGATAGTTCTTTATAAACATTAGTTCAGTGTTCAGCTGCAGCCAAAAAAGCCAATAAAAAGCTGGACATCATTAAAAAGGGAATAGAAAACAAAACCGAAACCACTATTATGCCACTATACAAATCTATGGTGCACCAACATCCTAAGTAGTGCGCAATTCTGGTCCTCATATCTCAAATAGGGTGTAGTAGAACTGGAAGAGGTACAGAGAAGGGCAACCAAAGTTATCAGGGGCATGAAGCAGAGACTATACCGGTAGAGATTTAAAAAAAAAAAAAACAAAAACGTCTTCCACTTGGAAAACATAGCTAAGTGAGGGATATGAGAAAGGACTATAAAATTATGGATGTTGTGGACCAACTGAACAGGATGCTGTTGTTCACCAAGTCACAGAACACTAGGACAAGGGGGCACCCACTGAAATTAGAAGACAAGTTTAAAATTAACAAGATAAAGTACTTCTTTCTGCAATTAGTAGTTAACTTCTGAAATCCATTGCCAGAGGAGGTAGAGGCAGATAGCATAATCAGGTTAAAAAAGGGATTTGATAAGTTCACAGTGACCATTCTATTAATGGCTATTAAACAGAATGGATGGATATATTTCCATCAATCTACATCAGTAGTAGTGGACGCCAGGTAGCATATTGAATAGGGTACAGATCACACTAGAGATATCAAATGAAAGCATCCATTTCTGCTACTGTCAGAGATAGAATACCAGGCTAGATGGACCATTGGACTGACCCAGTATGGCTCTTAAGTTACGTTCTTTAGTAGCCTGTGGATAGTGTTATTTTTTTTGCACTTCATTGTTGGGATATATTCACTTGCTCCCGGTTTTGTAAAGGCCTAGTTCCAGTTATACAGTTAAAAATTAAGCATTTTAAAAAGAGTTACAGCAGAGGTCAATAAGGTCTTACTTCACCAAACAGAAAAAGATGTACTATAAATTGGCAAATAAGTTAAACACTGAACAACTCTTCATCACACAGGATCCAATCCTGCAGTACAAATACTGTAGACTTCAATAAGAATTACCTGAGTATGAGTACAGTTTGTCTAAAGAACTATGGTATAATTGTAGGTATAGTTAATTTAATAAGGATTTTAAGTTGATATATGGAAAAGGTACAGGGATATACTGGAAAGGTTGTATATTGAGATGTATATTGACTAGCTTTGGCTTCAATACTGCAAACATGCATAGTTTCATAGTTTCTAGGGTCGGAAGGGACCTGAACAGATCATCTAGTCTGACCCCCTGCCATGGCAGGAAAGAATACTGAGGTCAAATGACCTCAGCAAGTTGTTCATCTAACCTCCTCTTAAACACCCCCAGGGTAGGAGCCTGCACCACATCCCTTGGAAGTTGGTTCCAGACCCTAGCCACCCTGACCGTGAAGTAGCACCTCCTGATGTCTAACCTAAACCT
>NW_017728914.1:12089359-12099018 GCF_001723895.1 Crocodylus porosus
TCCTGGTCAAGCTCCTCTCCCTGGTTGGCAGGTCTGTAGTAGACTCCCACTGTTAAGTCTCTTTCCCCTCGACTGCCTTGTACCCTAACCCAAAGTACTTCAGCGTGCCCCCCCCCCACTCCTTACCAATTGAGGAGGATGTGTATTCCTCCTTAATATAGACAGCCATGCCCCCACCTCTCTTTCCTATCCTGTCCCTCCTGTACAGCCTATAGCCCTTGACATTCACCACTCAATCATGCGTTGAGTCCCACCACGTTTCTGTAATCCCCACTATGTCCGGGCTGGTGTCAGCCAGCAGGAGAGTGAGTTCCTCCTGCTTGTTACCCATATTACAAACATTTCTGTAGAGGCATTTGAGGCCTCCTGTGGATGTGTGTACTGACCCCCTAGTCCCAGAGTTACCCTGGCCCCCAACTCTTACCTGTTTATCTGCTTCGCTCGGTGGGCTGGGCTGGGCTGTAGTTGTGGGTGCTGTTTTGTCTGGCAGTCTGATGTTTCCTCCACCCTTGTCTACCCCTACCCCTTAAGCATGTGCTTATATTACTCATCTTAGTAGCTTCTAGGGCAGGGGTCGGCAAAATATGGCCCATGGGCAGGATCGTAGGCTGGATCAGGCCCACAGAGGGACTTTGTCAGGCCTATGGCAGGTCCCTTGGTCTTGCCTGGTCCTGGTGCTGTCTGGCTTGTGATGCATCCTGCTGGTCCCTGGGCAAGCAGAAGGGCTGAGGCAGCTCTGCAGCTGGACTGTCTTTCTAGGTAGCCCAGGTGGCAGAGGCTCCTTCCAGAGACTGTCACTGCTGGCCCCAGCCCCACAGTACTGGGGAGGACCCACATACACAGCCCTGATCCCATCCCATCCCATCCCATGCCCACTCTTTTACCCCAGGCCTAGCAGCAGCTTCTGTCAGGCCACTGCCTTTGCTCAGTGTTGGCAGGCAAGTCTGGAGCAGGCATGGAGTGGGCTGGGTTGGGGCTGAGCGTTTAGGTTCTGGCTTGTCCTGAGGTGGTCTACTCCACTGAGCTGAGTCCGGAGTGGGGTGGGCTGGGGTCGAGGCTGTGTGCACAGGTCCCCACCAGTACAATGGGGCTGGGGCCAGTAGCAGTGGCATCTGGAAGGAACCACCACCACCGCCTGGGCTGCCTAGAAAGGAGGCACAGGCTAGGGTTAGGACTGGCCCTGTGTGCTGCTGGCAGTCGCATGTGGGCTCTGGTTCCATTCCCAGGAAGTGTGGCAGGGGTGCTGACCAGTGCACAGCAGCTCCACAGAACTGCCCAAATAATTGCCTACCCCTATTCTAGGGATAGTCATCGTTCTAAACTTAAGCACATTACAAAACAAGGAATTTAGGGAGTAACATCAACTGCCAGTAGTATTGAACTATAGGCAGGATTAAACAGAGATCAGAGTCTCTCTCACCACAGGAAACTCGCATCCCTGTTTTTATCATTTTAGTTAAACCAATCTAGTTGAATTGAATCCTATCTAACACTGAGTCCCTTTCAAATTAAATGTATTTTATCAATATACTATAAAATAAGGTCGATATACAGTGTCTGACAAAAAAAATTTTATCTACACGTTGCGATAGACAGAGAATCAAAATAATTCACAGAACAAAATGCACTTTGTGGAAGTAGCTCATTTCACTGTGTAGACTAAATGCATTTTCAGGAAGGATTACATTTTGTTTAGCAATTTATTTTATTGACAAAGCATATTTCATCAGATATTGCATCATATTGTATAGACAAATGCATGTTGTCAAATACCCTATTTTCTTTGGTGGATAAAAAGTATTTTTAGTTCAGAATCTAGACTTTTCCAGAGAATACAATGAATTCAATTAAGAGTAAGTTATATGGAATGTGATGGTGGACCTTGCCTCTATATCCTTCTATAATCTCCAGAAGAGCTGCAAGTACCCTGATTTTCCGGCTTGCCACATCTTGGATGTTATTATAATATGTTCTGCTTTATGATGTCACTTGTCAGGAGGGTTGTTATATATATATATTTGTTGTTTTATTTTGCTCTCTGGGTGTAGGAATCCTGGTATTATAGAGGAAAACTTCACTCGATTATTCCCACACACTTGCTGATATATATATATTCACAATCAGATGCAGATTAACACTTGTCTTTATCTTTATTCTTTATAAAACTATACAGACTTTTGTTATCTTTAAACAGAAGTGGTCCCTTTCTTTGTTAACAATTATATCAACTTTGTAATTCTATCTACATACTGTTCTTATTTAACCTTTATCAGTTTGGTTGGCCTGAACTTGGTGTTAATAAACAAAGTCCCTTTAACTCTGATTTGTCCGTTTATTTCCTTTTTTTTTTTTTTTGAGCAGGCTTTTCTCTTCAAGCCTTGTTATTTCTCTCTCTTTACTTTTGCTATCCTGAGTGTGTACCTTTCACCTGGTGTGTGCCTGAAGCCTTGAATCCTTGTGGTCAGTTGTTTTCACTAAGCTCGTGGGAGTGAGTCAATTCCCTCTTCTTTTTTTTGTTTGTTTGTTTACTTTTCAGCATGGCTGCCAGCCACGTCTCCGGTACCTCTGCAGGGATACACCTCTTCCTCAGAGTTCTGCTTTCTCCAGGGGTGAGAAAAATCCTGAAGTAAGCGTCCTTTCTCCCTCACTTTCTCCTTCAGATGCTCTTTTTTTCTTCTCCCTTTCTGAGACTCCCTTCTCCACTTTCTTTTCTTTTCCCAGAGCCTCTATCCTAATATGGTAAAAGCTCCAGAAGCGGCATTCTCTGGCTCGTTTTGCCACATCGCTGTTTACCCTTTCACGTAGAGAAAATGGTTTTATTATAATTTTGTTAAAATACTAAAATTTATTTTAAGAGCTTACCTGGACTGTAAAAAACAAGTTGATATCAGCCTGATTGTGATCTCGCACTATTTTTTTCACAGCTTTATTTTCACAGGCCTCTTTGAACAAGATCAGTCAGGTCCTATGCAAGTTAACTTAGGAGAAAGAAAAGCCTTATTACCCCTTCACTTTAGATAGTGTTGCAAGAGCAACATACCCTGAAGTCAGTCAGTTGTAGCATGATTTATCTGGTGTTAGCAAATATTGTTAAGGTATAAGATAACCCTAAACAAATTCTGACTGTGATTTAAAATGTATGAATGCATCAGTGTATGAGAGTGGGGAGTGTAAGCAAAAGCTTGATTCTCCAACACTGAATACAGTGGCAATTTTGCCTGTAGTTTCGGGAGGTTCAGGGCTGGGGAGCGGAGCAGCTCCCCGGAGTTGGCAGAGCCCGTGCCAGCCCCCAGCTCCCACCCCTGCCTTGTCTTGCTTCACCTTGGGGGAGGAGCCGCTGCCTGCTTCCAGCTTGTAAGATCAATAACCCATGCAATCAGAGGGCACTGTTTGCTCCATGACATCTGTCAGAGTCATGGTGATATAGCAGAAGTGTCTGTATTTGGCATCAAAAATCACATTCTCTGCCAAAACCAACCAACCAACCAAACAAACAAAAAGTAAAACCTAACAACCAGCTCTTGCTGCTCTGAAAACTTGCAATAAAATTGTTTATAAAAAATAAATGTGCACTCAAAAAGACACAGCCTCCAAAAGTACATTGCATCTTAAGATGTAAATCACATGGGAAACAGGGAAACTGAGTTCATTCTCCACAGAGAGGGAAAAAATACAGATACAAACTTGGGGCATGGGTACCTGAAAATGGACTGAAGTTAATGCTTCACACTTCCAAGAAAAACATCAATGCAAAAAGTCATGGTCCACAGACTACAAGTAGAAAACTGGAAGCAGAGTTCCCAGCCTGACACAGAAAGGGAAAGCACTGCCAGGATCTGCCACTGAATAAGCAAATACCAATGGCCTCATGAAGCAAGAGTTTTTTTTTAGAAGAGTTTTGAAAGTACTGGCTTGATTGTGATTTTTTACAAGGTAGGCTCATAAATTGGGTCCCGAAGCAGCTTAACGAAGGTAATAAGAGAACACAGATGAGAGCAAGGAAAATGTCCAGGAGCAGGTACAGTGTAGTAGAGCTGGGCCAGACACCACTCCACTGTGCTGCTCCGGGCAGCGGTCAGCATGGAGAAGTGTGGTGGCCAAATCCTGCCCGCTCCCACCTGGACACTTACTTCAGAACACGTACCAGCAAACCGCACCATGCCGAAAGGGGGAGGCAGGACAGAAGCAGTGCACTTATGGACTGAAGCAGCACACTCACCAACCACTACTCTTTGGAGGGAACACTGCTACTGAATATATTGCGTTTCATTTCCACTGTACCATTTTAGAGTGGCAGAATTCTGATTTACATTGTGTCCAGGAACAGAAAATCAGACCTATACAATTCTGAAATGGTGCACTACCAAAAACAGGTATTTCATGAATTTTATAAGGACTTCAGTTGCAAAATGGTAAAATTCCTTTTCATTTTCTTCTTTCTTGCAACCTCTCGTACGACTATGGGATTTGGTGTTAGTCTATCTTATTTAGATCCTGTTCTATTAACACTAATTCAGATTCTGACTCATCAAGGTGATTAACATTTGTTTGGAAAATAAAAAGAATTATTACCCTAGATTACTGATAAACAGAATTACAAGTGAACTGGAATGAATAACTTTGCAGGAACCATCTCCAAATCATTTTGTGAAGTCATTATGGTTGTGGAGAGCAACTTAGAGCATTTTTTGAATGTATGGTTCTTTGTTAAAGGATATGCTTTAACATTAACTACTCCTTTAAACATTATTGGTTAATTTTAACTATTCCTATCTAACAAAAGCACAAAACCATAGAAAAGCAGATTAGAATGAATAATAAACCATTAAAATTAGATAGAGTACAAAGTGGATAGAGAATGGTATTCTGGGAGCTTTTCTGAGCTCCATTTCTTGATGCAATTTTCCTGTTCCAGTTTTAAGTTTTGCTTGTTTGTTGGGTAAATTCTTGCAAAGGGCTCAATTTCTTTGAGTTTCACACTTTTTTATCACTATGTTATTGAGAATTTTATTGTAGCAGTAACGACAGAGAAAATGACTAAAATCCCACAAAAAAGTCATGAAAAATATTATTTTATGTGTCTCTCATAGTATAGGTATGTTGGAAGAAATAATGGTAAAAGGATATTAAGATAATCCAGATAAATGCAGCACTTGATCCATTAGCCATAGGACAATTTTGGAAAAACAGCAGTCACATTATCTAAGCAAGCAAAAGATTGAGTAAAACATCTTAGTATGCTACCTTATGGGCTTGATAAGTTCCTCTTGTATCATTATATTAGAAGGTCCTTAAAGTAGAATTCAGGGGACTGATTCTTCGCTTAGGCAAAATACAGACATTTGTGAAGGAGGTTAGATCATGTTAAAAGTGGCCAGCTGGTCTAGTTTTGTTTGCCCTGGTATGGGCCTTACACGTTGACTTGGTCTCACTGATCAGAAATCAATGTAAACTTGTACCTGTACAGAAGTTCTGTGCATATAGCTCAGTCTAAAAATGGTGGAACCTAGTTTAAGATAGACCTGGATAGACATAGACACAACTTAACTGATCTAGGGTAGACCCATGCACTGAACTTCAGTACAGTTACCTATACAGCCCTTGGGCTAAGAAATCCCAACTGCTGGCCCTATTCCTGGGATTATGCTTTTCCTACTTGCCCCTTAGCACCAGACTTTCTAACCCCTCTCCCACCCTGCGTACCAGCCAGCCCTCCCCAACCCACAAGCTGCTCTGGGTGCTGGTTTTATCAGCATTTACTGATGCCAGGAGCCAAAGAAATAAGTCATGGTAGCAGAAGGGGCAAGGCTACCCCACAAAAACCTCCTGAATGCTAGCAACCCCCTGCAGATCATGCCTACCCTCTGATCTGTCTTGCAGATCACACCTGCCCCTCCATCAATCCTGCAGATTATGCCTTCCTCTCGCATCATTCCTGTGGATCTTGCCCACCCCCATATTCCCTTATGGGATTGTTCCTGTCCCCTCCATGAATCACATCTGCTCTGACCCATCCCCCTGACCATTCCTGCAGCTAATTGCCCCATGGATCCCACTCCCTCCCATGCTTCCCCCCCATCCCCGTACCTACCTGGTACCTCCTCCCCCCACCCCATCCTGACTTACCTTTGGTTGAGTGGCCATTTTTAACATGGTTTAACCATCCCCTAACCCCTCCAAACATCTGCACGTAGCCTTACTTACAGTGTGCAATAAATAACTACATTAAAATAACTGCATTTCACTGGTGTAAAATTGGTCTGAATGAAAATAGAATCTCTGTCTTTCACTGCTAATCATGTAATGTACAATAGATTAACATTTAAAAGTTTCTTTTAAGAACACAGCACATAGATATTCAGTCTAAAGGGTTAAAAAACCCTTTAAACTAAAAAAAGGGGTTCTTAAATATGCATGGGTTTTAATTCTGAAATCCCACTAAAACTGACAAATAATGATATGTCATACATCTATTTTGACAGGGACAGTGAAAAAAAAATACTGATAAGAGAATAACAAGTAAATCTTATTTACACTGCTTAAAGATAAAGACTCTAACATCTCCATATAGTGTCATAAGCTACATAGTTCAAGTCTTATCTCACACTCTTATGCATTTTACACTAATTGGCAAGTGTGTGTCCATAAACAGTTAGACTCAAAGACAATAAGGGAAGGCAATGCTGCTAGTGAGAGAGGCACTGGTCCTTCCTACTTGACACTCCAAAGAGAAGCTTCTGCTTTGATCCTGGAGAATGTCATAGCTGATTGCATTCTAAATTTCTGTGTTATGCATGCCAATTTTGTATGTTAGGAATGCTTTAGCATTCTAAACAGTACAGCAAAGATCATCTGGGCAGTATAAAGCTGCTATGAAACCAAATGATGGCTTTAAAATTGCTTTATCATAGGCTCTAGGTAAAGGAGGGGAAAAATCTATCATGATATAGGAAAGCAAGCTAAAATTAAACAAATGAAAAAGCTTATTTTTAATTACATACAAATAAAATGTATATACAGCTAAGCTACATATGTTTATTCATCTATTTTCAAAGTGTACTTTTGGCCACCCACATTTCAGTTGCAAATGCAACAGAAAGTATGATTAGTTACAATCTGCAAAAACATAGCAAGTGCCTCCGAAATAAATTACAAATAGCAAAGATCACTTTTCTGCGTGTGCCTCACAGTAAATCAAATAATAACCCACCAGTATATTTTGGAATACTTTATATCTTACCTAACCAACACTGGAAAAATAGAGATACATCAATGACAAGATTTGTCAATTGTTACATGCTTCATTATCACACTAAGATTTTTTGGCAACAATTAACAGTTACCCAATTTGTTGAAATTGCCTTTATTATTTTTGAAGCAGCTACTTTCTTTGAATTTAATGACTAAGAGAACAGAAACAGATGTTTCTGTTGCTAAGGAGATTGAATGAAAAAAGCAAACTATTGAGATAAGGCAAATATGCATGTTCCATTAAAAAAAAAGAAATTCATTTGACTTTGAATTAACTACTTGCTTTAAAAACACAATCAGCAGTAGTCCAGCTACTGCAAAGCAAAATATGGACACATTTTTTGTTTGTTTTAGGATTGCCCTACTATTCTGTAATATTCATTCTAATACAGTGCAACTAATGAAGATGTGTCCAGACAAACAGTGGTATTGATACGCCCTGCAGATGCTGGTTGTTGAATAAGGAGATGTAATAAGCTAAATTGCAGGTAAAGAAAACTGAAATTATATGTCTGAACAAAATAGGTAACCCGATATTAACTTTCAACTCTTATTCCAAACCTGTCATATTCCAGTTATGATGCCCTTAATACTAAAGAAGAACAAATTCAAAGATGCGAATTTCTCAGGCAAAGAAATACAGCAAATGTTAAACTAAGCTTGCATATAATGAGCTAGATATTTAGCTAATGTAGGTCTGAGCACTTTTAGGGACTTGAATGGAACTGATGATCTGGCTTTTTATTTATATTACACAGTTAGTCTACCTCCAACCAGTATGAACTCATGAAAATAAAACAAAACAAAACAAGGGAGTTTCAAAACAAAAAGTATTTTAGTACACACAGGGCACATCTACACATGCAAATAATGTGAAGCAATAGACTACGGAGTTTATTGCCCTGGAGTTTATTTCACCATTCCAACACTTGCCTGGGAGCAATAAGCTCTGAGTTCATTGCTGTTTGCAGGTGTGCCCTGGATCACAGCATGTTGAGCCAGGTTGGAGTAGACCTGGCTGGCAGGGGGCCTTAGGAGTCACCCTGCTAACCCAGAGGTGCTCCCCTTCCCCCATCTCAACTTGCTGGGAGGGGCTGACTGGGGTACAAGGGTGCTTCAGCATGAGGCTAGCCAGCAGGTAGCCCCTGCATTAAAGCAACCTCATGCCCTTGCCAGCCAGAGCAGCATCTATATGTGCACTGCTGCAGAGTTTTTTTTACTCTGCAGTAGGATAGTACTTGTATTTACAAGTACTGCAGAGTACTTATATTTACAAGTACTATCCTGCTGCAGAGTAAATAAATTTACTCCAGCCTAATAGGGGCACACGTGTAGATGCCAAGATGTTTATTGTACAGTAAACATCTCATGTAGATGCGCCCAAAGACTATGCATTTGCAACACCTAAATAGATTATTTTGTATTAAACTGATTAGTTTCCATAATTTAGAGGCTGCAGTATTTAGTTTATGGCATCATTGTATACAAGGCAATTGCAGTCATGCTTCTTCTCTTGTTCAAGACACTGTAAATGTAACAACATTACAAGAGTGCATGAAACATGTATATCAACAAAATTCTATTATAACGTAACCTGAGACAAAGAGCAAATTATTCCTTGAGGCCAATTGGTAAACCATAACATTCTGCCCAATAATTTATTGCCCTCTCCTTTAATATCTTGTACATGTATAGTACATTATACTTTGCTTGGACACCCAGGCAAAAAAAAAATTATTTAACAGAGCTAGAATATTCAGCTATGTGGCCAATTTGTTTTACAGTCAATCCAGTTGATAATTATCTTATATTCCAAAAAGTTTTGGACAGAGATAATTTAGTTAGGTTTGTGAATGATCCTTAATATTCACATGGTTATTTCTGTTTTTGGCCCAGTCCTAGAAAACTTTCTGGTATGCTTAAATTAAATACTTTAATAAGACTATTTACATACTTAAAGTTAGACCAATTTGTAAGTATTTTTTGGATTGGAACCTTAGCCAGTACACACTCCTTGGTTCAGATTTTTTTCTTTTGGCCAGTCCTTATAAAGGCAAAATCTATAAGGCTATATTAAAATATTAAATAATAAAAACAGAGTTTCAGAACTAATTAATTCATTTTCCTATTAATTATCTTAAGTCCTACCTTGGACACATATTAAAGTAGGCCTACATTAGAAAACCACACTATTGATCAAGGTAAAGCAAAACGTCCATCATAAATATTTTGTGCTATTTATATCATTTATTCAAAAGCAGCAGAGGGTCCAAAATACAGTGAAGAGATACCTTAGGTATAATGTTTTCCATTGAAAATAGTTCCATAGCAAAAAAATATTTGTTTTCTGAATCATCCTACTTCACACCCCTACTCCAATTGCAGTGTAGGTACACTGAAATATAATA
>NW_017728914.1:12099118-12104595 GCF_001723895.1 Crocodylus porosus
TCGTTCTCCTACGCACCTAAGCGTAAGTCAAATAAATTCACAACTTGTTTAAGAAACCGCTACGCTTCCCGTGCCTCAGTTCTCCATAGCCAATAGAACCCGGCCTGTTACCGTGTCTAATTGCCACCCCGGCCCACCGTGACTCTGGGGTTCGGTTCCCCACCCCGGGACAAGCACATGTATTTTAGATAGGAGTTTGCTGGAAATTCTAAAGAAATTCTTGATTTAAATTCTTGAATACAAGCTCCACTTGTTTGTCATCCCTTCACATTGTTCCTTTCAAAGTAATCAGCCCAAATTCTAAGACTTTTGTATAATCTACTAATTTTACCTATGTTGAATGTCAGTCCCACCTGTATTTGACTTCTCCTGGTAATATTTATATCTTTATGGCTTTTAATTTTTTCCATCAGTATTCAAATCCTTAGGACAATTGATTTTTTGAGAAAGCCAAATGGGATACTGTGAGATTTGTTTGCACTCCTATATATCACTGTACAGTAAAGGTATTACACATATGGGTGGTGGGTTGGATCAGGCCCATGGATCCATTTCCTCTCATCTGTAAAGCTCTGACAAGAGCTGGGAATTCCAGGGTGGGCTGAATGGTGGGGTAGCACCTGCTACAGAATTCAGGGTCACAGGGCCTCACTGGGGATAGACAAATGTAGGGTAGTAGCAGGCATCTGAGCTATGACTGAGCCAGCTCAGTGCCACCTGCTCTAACACCACTCACTCTGCCACTGCCAGGTCTGAATCCAACCTATGAAGAGCACTAGAGTCTGGATTTGGCTTGGGGTACAGAGTGAATTTGACATCTCTAACCTAGAACTACTGTTCTGTTTGAATTCTCATCTTCCCTACATTTATGGGATTTCTAATGCACAATCTAAAAGAAAAAACAAAAAATGAAACAACATACTTAATTACCAAAATGGGACAGGACACAACATAATTTTGTTTGTTTTTCAATTCAAATACTATCTTACTAAATACACGTCTCTTCTAGTATGGCAGTGTTCAAGCTAATCTATAAATGCATGAAGTTCAGAGGGTCTGCTAATATTTGTTGGCAGAAAAAAAAACCCACGAGTTTTATAGTCCATCATAATTATACATGTTATTCTCCCATGCTGTACTGTTACTAGATAATTATAATAAGTTGCTATTTTGTAAAGGCCAATGTTATATTTATGCAGTACACCCAATGTGGAGCTATAACTTATTAGAAAGGAAGGACTGCATGGAAAAAAAGGAATAAATGTTTACAAGAAGATAAAACTGGTCAATTTATAAATTTACATTAATTCTGTTTCATTTTGATGGTTATGTAGGATGGCACTCTCACTGGCCAAAGAGGGAAGAAGGGTAGATAATGGGTAGAAATTATATCAGTTTTAAGATTCCAGTCTTCATCATGTTATTGCCCTTTCATTGCTTTTCAATACTTTCTTTCTTAAGAGGAAAAAGGAGATATAAAAATATTCAGGCAACTAAATGTTCAAAAGCAACTGAAAAGAAATCATGTCCTCAAAAGAGGAAAAGAAATTATTTTTAAAAAGTGAAAGTGTGTATGTAGTGTTTGCACTTTTAAAGCTTAGTGGTGATATTTGGGGGAAAATATTTGAGATATCACAAGAAGTCACTCCAACAGTAATAAAATAAAATAATATCAATATGCATTAGCCTAATTCTGTACTGGCTTGTAACCTGTAAAAAAAATTGCAAAGTAGTGGTAAAACTGTGTTGTCCACTCAATACTATGTTGTTCTCTACTCACATCTACAGTAGTCTTAAATTCACACTACACAGATGAAGCCATTAAAAAGAATCAGACCCTAAATAAGCAAATACTTGGCTCCATTAAATAATAAAACACACATCTTATATATTTAGCAGAAAACTTAACTGATATCTTTCTGTTGTAATTCCATTAATAGAGAGTGGTTACAGGCTGATTTACTTAGCACATAGCACAAAAATAAATAAAGATGAAGGTGAACTACAATATGGCCAAGATTGCAACAATGACAAGGTCCACATAACTAGGTTTACAGAAAAACTCAGATGGATTATTTAATAATGGCAAAATACACTCTGAAGGACTTCTTTAATAGAAAAACCAACAACAACAAAAAGGGACGCTACAAAAGATGGCAGGCAATGGAGTAAAAGAAGAGTCTTCCAAGTAACTTTCAGAAACCTTAATGCCAAGAGCATTTTATCCCAAAAGATTTTCCTCATGCTGAAAGAGAACAAGTTAAGGAGTAAAATTGAGATACTTGAAATGTACACCGCAAGACCAGGGGAAAAATATCTTAACAAGAGTAGGAGAGAGGTATATGGAGTCCATTTAATAAAGGCAATTAGATTAGTAAGAATACCTAGACCGCTAAAAAAAAGACATGAGTTACTCAGTGAAAAAGGGATTACAAAACCAAAGCAGAAAAGAAGGATGACTCATCAAGTAAAGAAGCAAGAACTTCAAGCTCCAATGGGGATTATCAAATTTAGAAAAGATGGGCTGAGCTAACTACAGAAATTACATTCTCTCTTTTGCCAACTGCCAATTTGAGCTGAATGATCACAGTATAGTTTTGTTCATAAGACTAGTAAAGACTAATGGGGCACCCATTAGGGGACGGGGTGTAAACGTAAAGCACAGACATAAAGAGAGGTCTTAGAAAGTAATAATTACCAGAAATATCAACAATAAACCAATACAAACTAAGTAGTACTATAGTTCCTTCCACAAACCAGACTTAAGTTAGTTCAATAATTTCCTCTGGGGAGCTCTAAATGAACAACTGTGTATGTCCTATATAAGTACACTGTTTAAAGAAATTTAAGCATTACCGGAATGACTTGACATTGTAGCAGGAGTTGTCCCTCAGAAACCTTACTACAGGAATATTAAGGCATATACCAAGGGCAGATATCAATGGCATAAACTAGCTTGGAATTTAAAGGGTAAGAATTAGATAGCCTCAAAGTAGACTTGAAGTACACCACTGCTAGTAATGGCAGAACAGGGGAGCTTGCCAATGAAAATATCTGATACATTTTGGTATAGAGGAATTATATACTTTCTATTACCTTAAACATTGTTAAGGACAATGCATTAAACTTTCCTGATGAACAAAAGCATCTAGGCCTACTGAAGGGAAAAATAACTGTTCCAGCAGTTGGGTTAGATTTTTTTTTTCCCCATCCCTATCAATGTAAGGCTTTAGAAACGTTATTTAAACACCATGGACCACTCAAGAGAACCTCCTTGGGGAGAACAGCAAGAGTACAAAAATAGCTTGAGATGGCTGGTGGTCAGAAGCAATGGGCGCCTTTGAACTCTTCTTTCATTTACTGAACCTCAAACTGTTTGAAGTTGCATCCTGGACTTCTTGTCATGACTCCAAGCCTGGAAAGAAAAATGCTGAAGACCTGGCACTCAGCTTCATTAATACTTCAAATGAATGGCTGTTCAGATGTATCATGCAAGGAAAAGCTGTGCTCTTGTAATATTAGCATCTGCTACCATTTTTCCCACTCCCCAGTCCATCTCCAAAAAAGAAGAATAAATTTCAACTGTTTTTGTTGCTGGGGATCATGTTGCTGAATCTCTATTAGGAAGAAGTCCAGCAAATTTTGTTCAAAAGATTGTACTAGGTTTTTTGTTTACATACTTGTTTTCCATCAGCTTTGATCCACCATGCTGCGATGATATGGGCCTTTGTAGCAAAGAAAAGAAAAGGGGGGGGGAAAAAAAAAAAAAAAAAAATCAAACAAAGATGCAGCAATATGGATGTCACAGCAATGGCCTCTCACTAAGACAGGAGAGAGGTGGAAGGACATAATACTGGTAGGAAATGAATCCAGAGATTTATTTCTAAACTGGTTGTTCTTCCTATTTGTTATTTTCATAAAGGAGAATGGATCAAAAGGAAGAAATAATAGTTCTTTGGTGAGCCACAGGGGATGGACAAAATTCACAAAAAAGCAAGACAGTTGAGGAAAAGATACCAGAGCTTCTCTCATACAAGACAATCCATGGGAACATACTAACATTGTGGAAATAATAATAATGCCACCAGTTCAACCCCTATGTTGCTAGTAGAGCACAATGACAATCCACAAAAGAGAAGTTTCATGGAAAAAATAATGGCATCTGATATGAAGTGTTCTAAAATCTATTTCTGTAATGGCCTTTGAATGATTCAAAACATGGAAAGAACTTCCCCCCTCCTCTTCCCCCATGTTTCTCTCTCTGCTTGCACCCTCTCCCCCTCTCAATAAATTTATTAGGATGATGCTGTGCTACAGCTCCATTATGTTAGTAAGATTACATCTGAAAAAGGTCTAGTGCAGACACTAATTTAAGTCAGAGGAACTGTAGGAAATGCTTTCACGGCAGCTTCTTCCTTGCTGCAAAGGGGTTGGTTTGCAGTCTGGAGTGGCCTCAGAACTGAACACTATGATTATTTCTAACTCATACCCTACACCATTGTGCACCATTAGTCCCAGGGCTGCAAGAAAGTGAGGTGCACAGGTCTGCACACACCAGTGCTACACAGCTCCTGCAAAGGTGGATTTCTCCTTTGCAGAGTTATGACAGCATTGTGAATCTATAAAACATGCCACAATACTGCATAGAAACAGAAACTACAGTCTGGTCCATTATTTTTTAAGTATTCTAATGGAGAGATGTAGTTAGTAATTATAGAGAAGGAAGTCAGAATTCAGTTTTACACTCGGCTTTGTCACTGAGGTGCTTCTAGATCTTGGGAAGTTAGTCTGTGATTTGGGTTGCCCCTTTTTACAAAGGGAGTTAATAACTTGTTTATAATACCACACATGGATATTTTGAGGTTTAACTGAAAAAAATGCCTTGACATTTTCATATGAAATCCAAGTGTCATAATCTCGGTCCTGCAACTTTTGCTGACAAAAGTAGCTCCTGGAGCCTATTTACAAGGAGGAGGTCTACAAGACTGGAATTCTTCATATATGTGTTGTATTAGGGCTTTACTTTCTAGAGAATACACTGGTAAATATCTTCTAACTACACCAAAATGTATAACAAAGACTCTTTAGAATAAATATGTATTCTAAATATACATGAATGCACAAACAGAAGGGTATAATCTGTTTTGGAAGTGTAGCAAAACCCCAAGTTTTTCTTTTTAATACATACATATATACATGTACACCTATACATATATGAGAGATATGCATTCCCTTCCCTTCCCCAATTATTTCTGACTTTTCTTTCTCTCCCTCTCTATTCCCTATAGACAAGCATAAGTGAGTTCAGCTTCAACATTTTTATTTTGGTAGCAAGTTTTTGATTTTGGATATCCACTGTTTTATAGATTTCATAGACATCAGGGCTGGAAGGGACCTTGGGAGATCATCGAGTCCAGCCCCCTGCCCAAAGGGCAGGAAGTCAGCTGGGGTCATAGGATTCCAGCAAGATAAGCATC
>NW_017728914.1:12105505-12108761 GCF_001723895.1 Crocodylus porosus
CTGGGCATGCCTCCTGTCACTAGGGTCACACAAGGTCTGCCCCTATAAAAAGGGGCAGTGAAAACAGACCCAGCTAATGAGGTTCCCAGCTACAGGGGTGCACCTGGCTGCACATTTAAGAGATCAATAGAAATTATTTGATTAACTTGAATTAATTTAAGTCAGCAGTGCCTGTTGAAGTTAATTCCAGGGTGCTGAAGGATCTGGCAAAAAGGATCTCAAAGCCACTGACAATAATATTTACCAACTTGTGGGAGACAGGCAAGGTTCCAGATGACTGGGAAAGAGTTAACATAGTGCCCCTATCTTTAAACAAAAAACCCCAAAAAAACAAAAACAAAAAAAGGGGGGCAGGTAGGGGAGAAGAAGGAAAGCCAGGAAATTCTATATTGGTCAGTCTAACTTTAAAACCCATGACGTTAATAAAACAAATTATAAAGAAGTAAATTTTGAAATATCTAGAGGACCAAATGCTTATCACTAACAGCCCAAATGGATTTGTTAAACAAATCATGGCAAATTTGATCTCCTTCTTTGTCAAAGTAACTAACTGCATGTCCAAAGGAAATGTAGTAGACACAGCATATTTGGACTTCAGTAAAGCTTTTGATAGAGTCTCAAATAACATTCGCATTAGTGCACTGGAGAAACATGAGCTAGATAAAATTGTTGTAAGGTAGACACATAAATGGCTTAATAACTAAGTGAAGAACAATGACCAGGGAGCTGGGTTTTCCATTTTCTGCAGAAAACCATCCAGTTTCCCTTTAAAGGAGAAAACCCCCAGATTTCCCCCTTTGAAGTAGGAAGCTATGGGTTTCCCTTGCAGGCTGACAGAGTTCCAGCTTGCAACCACATGCACGCACGCACACACACACGCACACAGCTAGCAATGCAGCCAGGCAGGATGGTGGGAGCAGCCCCAGCACCTGCATGCAGATAAGTCTATAGGGTGTGCGTGCACATGTACAGACATGCACATGCACACATACAAGCATGGGTGTGTGCGTCTGTGTACACACACACACACACACACACACACACACACGTGCATGCGCACATCTATCTCTCTTTATTTTTAGATCTATAGATTTGCTCTATTTCAGCTATCTAGATCTAGATAAGAGTTTTTCATTTTAAGCACGGAAAAACAAGGATTTTGGATTTTTTTTTTTTTTTTAATCAGAGAAAACCAGGATCCTTTGTAATTGTGAATGGATCTGTGTCAGAATGTAAGAGGTATTGGGGCTGTGGGTGTTGTTCCACAGGGATTTATCTTTGGTTCAGTGCTGTTTAACATCATGGTGTCATGATTTGGATACCAGAACAGAGAGCTTCAGAATCAAATTTGCAGATGAAAAGGCTGGGAAGTGTTGAAGATCAAGAAAAGAATTCAGAAGCATCTTGACAGATTGAAAAGCAGGTAAGAGATAACAGATTGCAGTCCACTAAAACACAGGTGTGCTAGACACAGAATGGGAGAAGAATAATGAAAAGCAGAAATACAGAATGGGAGATAACCAGCTGGGCAGCAGCACTGCTGAGAAGGATTTAGGAGGTTTGCTGAATCCTAGGGATCAGCAGTGTAACAGCTGCAAAAAAAGCAAATGTCATTTTGGGCTGCATCACATTAGTATTAGATGCAAGACACGGGAGATGACAGTACTGCTCTATTTGAACTAATCAGACCATACCGTGGAGTTCTGGTTTCCACATTTTAAGGTTGGGGACAAGCTGGGCAGGGCCCAAAGGCAGATGACAAAAATGATAAAAGGATTGAAAGGAAAGCCACATAGGGACAGGTTAAGGGAACTAGTTATGTATAGCTTGGAGAAAAGGAGATTAAAAAGGAACATGGTAACGGTTTTAAAGTATATGAAAAGCTGCCATAAACACGAACCATTATCTTCTGCCAGAGGGCAAGACACGAAGCAAGGTTTTTAAATTGCAATGAAGTAGATTTAGATTAGATCTCAGGAAAAAAAAACACAAACTTCCTTACCGTTAGAACAGTAAGGTAGTGCAACGGACTGCCCAGTTAAACTGCAGAATCTCTTCCATTGGAGGTTTTTAAGAGGAGACTTGATAAACATCTGATAGAGATGATTTAGGAACAGTGTCCCTCCATTCAGACAGGAGTTTATTCCAGACAAACCTTGAGGTTCATTCCAACTCTATGATTCTATAATTCTGTATGCAGGTGTATTCAACAGTAACTTAGGAGGCGCTTTTCTTGGCTTTTAAATAACCAATGGTTTCATGTTTAGATATGAAGCCAAAACACTTGTTTACAAATAATAAATAATACAACACTTTGATTTAAAAAACACCAGATTTTCTTCTCTTTAAACAGTTCCTTGTTATATATTTGAAGTTTACTTTAGCTTTCACATGGTTTTCCTATATGTATCAATTTATAACATTAAGATCTTCACCAAGTAATTATGATGCATCATCTTCTGACTGCTGAAAGCTCCAAATTGAAACATTTATATTTGTGTGCATATAAATAAAACTGATGCATTTCTCTGTCAGTTTTATATATACATACACATATCTACACACACATACACATGCATCATAATTTTATTTTTTTATGGGTACACAAATAAATGTTTCAATTTGAAGCTTCCAGCAGTTAGAAAACGAGGCATAAGAAACACCTGACAAGGATTTTCCTGCAGCATATTAGGACATATAGTCAGAACCTAAGAAACTGGTACTACCAAATTAGTGGTGTCAAATAGTTGCTCTGCTTTGAGAGGACCCAATGTAACAGAGAGGAGGAAGCAGAGGAAAGGCTTGATTTTTAGTGAGCCTTTGTAGCTTCTTTTGAGTCTTCAACTGAAACTTGGTGTTTGGTATCTCTGAAAAAAAATCAAACCTTAAAATTATTGTATACTTGGTTTCAAAGTATTTTTACACAATTTAGACTTAATAATAAACAACGTCCAATTAAACAATTTATTTTTAAGTAGAACAAATCCAAATAGAACTGGAATTGAAGTAAATGCAATTTTATTTGAATGAGGATTGCCAGATATGGCTCTCAAATAGTACTCAGCGAAACTAAGAACCTCAGAGAACTTAAGAGTGTTAAACTTAATTGTAATTTTCCTTTATCTTTGCCAAGGAATCATCAACTCAAAAGGTTATATTTCCTTTTACTCTAGCTGTTCCGACAGATAGTCTGCTTTTTTGCTACTAGATAGAGTAGGGTAGTATACTACTGTGTATAATTATATGAATTCCCAGA
>NW_017728914.1:12117356-12127576 GCF_001723895.1 Crocodylus porosus
TTTTTTTTTTTTTTTAATCAGAGAAAACCAGGATCCTTTGTAATTGTGAATGGATCTGTGTCAGAATGTAAGAGGTATTGGGGCTGTGGGTGTTGTTCCACAGGGATTTATCTTTGGTTCAGTGCTGTTTAACATCATGGTGTCATGATTTGGATACCAGAACAGAGAGCTTCAGAATCAAATTTGCAGATGAAAAGGCTGGGAAGTGTTGAAGATCAAGAAAAGAATTCAGAAGCATCTTGACAGATTGAAAAGCAGGTAAGAGATAACAGATTGCAGTCCACTAAAACACAGGTGTGCTAGACACAGAATGGGAGAAGAATAATGAAAAGCAGAAATACAGAATGGGAGATAACCAGCTGGGCAGCAGCACTGCTGAGAAGGATTTAGGAGGTTTGCTGAATCCTAGGGATCAGCAGTGTAACAGCTGCAAAAAAAGCAAATGTCATTTTGGGCTGCATCACATTAGTATTAGATGCAAGACACGGGAGATGACAGTACTGCTCTATTTGAACTAATCAGACCATACCGTGGAGTTCTGGTTTCCACATTTTAAGGTTGGGGACAAGCTGGGCAGGGCCCAAAGGCAGATGACAAAAATGATAAAAGGATTGAAAGGAAAGCCACATAGGGACAGGTTAAGGGAACTAGTTATGTATAGCTTGGAGAAAAGGAGATTAAAAAGGAACATGGTAACGGTTTTAAAGTATATGAAAAGCTGCCATAAACACGAACCATTATCTTCTGCCAGAGGGCAAGACACGAAGCAAGGTTTTTAAATTGCAATGAAGTAGATTTAGATTAGATCTCAGGAAAAAAAAACACAAACTTCCTTACCGTTAGAACAGTAAGGTAGTGCAACGGACTGCCCAGTTAAACTGCAGAATCTCTTCCATTGGAGGTTTTTAAGAGGAGACTTGATAAACATCTGATAGAGATGATTTAGGAACAGTGTCCCTCCATTCAGACAGGAGTTTATTCCAGACAAACCTTGAGGTTCATTCCAACTCTATGATTCTATAATTCTGTATGCAGGTGTATTCAACAGTAACTTAGGAGGCGCTTTTCTTGGCTTTTAAATAACCAATGGTTTCATGTTTAGATATGAAGCCAAAACACTTGTTTACAAATAATAAATAATACAACACTTTGATTTAAAAAACACCAGATTTTCTTCTCTTTAAACAGTTCCTTGTTATATATTTGAAGTTTACTTTAGCTTTCACATGGTTTTCCTATATGTATCAATTTATAACATTAAGATCTTCACCAAGTAATTATGATGCATCATCTTCTGACTGCTGAAAGCTCCAAATTGAAACATTTATATTTGTGTGCATATAAATAAAACTGATGCATTTCTCTGTCAGTTTTATATATACATACACATATCTACACACACATACACATGCATCATAATTTTATTTTTTTATGGGTACACAAATAAATGTTTCAATTTGAAGCTTCCAGCAGTTAGAAAACGAGGCATAAGAAACACCTGACAAGGATTTTCCTGCAGCATATTAGGACATATAGTCAGAACCTAAGAAACTGGTACTACCAAATTAGTGGTGTCAAATAGTTGCTCTGCTTTGAGAGGACCCAATGTAACAGAGAGGAGGAAGCAGAGGAAAGGCTTGATTTTTAGTGAGCCTTTGTAGCTTCTTTTGAGTCTTCAACTGAAACTTGGTGTTTGGTATCTCTGAAAAAAAATCAAACCTTAAAATTATTGTATACTTGGTTTCAAAGTATTTTTACACAATTTAGACTTAATAATAAACAACGTCCAATTAAACAATTTATTTTTAAGTAGAACAAATCCAAATAGAACTGGAATTGAAGTAAATGCAATTTTATTTGAATGAGGATTGCCAGATATGGCTCTCAAATAGTACTCAGCGAAACTAAGAACCTCAGAGAACTTAAGAGTGTTAAACTTAATTGTAATTTTCCTTTATCTTTGCCAAGGAATCATCAACTCAAAAGGTTATATTTCCTTTTACTCTAGCTGTTCCGACAGATAGTCTGCTTTTTTGCTACTAGATAGAGTAGGGTAGTATACTACTGTGTATAATTATATGAATTCCCAGAGGGTATGTACAACATAATTAAATTATAGGGTGTCTTGTGAGCATTCTGGCCAACCTTATAGAACCATGAAATAACAGACAATTCACAGGTTTTTTCCCTTATTTATAATACGCCTCATGCAAAGAAAAGATATTATATGGAGATTTATAAACATCAGGAATCTACAGTCAATCAAATGCTTTCACTGCTTAAGTAGTTTTTGCTGCTTTAGGATTCTGAAAAATGATCCAATTTGAAGAAGGAACAATTGCTTTTAATAACAAGAGCAACAAATTATTGGCCCCCCCCCCCCCCACACACACACATTTGATGTAAGGTCTTTCTTTTAGGATAGGCTATTCAAGAAAATTCAATCCAGGAAGGTAGAGAAAAGGCAAGCTTCTCTTAGTAAAGCATTCTGAAGTGATTCAATTGGGTTGGAAGAGACTAGAGTAGATTTTTGTAAGAGAAAATGCTAGGACAAATTGCTTTTCTCCACAAAGTAGTACTTTTCTGCAGAGATCTGGAAAAGTATGTTTAAAGTCTCTATGAAAGCACTTTGGTCAGCAATACAAATGCAACTTGAAGCAGAACAGCACACAAAATCAAAGCTATGAATCCACTCACCAAAATGGTGGTTCTCCAACACACTATTCTGCAAGCTTTACAGGTATCCGCCACTCTTCACAAAGTGACAGAGAGCTCTTTATCGGGTAGATAACAAAAAGCGAGAAATAACTGTCAAGAAGAAGGAAAAACATATATATTTATAAATAACAGAGGAAATAAAAAATACCAAACAATAAATATCTATAAAAGTCTTTAATAAATACAGTTCTTACAATGAACTCCTCAAGCAAAGAAAGAGCTTTATTATCCTGATAGACTAGGTCACTATTGTAACATTAGATAGTCTAGGTCAAAGAGGTTTTTGCTACTTTAAATAGATAGGTGAGGACAACAACCACTACCTTCCAAGATTTTTCCTCTTTATTCCGCTACATAATCCATTACTTCCTGGCTCCTGTATTTTCTTCAAATGGATTTTTCCTTACTTTTAAAACAGACTTTTGAAAAAGATCTATTTGTGCATAGCCACACCATTTTCTTACTACTTATCTGACCAGTGGAGTAGTCCTTTTAGGAGCTCAGAAAGATGATAAATTGAGAATTAATTAAAAAGTCAAACTGCAGTGGGAATACAGTTACACATTGAAAAAAAAAGAGACAGTAATTAGTCCTCCTAGCAAGTTTAAACCACCAAAAGGAAACATTTGGGCTCCCCAAAAGTGTAATCAGTATGAGCAGGGTAGGGGAAAAAGAAAGGACACCCAAATTCCATCCAACTTCACTGTGGCCAAGTATTCACATTGTTCCTCAGAGTTCAACCAGAGTTTTTTATGGGAAGAACATATAATAGTATAATGTATAAAATATATAAAATGTTTTCAATAGTTACAATGCAGCCTAAATATATTAATATTAATATAGCCATTAATATTCCATATATTTAATACTGTCATTTTTATCCATTACTTTTAATGAAACACAAGTCTGATATACTAGTAATACTGAACAACTAGATATGTATATCCCTGAAAATGAACAGGCAAATTGGTATTGCGTGTCCATTGTTCTACATAAAGTATTAAAATTATTAAATAAGCCTTATGGAGTTCACTCTGCCACATATTGGGCACTAGGGCTGTGCAAAATGGCTGTGTTTCAATTCAGTTTCAAATTCAGCTGTTTTGGAGGACAGCGATTCATTTTAGTTTTTCGGATCATGGTCCTGTTTTGTTCTGGGCAAATCCGTTTCAAACAGGCCTCAAGCTTCACACAGTCCTACTGAGCTAGGTGGGGCTGCAGGGTCCTAGTAGGGAGAAGTACAGGGCCGTGGGTGGCTTATCCAGGGGAAGGAGAGGGCCGCTGCCCTCTGTGCAGCTGAGGAGACCCCCCATGTGGATCTCTGACCCCTGTCATTCCAGGTCACAGGGCAGAAAAGCAACACAAAGTGTGTAAGCTTGCTGGTCGCTGCCGTGCAACTCAGCTCCACAGGGAGCAGGGATCTGCCCCGGGAGTTTCCTTGCTGCCATTGCCTGTCCCGCGCTGCTCTAGTGATGAGGAGCTGCATGGGGTGGGCAGCAGTGGCAAGGAGACCCTAGTGTGGATCTCTGCTCCCTATGGAGCCAGGTTGCATGGCAGGGACCAGCACTGCCCTGCTGCATGAACTGGCTCCACAGAGAGCAGAGATTCATGTTGGGGCTCCTCACCATCACTGCCTGTCCCGTGCAGCCCCATGTCACTGGGGCAGCACGGGGTAGGCAGCAGTGGTGAGGAGACCCCCGGCATGGGTCTTTGCTTTCTGTAAAGCTGAGTCGCATGACAGGGCAGCAGTGTACAGCTGCTTCCCTGCAGGCCCAGCTCCGAAACTCCAAAAATTCTCTGAAACATTTTGGATGCCTTGTTTCATTTTGGAGATGTTTCTGAGCCTTCCGTTTTGATTTGGATTTGGTGTTTCAGGAGCTGAAAAAGCCTGAAACACCTCTGAAGTGAAATGACTGCCGTAATTTTGCACAGGGCTACTAGGCACTTCTACACAAGACATTTACTGTGCAGTAGACATCATGCATCTAAACATGCACCCCATTAGGCTGCAATAAATTAATTTAGTCCACAGCAGGACAGGACTTGTAAATGCTGCCCCAGCTGGCTGGGGCATGAGGGTGCTTCAGTACAGGGGTTGTCTGCTGGTTAGTCTAACACTGAAGCATGCTCATGCCTCAACCAGGCCCTTCACAGCATGTTGAGCCAGGAGGAGCAGCCTCACACTGGCAAGATAACCCCTCATGAGTCCTGCCAGCTGGGGCTGCTCCAGCCCAGCCCGAAGTGCTGTGGTCCCAGGTGCATATGCAAATGGCATGCCTGGGAGTGATAAACTCTGGAGTTTATTGCTTCACATTAATTGCATGTGTAGATGCACCCATTAATACTGTATGGAATCTTAGAAGGCTTCAAGAGGCAGTAGTCTTAGAATGAGTCCATTTTGGAACTGAAATAAATAAGGACTGCGGGCACCTATACACATGCTCTGGGAGGGGCGTTTTAGAGTGGTTTAACTTTCAATAAGCTTTAGTTAAATTGTCCTTGTCACCTTTTTGAAACACAGGGATACTACATACATGAAACAGTGCTAAACGCTAGAGCATTCTGATGAGAATGCTCCAGCAGACTTGACTGAGTCTACTCCAACACTTTTTAATCAGAATGCATTGGAACATGTGTAATAGTGCCTATTAAGCATAAGTAGGTTGACAGGTGTAACTTCCATGTAGAGGGGTTATAAACAGATGGTTTGTAAAAACAGAAGATACAAAGAACTGAATGTAACAAGATATACAACAAAACAAGCACCCCCTCACCTGGCTGTCACTATGATAATAAGTTTATGTCCAATTCTGACACTTTGCCTGTATGCTCAGTTGCACACCCACTTGGCACATCAACACGAGACACTGTCTGGTAGCCTGATACTCCTACTCAGTAGCATTGTGTGGCAAAAACCATGATGTGATGCTACTGCACAGTAGTGTCAAAAAAAAAAGAAGGTGTTAGTTGGCACTACTGCATAGTAACTTTTGTTACTGCACATTTATTTATACACTTGTTTATACAAATACTAAATAAATGTGCAGTAACCACTACGCAGTAGCGTTTCATGTAGATGCAGCCATTGAATGGTAAATCTGCATTCACTTTACAACATCTTACAGCTCATTTGCCGGTACACTACAATTTTGATCATTACCAAATCTAACAAAGATTTTTATGGGGAGTGCATCTCCTTGTATCAATTATGTTACAACTTAGAGGGACACTTCTTTCCTTTTCACTGTTGCAGGTTTAACCATAAGTATAAACCAAATAGCTTTTATTCATTGCCATTTGGCCAGTCATGCCAATGATAATAGTTGGTCAAGCCAATCGACATGGGATAAATGTTAAGGTGCATAAATGCAACCCTCCCCTGACAACATGCATCTTTATATACACACTAGCCAATTGTCCCTCAAGAATGATTGGGGGGAGGGGGGACTGGGATGGAGTGCTGCCACCTATTGTCCCATGCTGCCACTGTTCTGCCTCTTGCAGGGAGCAGGGTGGAGGAACGAAGGCCAGCACTGCTGGTCTTGATTCCCCCACTCTGTTTCGTCTTTGACATGGCTTTTGAATCATAGCAGTGCTCCCCCACGCTTGGAGCACTCTGATTGGCTTTTTCTGTCAGCCAATCAGAGCATGAATAAAGCCTTACGGATGGACAGACAAGAGACAGACAGACTTAGGCTTTTATAATATTAGAATTGTTCCTTGAACCATACAATCACGGGCTAACATGTATACACAACTAGATAATACCTTATTATTTCTTCCTCTTGAATTTTAGCCATTTTGATCTATTATAAGTTTGGTCTATTTTCTACATTCCTATGTTATCTTGTCACATTCCAAGTCAACCAGGACAATTTACTGATTGTGTTAGTTTTGACAAGATACTCAATACAGAAAATAGAGGGTGCAGACATTAATCAATTCTTAACCACTTGATCCTTTTAGAAAACTCCCACTCCTCGTAGGCTGCTCACTACCTTCTTTGTTACTGAGTCTGAGGATCAGTCAAGATGTAGTTTTGATGACTTTAAGGAGTTAACCCTTTCCTACCATCCTAAGGAGGTCTAGCATCTGGATCAGCCAACAAATATGACAATCTTGTGAGAAAAAGGGGAAAAAAAATTATGTATATGGATAAATGCTGCTTAGAGATAGGTTAGTGAAGAGACTGAGGCCAGGATTTTTAAAAGAACAATCCTCTTCACTGCGCTCAAGAGAAGTCAGAAAGAAAGTAATCACATATGCTGACTCTCAAAGCTCATCTTCAGGGGTGGGAGGGGTCTGCAGATGAAGGGGCACATCTAACCACCTTCCCAGCCTGTTAGGAAGTATTTTGCTTTCAGAAGCCAGCAATAGCTGGAGCATGCTGTGCTCTATAACATGCCTCCCTCACCCTCCAAAAGGAAACTTAGCCTTCTAAGCAGGGGGTCCTTTCATAAGTTTTCATCCATCAGCTTGGTTACTTTTCTCACTATGCTCAGCTAGATCAGGCGTTAGCCCTTAGAAGCTAAATATAAGTTCTAGATATTTGTCATTTAGGATTGTATTAGTACAAGTGCTATAATCATGTACTATACTTTCTACAACTATCTGTAAATAAGGCATAACATAGGCCTTTAAAAAGCAACATCTTTCCATCTTGTGTAATGTACAAAGCAAAACAAAGAGACCAAATGTAGCTCTCATTATCAAGCCAGCCATAGCCAAGATGACTATACATACAGTAAGCAAACTGGAAAAAAGGATGGCGGAAAAACCTGTTGTCTCTTAACATTCTAACATTGTTATGTTAGGGATTACTTATTTTCATAAGAGGTTAAACAAAAGTGTAATATAAGTTCAAAGATTTCCTTTAAATTCTAAACCATGTCTGAAAATGAATTTCAACCGGTACACTTTCATTAGCTTATAAATAAAATAAACCATTCTCTCATAGCTGTTGTTTTCTTCAATTAGGATAAATAGATCATGGGCCTGCAGCGGATGTTGGGTATTTTTCAAAGCTTCAAGAGATGGCATTTATTGTGCTATTTCATTTATCAAGAGCTAAGTGACAAATGATGAGCTTCTTGCAAGTAATAAGCAAAATAGTGGAAATCCATTCTAATACATAGGAAAATATCCATTTAGTTTAGAGCCACATTATGAGTTTACACTAAGGTAATTTTCTTCATTGAAATGTTTAATGCAATTGTGAATAAAACAAATGACAATTAAACAAATTTGAATTGAAAACTAAATAAAAGGGCAACCATGCTAATGACACTTCTGTTAATATCAAAAATCATCTTGAGACACGCATAGATTTAATGGTTTTATTAAAATCAACATTTTATATTTAATGTTACTCAGCACCTGTTACTTCAAAAATGTCTGTTAGGTATACAATTAAAATTCATATGCAAGAGAGACACCATGTTAGTGTTCACAGGAGGAAAAATGATAGATAGTATAGACCCCCTGCAGTTTCATTCCTTTTTCAACAATGAATTGTTTGCAAATATGGATAAGTTGCTTTGGGCCACATTTTTTAAGTATTTAGGCAGTTAAATGATGTAGAAAGCCCAGTGAGATTTCCAAATCAGCCCATGTGTTTAACTCCCATTAATTTTAGTGGGATAAAGACAACAAGGAGTTCTAAAAATCCAAGTAGGTGAGTATCATGAAGCATGCAAATATCTTTCAGAACTGATATTTTATGTCTCTGATTTATGTATATTCCTATAAAATTAATCTTAATCACCATCACCATCCACCTCATAAAATCATCCAAATACATTAAATAGTTTTAAATTACTTAGAGACCCATTACTGAAGAGTGGTATAAAAATCTATCTACAAAGTTATATCAGGTTCAATAATAATATTAATTATTAAACGTTGCAAGAAAAGGAATTAAGATTTAGTAAATAACAAGTTTCCTACATTGGCAAAACAGTATTCTTAAATAATTCAGGCATTAAAAAAGATTCAGGCTCAAAAGATACATAACAGATTTTGTTTCTGATTAGTTAACAGGTCATGGGTATACACCTAGGCTGAAGATTATCTATTACAGACAATAAAAAGGGGCATTTAAAGTTGTAAAGTGAAGCATGCAATAGCTTGGAAATGCAATAATTAAAGCTGCCTATGCATCTTTAATGTTGTCCTGTATGCATGTGCGTCATGATACAGTCATTATTTACATGATGATAGAGTAGTTTTTTCTTAGGATGCCTGCACTTATGCAGTGTATATAACAAATAGTGCTCAATTTATGAACAGGTATGCAATATTTTTTTTTCACTTCTCATTATTCAGTGGGTAAACCCGATGTTACACTTATTTTAAAACTGTACTGAAGACAGAATTATTAATAACCCCATGGGCTATTCTGTACAACTCATCAACAGAGTAACTGAATACTTCACAAACATGAATTAATTCATTTTCCTAACACCCACACAAAGTAAGGAGAAACTGAATCCCATAAAGATTAAAGTAAATTAACCCACAAATATTTGGTGCCTAGGACCTGATTTTTCAGAGTATTTGGCATAATATACAAAGTTATGTATACAAGGCATAGTTCCCATTGATTCACTTGCAGCAGTAAATTCTAAACATTTTTGCAAATCAGACTCCAAGGAAACAGATAAACACAATGAGTTGCCACCCAGGTAAGACAGATCCATAGCATCCTACAGAAACTCTGTGGCAGAGATTCATTCAATTCTCAAATAGCAGTATTTGACTGCTTTAACTATAAAATAATTCTCTCTCCTAAAAACACCCTGTCTCATTCATTCTATACCACCTAACTTCTGGAACAAATGTGACAGGGACTTTACAAAAAGCAGTCTCCTTTAGCAAATAACCCAGATTCATTCCCAGAAGAGCTCCATCCAGTATGTAGAACAAGGAAAGGTTAATGTGGAAAAACAGTAATGTGATTAAAGACTGTATCATAATACATGCAGACCAAAGGTGAAAGGTAGTTTCATACTTGACAGGGTCAGAAAGGACCTGAGCAGATCATCAAGTCTGACTCCCTGCCATGGCAGGAAAGAGTACTGGGGTCAAATGACCCCAGCAAGGTGTTCATCTAGCTTCCTCTTAAAGACCCCCAGCACCACTTCTCTGGGAAGTTGGTTACAGATCCTAGCCGCCCTAACTGTGAAGTAGCGCCTCTTGATGTCTTGTCTGAATCTGCCCTCTGTCAGCTTGTGACCATTTTTTCTAGTCACTCCTGGTAGTGCTTGGGGGAACAGGGACTCTCCCAATGCCTGCTGGTCCCCTCTGACTAGTTTGTACATGGCCACTAGATCCCCCCTCAGCCTTCTCTTGTAGAGGCTGAACAGGTTCAGGTCCCTTAACCTCTCCTCATAGGGCCTGATCTGCTTACTCCTGACCATGTGGGTGGCCTCCTCTGGACCCTCTCCATGTTGTCCACATCCCTCTTGAAGTGCAGTGCCCAGAACTGGACGCAGTACTCCAGC
>NW_017728914.1:12127976-12136977 GCF_001723895.1 Crocodylus porosus
CCACCACCACTCTCTGGGTGCGGCCCTCCAGCCAGTTAGCGACCCATTTGACTGTGTAGGTGTCGATGCCCCAGTTTTTTTAATGAGAATGGGGTGAGAGACAATGCTGAAGGCCTTCTGAAAGTTCAGAAAGACTATGTCCACTGCTACCCCTGTGCCTAAGGATTTATGACCTGGTCACAGAAGGCCACCAGGTTGGTCTGACAGTACTTGCCTCTAATGAACCCTTGTTGGTTGCCCCTAAGCATAATCTCCCCTGCTGGCCCCTCATGGATATGCGCCATGATAATTCTCTCAAAAAGCTTCATGCAAGTATAACATCCTATTGTTGTTGCCAGCAGTCCTTCAACATGAAGATGACAGCCTTCTAGTAAATAGGGAAGTCATTGTTAAGCCCATAGATGACTGGAGAGCCCAATCTAAATTCTGAATGTTTGACTGCAGACATTTACATAGTTGCAGGAAGAACAAGTTACATCTTGAGGTACAGCTCTTCCCCTTCATGTCTCATCTACCTGCCCCTGTAGTGAGGTGAATTTGCTCAAAATGATCAATGGCTTATCTTATATCACATTGTTATTGGAAATGATTCAATGCTTGAGTCTTCCAGGTGCTGATGTTAATAACACACTTCTTCAGATTGGCCTTCAAGATAGCCTTCAAGATGTTTTTTTGTCTACCTCTAGAGTGGTGACCATCAGTAAATTTGGCATATAGGACTTCTTTTGAGAGCTGGTTGCCAGGCATCTTTAACATAACATGTCTTGTCCAACTAACCTGGTGCCATAAAAACATAGCTTCAATGCTACTGTTGTTTGAGCCAGAATGCTGGCATTCTTTCTTCTGCTTTTCTGACTGATATGGCTTTCAGGTGTTTCTGATGCATGATCCATGTTTCACACTCATATAAGGTAAGAATTACAACAGTCTAATAGATGAGAAGTTTGGTTTGGATCCTGATGTCATGATCATTAAAGACACAATTTTGGAGATGTTTAAAGGCAGCACTGGCAGATTTTATCTGGTGTTAAATATTATCATCTATGTTTACTTTTGGAAAAAAAGTGGCCATCAAGACAGGGGAAGTGCTCAAGTTTCTTCAAGGACTGCCCTCTAATTGTAACGTGTCAATAAGCAGCTGGTTGATTTAGGGTGGGTTAGCACAGAATCTGGTATTCATGAGAAGCTAGCAGTGAGCCCAAGCATTTCATATACTTCATAGAAGCAATCAAGAGTGATTATGTTACATTACATTACTGCATGTATTGTGATTAAAGACTGTACCATAATGCATACAGACCAAAGGTCAAAGATCTATACAAGCATAGTAGCCTATCAGGCTAGCATGATCAAAATGAGCCAGTTTCTACAGCCAGTGGAGAGATGTGGATAGCACTACAGGACTCAGTTTGCCTTTGACTCCTCAGTCTGAACTGCCAGATAAATGTCTACACTGTGCTGAGTGGGAGCTTTTGGCACAAGTATGGAATGTATCTGGAATTTATGCCTCTAAAGTCATAGTGAGACACTAACTGCTTTGGCAAACAGACAGTGCAGGTCAAATGAATTTCACAAGCAACCAGAGAAAGAAGTTTGTGTGTGGGGGGGGGGGGGAGATGCCAAAAAAACAAAACAAAACACGTTTTCGTTTTGTCTGCACCAACCTAAGAAAGACAGAGAGAGAGCGCGCGAGAGCGAGAGAGATTGATTTGAGACAATATTTACAACAGAAACAATGACATAAAAATAAAAGATTAATTTAAAAATCCACTAACTTAAAAACAGACTCCTACATTGAACAAATGCTACTTTACATTAAATATATAGAATTCCACACTTAAGAAATCCATACAAACTACTGTTATATAAAATACAAACTTTAGAAGCAAGAGATAAAGTAATAACTGGAATGGACATCATCTTCCACATTTAACAGAAGTGTCAATAAGTGATAGTGATATAGACAAAGCTATAAAAATCTCAGAGTATACTACTAAAAGTTTCCAAATGCCTTCATCTTCATTGAAATATCAGTACAGTTAATGGAAATTAAGCTTATGAGCTTTGGGTTGAACTTAAAAGAAAATATGAAATATTTTTTCCTCTTAGCTGGCAAAAGATATGAGAGTGTAGTATAAGATAAGTAAATGTAAATTAATTGACTTCTATGCTAATGAATCATAATTTTTAAAAAAGCTTTTAACAACCATAACATTCTGAACATAAGTGCTTCAATATATTGTAGCAATAGCACAAAAAGAGAGAAAGAATTAAAAAAAAAAAATCAAACTAAAAACAAATGGATTTCTCTAGTATAAGCCTTGTGCCACTTCATATTTGACACATTTACAAATTTCAGATTTATGAAGCTTTTTCAAGTTCTCCTTAGTTCTGAATATGATAGATTACTGAAATAACTACCATATTTACTCAAATCCAAGACAAGATTTTTTTCCCCCCTCCAATCACCATGGGCAGGAGAGGAAAGTTTTGTGTTAGATTTGAGCACCAGCCCAGCCCAGCTCTGGCTGTAGCTCTGGGCTCAGAGCTGAAGTCAGAACTGAGGCACTATGTTCTTTGGGATGGGGCAGCCAATTTGGAAGGGAAGGGGAGATCGTAGCTGGGGGAGCACAGGAGAGACCATGCAGCCTGCTCTCCCCTGGCAGGATGGGCCACTTGCCCCTCCTGCTACTCACTTTCTGCTTCAACTGCAGCTTCCCCAGCCAGTGGTCCTCCTAGGAGCTGCTGCCATTTCTCCTTGGCCAGGCTAGGATGAAGCCAGGCTGTGGCTGCCACTGCTGCCAACTACCCTAAAGAAGCAGAGGTGCAGCAAAAGGCAAGTGGTGGGGGAGGAAGCAAGGAGAACAAGAGCAGACACAGATTAGGGGCAAAGGCTAGGGGCAAAGGCATAGGCATGGGGGAACTAGGGATGGGGGCAGGGCACAAACAGGGGGCAAGGGGTGAGAGGCAGTCTGCAGAACGGAACAGGGGATGGGTAGTCAGCAACTGGGGGGCAGGCACAGGTGGGGGAGGCATGTGTATAGGGGGTACATGGAAAGGAGTAGGCACCAAGGGTACCTGTAGAGCAGGGAAGACACTAGGTGGGCAAATGGTAGGGGGTACATGTGGCAGGAAGGACAGGCACAGGCAGTGTGGTAAAAGGACAACAGGCAAGGATCTGCCACTCATCCAGATTTTACAGATATAAAAACTAATTATTGTGTGTTACCTTAATTTGAAATCAACTTGGTTTGGGGAAAATATAGTATTTCAATCGCCTCTCACAACTGTGCTGTTGCACTCTGGTGCGCAACCTCAAGAGGGTTTGCATTAAGTGGAAAATGCTGCCTCCATGGATGCAGAAGCCAATGCCAGAAAGGTAATTAAACAATAAATGAACAAACACACACACAAGACCAAGTAAGTGACTTCAGCAAAGCCCAACAGTAAGTGACCTAGTATTGATCCCATATAAAGGCATGTTGCCCCAAGAGAAGCAAGTTATAAACATAGATCAAATTGTGATTTTGTGGATTTCATGAAATCCAGGATTACCCACGAAATCTGTTATTGCCCACAAAATCCATGGCGGCAGGGGAACCTTACTGAAAAGAAAATGCTGACCCCCTAAAAGGAGACAGCAGACTTCAGGGTGCTGCAGCAGCCTGCCAGGGTAGAGAAGGGGGAAGGGGGATCTGCCTGCTTGAAGGGCTGCCAGCAAGATGGCTGCTACCCCCACCCCTCACTGCTGATTGGCTGTGATGGCTGCCTACCATGTGGCTCTAGTCCTCTCCACCAATCAGCAGTGAGAGGCAGGGATACGAGACAGGCAGCCCTCTCAGTCAGAGACAAGGGGCCCCATAGCCAATAGCTGCTGCCCCTGCACTCCATCTGTGAAAAGGCTACTGAACCCTGAGTTCTGCTTGTGAAATCAGGGGGCAGCCATCCTGAATTTAGCAGGCCCCTAGTTATAAAAGAGCCAAACATAGCAGGTTTGCTGGAGCATGGGAATGAATCATGTGTAACAGACTGCCAATGTGGGCTCATCAGATTGGCTTGAGATGCTTACACTGGGCTAGAAACAGTGCTGGTGAAGTCTGAGTAACCCCAAGAGCAGAGCAGGGGATCCCTGCCCTGTAGAAAAGGAGAAGCCAATCAAAAAAGGGGTTTTCAATCCCCTCATTCACAAGGAGTTGGGGACCTCCCACCCTGAGCCCTGGATGGCCGGTTTGCAAGCCAAGGAGGGACTGCCAGAGGGGATAAATGCAGCAGCCAAACTGGTGTGGGAGCTAATGATAGCGACTCTGGGGAATGATACAGGAAGCCTAAGAAGAGCTGGGGTGAGCTGACCCAGCAGAGGGAGCAGAGAGACCCCCCTGAAGAGCCTCAAAGGCCCTGGGAGAAGAAGGCAGCAGCAGTCAGCTGTACCTCCAGCCCTGCAGCAGAAAGGGAGCTGTGGCCAGGGCTTGGGGCAGAGAGCTGGTGCCCCAAGGCCCCATTGCAGTGTGCTGGATGTGTTGGATGTCCCAGTGACTAGAGGTGGCAGTCGGCCCCCCACTCCACTGTGGAGAAGCAGCAGTGGCCAGGAGCGCAGGGAGCTGGACCAGTGACTTTAGGAAAACCCTTACCTTGCCTGAGGAAGCGGGACAGCAGCAGGAGGACACCTGGACAAGGGTCCCTGGGACCTTGGGGTGCAGGCTGCCGCTCAGAGTGGGACTGGTGAGCTGTGTGGGGTGCCTGGCCAGTCATTTGGAGCAGGGGTTTAGAGCAATGACCCCAGGGAGCTGCCTGTACTGCTGACCCTCTGCCACTGACTGCCCCAGAGGGAACTCAGTCCTGCCCCTTATTCTGCAGCTGATTGTCATTGAATGGAGTCCCTGAGCTTTGGGTCATGCTGATTGCTGCAGGAGCCTACTCTGTTGCTTGCCTTTTTGGTTGCCACCGAAGGTCGCACTTCAGCCTCTTTGGTGGGTTGGGGTTTAATATGATTTGATTGCTGCAGACCAGAAGAGCTTAACCTGTTGCAGCCTGTCACTTATTGGGAAGCCTGTTGGAGCTGCTGGGAGTGACCACCTTGCTTCCTTGTGGTAGCATCTCAGCAGAGGCTGAAAGCTGCTAGTTACCTTACCTGTGGTTCTTGTGTCAAGGGTTGACTAATGCATTCTGGTTTGGTTTGTGATTCTGGTTATGCCATTTAAGTTCACTTGTAAATAACCCTTCCTATTATTCTTGTTTTATAAATAAAGTGTAAATAGTTAAATCAGTTAAGTGTTAGACTTTCTTGGGACCATGGGCTGCTCTGTGGGGAGCAGGGGCCAGCTAGAAAGTAAATTAGTGCTGGCCGGAAGCCCTGCCCCACTCTCACCACACCATTCCTGATATTGGGCGGGGATGGCAACTATTGGGCCGCCACTTGGGTTACACATGAGAAGCTAAAAGAATGCCCAGCAGTAAAGATATGCACAAAGTACCAAGGATGAGGCTATTTTGCAAAAGCATTCGGCAGACACAGAAGGACAAATACAGGGCATACTGTGCACGTAACTGGAGAACATGTCATAGTTTCATAGTAGCTAGAGTCAGAAGGGACCTAGGAAGATCATCTAGTCCGACCCCCTGCCTTGGCAGGAAAGAACACCGGGGTCAGATGACCCTGGCAAGGTGCTCATCTAACTTCCTTTTAAAAATGTCCAAGGAGGGGAGTGAAGAACCAATGACGCACAACTCTTTTTAGTTAAAATGCAAAATAAATAAAAATATTTTGTTGTTCCATATATTTCTCTGCATAGGCACATGTTAACTATGTTAGAACTCAAATTTATGAGAGGACACACAAGCTACATGGACTGCAGAAGTGGTGGTCTACCTCTGGTCTGGAAAATTGGTGGCAGAGGACGACTAGTTGCTGCTCACTGTCTGCCAAATTTCCAGACCCATGGGAAGCCCTGCAGGCTGGATGATGCAGCCCTATGTATTAGACTGCATCAATGGATGGTCCATCTGGCAACACGAATCCCTCTACAATTGCTTGCGACGTGAAGGGTCAGGCCACCTGCAGGGTCAGGCCTGCATTTGGCTGGATCCCATCTACAAACTGATCCTGAAGACCACCACCTCACCACTCATCCAGCCCCTAGGGCCAGACAGGTTAAGCATCACTGAACTATATGAAAATTTAGCTCACAGTTTGACAGTAACATCATCCAAATTATACAGACTAGCAGACTTGAGATCATCCAGTCTATGTAGTAGGGCAAAATCAATCAAGTATCAGGAAAAAAAACCCAGAACCTAAATTCTATCTGAAATAAGCATGCTAAAAAATTTTTTTAGAGTGACTGAAAGCCTGAAAATAATTAAGTTTGATAAAAATCCTAATGATAGTGGGATCCATAAAACACCATCTCACAACTGAAGGAATTAAGAAAGATTTCCTTGTGTGTTTGAAAGCACAAGATGCCAGAATGCTGGGGGGGGGGAGGGAGGGGGAAGAGGGGTAATCATGCTACAGACCTAGTACCAATTACTACTGACACTGCAATATGCACTCATATATGCAATATGTACTCATATATTATGCATATATGCAATATGTACTCATATATATTATGTACTATTATATATATTATGTACAATATGTACTCATATATATTATGGCAACTGCCATTAACAATCAGACCCTAAATGGAGAAGGAACTGCAGCATGCGTCACAATTGGCTATAATAGAAAAAGTAGATCGTTGCATCATAAAACAAGCACCAGTGAGACCTGAAATATACAGAAATTTGATAATGAAACAAAGCTAAAATATAGGAATGCTACCATATATCCATCCAAGATGACATCTCTTTTAAGCTCTTCACAGAAAGTGCATTTAATATACTAGATGCTCTAAGTTATAGATAAATCATACCAGACAAAGTGAACAAGTTAACCACTTGCAATACTCCACTGGAGGATGGCACATCAAGAGTTTAGCCTTTCCTACATCATCTTCACAAACATATTGCAGAAAAGTGGGCATGGCATTCTAGAAAGATTGCAATAAGCCAAAATTGTTATCAAAACATTTTATTACATGGCAGTACTAGTTTTCTGCCCTGCTCCTTTCTAATCGCTGTACTCACAATATGTAAAAACATGAAAAATATCATTACCCTGGAAAAAATTGAAAATGCAATGAAAATAAAATAACAACACTTCAAGTGGAGTCCTCACAAACAGCAGCTTCAGGAAGGAGCTTCAATTTCATATATATCAATGGTGCATCCACATGAGCGTGCATGTACGTCTTGCAGCGTCTCAAAGACCTATGAGACACTGCAAGAGGCACACATAGGAACGAAAAATGTTCCCTGCACTGCAACTTTGCAGCATGGGGGCAAAATTAGACCCCTGGATATCCAGGGGTAAAAAAAACCATGGGGGAAAAAAAGTGGGGCAGGATCATACCTTCGCCCTGGTAGCCAGCCAGAGCATTTCTATGGCTGGCCGCCCCAGTGCTGAAGCACTCTGCCTGCCTGTGCAGAGTAGGCAGCATGCCAGCAGCGGGAGCTGGACCCAGGTTCCGTGATGGCAAGTATGGGGTGGGAGAGGCTGGAGTGTGGAGGGGACAACAGGGGGACCCCTGCCAGCTCTGCCTGAGCCCCCCAGATCACTGCCCTGCCCCACCCCATCTACTCCCTGCTCCCCCAGCCCCCCCAATTGATGACCCATCCAGCCCCATCTCCTGCCCACTCCTCAGCCCCTCTGATCACTGGCCCACCCAGCACCATCCCTCACTTGCCTCCCCTGAGCCAGCTTGATTGCTGCCCTACTCAGCCCCAGCATCCCTGCAAATTACAACCCCTGCCCCCAGCCCCCCACCCTCCCTGCACTCACTGGTAGTAGCAGCAGCAGCTGTTGGGATTACTGGGGCCTTGTGGCAGAACCCCCCAACACAGCATGGGGCCCAGGTGACAGCCGCAACTGCCCCAGCTGCCCAACAGCATGCGGAGCTGTGCAGTGCCCTGCTGACCCCAGCAACACCCATGCGATGGGGCAGTGGCAAAGTGGGTGTCAGGCAGCTGGGGCTGAGCCCTGCTGCCCTCCACTGCCCCATGCTCTGCCATGAGGCCCCAGTGACACCTGCAGCAGCTGCTACTGCTGGTGAGTCCGGGGAGGTTGTTTTTTTAAGTGCTTGGAGGCTGGGGCTGGGTGGGGCAGCCATCAGGGGGTCTAGGGATGCAAGTGGGGGTTTGATCCAGGTGGGTAAACAAGCCAGGGGGCTGGGGGAGCAAGCAGGGGTGGAGCCTGGCAGTGGGGGGTGTTGGTAGCTCTGCAGGGGCCATGTGGGGAGGCTGTAGGGCGCTGTAGCCCTTGTGGGGGACAGTCCATGAGCTGTACAGGGGGGCTGTATCCTGTGGGGGGGGGCAGGGGACCCACCCCTCCTAAGCAGCACCTCCCAATCCACCCACACCTACCCACACACCCCACATCCCCCCACCCCCTTCCCATCCCTCTCCTGCAAACCCTACATTCCCTCAGCACACACTCTACATGCCATGCTGCCAGACAGGATGAAACCTGATGACAGGAGCTGTGGCTGAAGGGACAGGTGTCCCCACATCCTGTTTAGTGAAGGGGTCACAGGGAGTTCTAACTACTCTGTGGTATGAAAACCAAAGGCAAACAGCAAAACACACAGGTATTTAGAATTCATTTAATTAGGATGAGAGAGACACTGGTAGGTTTTGAAACTGCTTTAACACTGTAGATATATCAATAAAATATTGCCCAACTGACTCTCTCTCTCCCTCCCCCCCTCTCTCTGTATATATAGTAGTCTTTTGATTTGTCTGGAGGAACATGAATTTTGGGGTATTTTACAGATTTCATAGACATTAGGGCTGGAAGGGACCTTGAACATCATCAAGTCCAGCCCCCCACCCAAAGGGTAGGAAGTCAGCTGGGGTCATAGGATCCCAGCAAGATAAGCATCCGATTTACTCTTGAAGGTGT
>NW_017728914.1:12137417-12163332 GCF_001723895.1 Crocodylus porosus
AGCATCTATGGATGCACGCCAACATTTTGGTCGCTTTACTACCTGTAGCATCGCATTGCAGGCTCATGTTCATCTTGTGGTCAATGACGACCCCCAAGTCTTTCTTCCATAGTGCTAGCCAGCGTAGCACTGCTGAGCCTATAAGGATGCTGCAGGTTTTTCTTCCCAAGGTGGTGAACCTTGCATTTTTCGGTGTTAAACACCCTCAGGTTCTCGTCCGCCCATTTGCTGAGCCTGTCCAGGTCAGCCTGGATCACCCGCCTGTCTTCTGGTGCAGATGCAAGTGGCACAATTTGCCCCACACTAAAGTGCATGTCTGGGCACATGTGCTGAGGCAAAAAGCCCTGGCTCATGTGTGGATGCACCCCAAGAGTGCTGATGTCAACATAGCAAGCTTATTTTCAAAGGAATTATTTATAAATTTTTGCTGGATGTCAGATTCTCCAACAGTATATATGGCTGTATAGTAATAGCTGAAATAGATCATAAACCCCTAAAGAACATTCTTGAAAAATGTCTAGCTTCTGAAACACTTCAAGAAATCAGTATACAATTTTAAAATCAGAGAACTACAACCTGAAACTTAAATACTGGCCCTGAAGAGAAATTCCTTTAACAGATCTTTTCTCATGCAATCCCTCAGAAGGACAAGACATAAAAGAAGTGGAAGACTTGCAAAAACAGGCACACATGATATCATAACACTTATCAACATATACAAATAAGCTAATAAAAAATGGAGTGAGAGCAATGATGTAATCAATCTATAAAAAACAAAGTAGCCAGGGTGACCTGTACAAAAATAACAATGACCTTCGCTATCAGTCTTTTGGAACAAAAAAACAAAGTTGGCTGTAGATAATGGTCTAATGTTGAAAAGAAAAAGGAGAGCAATTCTTTAAAAAGTGCCTGGAGAGTCTCTCAAGGCCTCAGGAAAGTGCCACCTCAGCAAACACAAGAAAAAAAAGAAGTTACTTGCCCAACACATATATGCAAGTGGAAGAAATGGTAAGAGACTGCTGTGTTTGTGCATAGTACTAGAAACTAAACTGTGGAACTGTACTATAGCCCAAATGCCTACCTTAGTTTATATTATTAAAACTTTCCAGGAAGTTATTAAAACTTCTCAGGATTTTGCCTGCACTGACATTAAGAACTTAAACGTTCAAGTTAGTATCAAATTTATTAAAATTGCAAAACAAACAAACAAAAATACACTCAGAACTGGCTAAAAGATTATAGAAATCCTACCATGATAAAAGTGTCAGAAAAAAAAATTATAATAATAATGGAAGAATAACCCACACTACATGCAATGCAAGCAGAGAACTAAGAATAAATTAGATAAAAATCACAGACCTATGAGCACTAATTCTATTAATACAACTACATCTCATGATGGAAGCATAATCTATGATGCTGGCAAGGAAGAAAAATGCTAACTGGAATCCCAACAAGCCTTCACAACAATCCCGCTGCAGCTGACACATGCCCCGGAAGAAGAAAAGACATCACAGATCGTCACTGCTGTCACATCATAATAAAGACATAGCATCAGTGCTTCTTTCAAAGTGCTCAAATACCTGTATGAATATACAAACTGTATAGGTCACCATGCCTAGGAAGATTTTGGAGTGCAAGGCTGGGGTCTTTTGTTCTATAGACTCCCAGGAAGAAACTTTCCTTTATTAATAAATTGCTTGTAATGTTCTTTGACCATTTTTCTTAAACTGTGAAGGGAAGCATACCAAGAGAAAAACTGTAGTTCTGTTCCACATAAATCTCACATGATCTCAACTAGAAAAGAGAATTAAGAACTAAAATTTGTAAGTGAGAAATTATTAAGGTGAGAAAAAGCTAGACTGAGAGGGCAGGTTGTCCCATATTTTATGCTCCATTTACTTTCCACAGAATAATCAAAGATTGTGGGATGAGCTTTCTGTCTTGATAAGTCCTGACTCTTTCTTTCTTCAGAGCTATCTGATACAATGCATTACATAACGGTCTTCAAAAATCTGTACTCAGTCCCAGATGTCAGTTTAATGCACAGAGCTAAATGTTTCTTGGAGTACAATCATGAGAGGGTAGGGCATTCTTACAAAGTTTACTCACAAAATGGGCAGGCATACCATAAAACCATGCTCAGGAATTAGAGTAGATTCTGCAAATGCATAGGTATAGCTCAAGAACCCACTGTTACCCTGTCAATGGATAAACTCAGTTTGGCATCAGATGGGCAAAATCTTAACTTTTAAGAACATAATGGCAAATAAATTGAGATGCAATACTGTAATATAAAAGGATTTAAAAGAGCTCTTATTTTATAATTTTAAGAAAACCAACAAATAGTACATTATATTAATGTACAGTCTGAGAAATTTGTTATGACGGATGGTATTTAAAAATCTATTGGGAGGAATTTAGATTTCTTTCCGTATCTAAACTATTTCAGTACAATAGTAACATAAAATCATGTGCCTGGTTAATTTGCTATACAAAATAGGGGACCAAATGAATGGCAAGCCACAACTGTCACTAGAAATTAAAGTATATGATGACTGTAATGTGATTTGAATTTCAGATTTATATTAGGGCTCATTAAGCAGTTTAAAGAAATGCATAAATTGTTTTATTGGGTCATTTTTTTTTTCATAATTAACTTTACAGAATATTGACACAATACAAAATGCCTGGAAATATACTGTTATTTTTAAGTCATAGAAACATTACATGATATATATTATACTTTTTGGAAGTTTAATCATCTCTCATCTGTGAAACTGTAAATGTCAAATCTTTCTTAATTCTATAAAAATTAGAAACAAACAAACAAAAAGCTAGCAAATATATGGTTGTACTTCCAAAACATTTTCAGAATATATAGCATAAAAAACATTCACAGAACCAAAAGGCAAGAGTTGCCAGATGCCCTTGATATAAAGGATTTATTATATCCCTAAAATCAATTTACCCGTACAAATTATAATTAAAGGATGGATTTATTTCTTATTTTGTTTCTATTTTAATCTCTGAATAAAGATTATTTCTTGCCCTTGTCAGATAGTTAATTAAGGGATCAAACCAAGTTCTCGATCTAGCATTGTTTTTAAATGCATATACAACCTTAAGTATATCAGCACACCCACTAAATGGTTACATATATGCTTAGGTGCTTTGATTAAAAAAAAAAAAGGTTCAATTACTTAAGCTGAAAACCACTTGGCACAGAATGATTCTGTTGCATGTCCCAGAACCACTATTGTCCAGCACACTAAACAAACTTAAAAGGCATAAAAGGCACTACTGTCCCACTGATGGCCCACGTACTGCATGCAGTTTAAGTTGTGGCTCCTGCGTGGAGGCCGCTCCTCCCATCAGCACAGCTTACAACAGCAACTGGAGTTTCCAGACTTCCTTCCCCTTCCACTGGCTTTCATTGCCTACACCTGCCCCATGGTGTGGGGGCAATGCAGTAAGGCATGGCTGGGGTAGCTGAGAGCTGTATGGGGACATAGTGCAGCAGAGAGGGGTGCAGGCCAACAGTGCAGCAGAAGGGAGGCATCCACACAGTATGAAGTTCAAAGGCCCTGTGGCTTAACTTGGTTTGGCCTGCAGGTGTGTGGTTCCTGTTGGTGTAGTCGTTGGGGCTTTTGGCCCCCATCCACTTAAAAGTTGGCCAGCCCCAGCAGAGATCTTTGAGGCTTAATTAAATCCACATAATACCAGGAATGGGAAAAGGCTTTAACCCCACAAGAAACAAAAATAGCACCAAAAATCTTAAAAAGGTAATCTAAATATCCCACTGACTTCAATGGGTTTTGGATCAGGTCCTAAACACGCTTAACTTCAGATTCTCATTCTTGACCAGAATATTTGAAACACAAACGTAAATAAAAGTGCAGCCTAGGAGGACACTGATTGTCCCTGCCTTTTCTAATTTAAATGATGGATGATCAGAAAACTGGAGTGGTTCATGGGCAGATCTAGTATTTTGTAAAAGCAGATGTAGAAGCAGTCACCAAAGCTGTAGGAGTGGCTACACCCCAACTTCCACCACAGGTATAAGCAGATGATGCTCCAGGAGCAGCAACCACAGTCTTTTCTAAATCCCCGAATCAGGTAAGAACCTCCCGCCAGCCCATGTTGCCACCACCTTCCCCTCCATAAACAGTGGCACCTCCCTTCCTCTTCCACTTGCCCCTTACCTGCCTGTCTCTGCCACTACCCCTAGTTGTCGTAATGGCAGGGGGGAACTCCTGAGCCATTTCCATCCAACTCCAGCTGGGTTATGTGGGGAGCTGGGCTCATCCAGGGACAGTGGCAGAGGGTTTGACCTCCCTGAGCCTGCTCCTGGGATGGTGGGGAACACTCAGGGGGAAGAAACCTGTCTGATTCACTACTGGTATGATCCTGAGCTGAGCCTGAAGCCCTGTGCACCTCAGCTTGGGAAGGCAGGTGCAGCTTTAGAGCTCCCAGGGCACCCTGTGACAATGAGGATAGTGATAGTGGTGGGTGGGGAAGGTGGCACTGAGAGCAGAGCAGATGTGCTGAAGAGCACAGAAGGAAAGGAAAGGGGTGGGAATTCTTACTTGATTTGGGGACTTAAAAATGTCCCTGGCTACTGTTCCCTCAGCATGCTTTGAAAGAGGAGTGGGACCGTGCCATGGTACTCCCTCTGTGTTTACTCCTAGAGTGATTTTTCTTATTATCATGAGTTTGGAAGACTACATATAGAAAAGGAAGCCCAGCCATTTTGGGCTGTAAAGATCACCTAAAGGCAATAAATAAATTCTAAATTCTAAAACAGTGTTTTGAGAAATACCTGTTACAACAATATGGGTGAAGTTCAGATACAATGTATAAGTAAGCTGGCAAGCTACAGGTTAAACAACCATCCGAGTGTAAATATCAAGATTTCACTTGACTATTGTGTATTTACCTATAAACTGTACGTGAATATTATGTGCATTTACAGTCCAAAAATCTGACTTAATTTATGCTGATTTTTATTTTTTCTGATTTATTCACTATCATGCCATTTCTGAAGAAACCAGAGAATAAAATGGTGGTGACAGATTGTCATCAGTATTTGATAATCACAGATCTATACTCAAAGCACTGATTTTTGCACCATTTTTTCTAACTAAAAATTCAAATATTTAGATGTAGGCTACTATAATTATGTATATTTATACAAACTGTGTGTTCATACATATACTACCTCTTTATAGATACACTTTTTAAAACTGTATTTTAGATGTATATTTTATAAATTGGTAATATTTATTTACCAATTGCTCCTAAAGATACATTAATCTGAAAAATAAATTAAATTACTATATTCAGGTCTCATTAATGTATTTTACAGATTATACTCCATGTTATGCTATGTTTATTTATCCATATTAATTTACTATTTGTATTTCACAAAGACCAGATTATCAAGAACCAATCAGTCTTCATCCAGGGTTTTGCTTCTACTTAAAGACTAGCATTACATGCAATTCTCAACTATTTTACAACAACTGTAAGATGTAATAATTTGTTAAGGAAACTATCATCCATTGTCTCTAGAAGGGAAAAAAGAGGTGTTAAGCACCTCCTTTTTGCCCCATGCCAGTTACTCATATCATATCAACTAGCAGCATAGGTAGGGGGGTAACGGCCCCAACAAGGCTGCTTTCCCCCCCCCCCCCCCCAAGAGAAGAGTGCCCAACCTGTGGCAGATGTGTCACGAGTGATACAGGCAGCCTGTGTGGCATGGGACAGACTGGGGAGGGGACAGCATAAGAAAGAGGAAAGGGAGAAGAAAGCAGAGCAGCAGATTGGGCAACAGTAGGGGATCACAATGCCACTCAGGTCAAATGTGGGGATCAATTGTGGCACACCACCACTGCCCTAGAATGTGGTTGGGAGGAGGTGGCACAAGATGGGAATAGCCTTGGTTGGTTAGTAAGGAAGGAAAAGTAATCAGATACTGGCATTGGAATCATGTTACTTCATCACTACAGCAAAGAGAAAGTTGAAGTGACATTGTGATTCTCAGACAACTCTTCAATAACATGGTGCTCCTTAGTAAGGGCAGATTATTAACTGACCTAAATAATTAATGCAGTGTCTTTCCATACAAAAAGCCTTCTATTATGGTTCCTGTTTTCCTTAGTAGTTATGAAGGCATATTATAATGCATTTTGCACGTGAAATAAAGTTAAAGACAATACTGAAAGCACACTAATCAGCTTTTATTTTATAAGTGGCTCTACATTCAAGAGGTAGGATAAAAATGATATCCAGCTGTTCACTGTGGGATGCAGCATTTAAAAATCCTGTAACATAATTTGCTACCACACCATACACTAGGCTCGATTTTCTCATTTACACTAGTTTTACACAAGAATAAACTGGCAGTTTCTCCTGATTTACACTCAAGTAGGTGAGAAGATGAAACCAATATTTTAATAAAAAGTTTGGCATCTACTATTACCTGCATTGATGGCAGACATAATCATATGCTAATATTGTACTACACAATAACAATATCACTACAGACTAACACTAGAAAAAGACTAGTGTTTGGTTATATATGTCATTTACACAATCATCCATTGATAGGTTGGACTACTCTCCAAGTTCAATTTCTTTTTAATTAAAATAATAAATCCAGATGTCATTTATTAAAAAAAACACAACAGAAGTATAATTTTGGACTGTTAAAATGCATACTTCATATATTGTTATATATGCAAAACTCACTATAAAAGAGCAGTTCTTTTCAGCAAAATTATACTTTACATTTTACTAAAATGAGATTTTTCTTTCAGTCCTAAATTCTAGAGAGGTGTAAGGGGGCTTTATTTGTAGAAGACAATTTCTATAAGGGACTCAATTAGAGCATGAACAAAGAAGTGTCACTTGCCTTCATAAATGGCATCAGCATTTTCTCTTGATACACTCCAATTTTAAGGAGATACATAATTTAAATGTATTTAGAGTTAAGCTGTTGGCACCACTCTTATTTTCAAATTGAAGTGCCATCTGCTGGCCCCATGGCTCAGCCATAATAATATGCTTGCAGATGCCTTTTTTCTGCACAATATATTCTCTTACTTGAATGTACATTTTGCACAAATCTTTACACATCGTAAATGTTAGTTATAATAGGGCGGCAAGGAACCTACAAAGAAATAGAACGCATTTTTATTTTAAAGCTTCAATTTTCCTGGGTTCTGTCCCTTTTTGGAAAACCTAGTAATGGTTCTCTCCATGGTTTGGGCCATATATTAACAATAGCATGTAGTCTTGTGAGAGCTTAATATATTCTTATTATTTGTTTATGATATGATGTACAATCGTCTCGAATAGTCAAGAGAGGATGGTCCCTATTCTAAGGTTTATCACAGTCTACAGAACAAATGCTGTATAGATGAGGGTCAATGAAAAGAGGAGCAAAAGCATTTAATTATGTAAATCAGCTGAACTCACTCACTATAGGCAGACAACCCTTAAGCATAACTTTATGCAAGAGCTCAAGAACATTATTCAATGGATAGAAGGACATGTGAGAGAAAGCAAGGTGGTAGATGAGCAAGAAGCTGACATACAAGCAAGCAATGATGGAGAAAGTATCACTAGAGCACAGGATAGGGGTGGAAGGGTGTCCAACTCAACACTTAACTATGGAAAATAAACAGATTACAGAAAGGTACAGCTGCATGGGAAATCAAGTTTTCTGGGGACAAAGGCAGAAGGGTACAGTTTCTTCCTTCCATCACTACTCCCTGCTGGCTGCCTCTCCTTCACCCCTCACCCACAAGAATCTCCTGCTAGCTTGGAGCAGGCACTGGAAAAGGGACATCTTCATGCTCCCACTACTGTTCCTGGCTGATCCTGGCTCCCCACAGAGCTGCTCCCTGCAGTTTGGGGCATGAGCGATTCTGGGGGTCCCCTGCAGTAACATCAGCTGGGGACAGCAATAGTACCACAAAGACTGCTTTTTCCAGTGCTTATTCTCAGCCAGCAGGGGAAGAGCAAAACAGGGAGCAGGTCGTGGAAAGAGGAAACTGTGTGCCGCTGCCACTGTCCCCTGCCAAGCCCAGAAGCTTGACCCCTGCCTTTTGCACCCCCACACCTTGGCTTCTGCTTCTTGTCCCCCATGCTGTGGGAGGGTGGGCGAGGACAAGGGGGAAGAAGAGACTTCAGGGAGAAAAAGGGCAGAGGCAGTGGCAGGGACAGGCAGCAGTTGCAGCTGCAGCCACAGCCCCAACTCTGGGTCAATTGTACTCAATTCTAAGATGAAGGGCTTGTTTCCTCAATGTTACATGGGGGCTGGATCCTCAACAATCTAATCTTACTATTAACAAAAAAAAAAAAAACATAAAATAAATTGGATATAATATTTTGAAGCAAACTGAGATCAGTTTTCATGCTGCCAAAAGAACACAGACATAAGTTTACATACATCACAATATCTACACACTGGATTGTTACCACTTTTGTTTCAAGCAGTTAGCAAATACTTGGTAACTCTCTCTTTCTCTGTCTTCTCTCCCCATACTGCTCCCCCAGGATTATGCTACTAGTGCATCTCCAGCTGTCCTAACATGGTGACTGGTGCTTCTCGGGTCTGGGGAGGCACTCACAGAAGTCGGCGGTGGGGATGGGGCCAGTGAGCACCCACAGAAGCTGGTGGTGGCGGTGGGGATGGGGATGGTGAGCACCCACAGAAGCTGACACTGGCATTAGCAGCAGCGATGGGACTGGTGAGGACCCACATAAGCTGGCATCGGCATCAGCAGCAGGGACAGAGCTGGCAAACACCCACAGAAGCTGCCAGCAGCGGGGACGGCCTTGCTGGGGGGGTACCTGCTCCCTCCAGACCCCACTACCAGTTGCCTGTGTCCTAGGATATTTACCACACACATACATGCACAGTCATACACACACTTGCATCAAACATGCACAACCCTGCAGCTTCCAATGAAACCACTCTGCTTCAGAGCTGAGCTCCTGACTGACATTGCTTGTGGCCTGTTTTGGGTGGTGATTCATATAGTCAGCAATCTTACTCCAAGAAAGTACTGCTTCTTACATTTACCATCAACAAAGGGTTACTATTATGTCTACCAGCTTCAACAAAGTTACACTGAAACATCAGAATAATACTATGTAGGTAAATCATTATCACATTCATTTAATCATCTTTGTATCTTATTTTCCAGTGAAAGAAATCTAATCTCTTGTTCCAGATTTTGCAGAACTTCATTTTTAAATGTTAAATCCAGAATTTTCCTAAATGCAAGAAACTATTGCAATATTTTTTTCATAAATAAGGAGATTAAATCAGTTAAAGGAATGTTTTGAGACTGTTTAAAAGCTACTTCAGACTGTAAAACGTAAAGTGATTGTGTGGTTCAAACATGTGAGACCAGAACTAATTTCTAATTGCTACTCTGGTGCTTAGCACTCATATAAAGGTAGAAGGCAGAGCAGGATGTCACTTTCAAAATTAAGACATTTTAAAACACATAAGGTTTCATAGATTATATCTATATCTATACAGAGAGATTTCATTTTAATCACAGGAAAATGTGGATTTTGGATTACTTTTTTTTAATCTGAAAACTGGGGGTATTTTATATCAGAGAAAAACAGGATCCCTGGTCATGGCTCACCATGGCTTGAAATGCCATCGATTCTGGGGGGACCCAGCCCAGTAAACTATTTGAAAAATCACAAGTTTTTTGGCTTTGGCTTATACCACCCATAATTTATACCAGATAAGTAGTAGGACTGTGTGAAGCTTCAGGTGCCAATTCAATTCGAAGGCTGAATCTCCGAATCAAATCAGGAGACCAATAAAAAGGTCTGAATTGATTTGGAAGATATTTGAAGAGCTTCAGGCAGCCCCCGCTCACCGCCACAGGGAGCTGGACCTGGGCTCCATGCAGATAATTAGGAGGTGGGGGGCTGAAGGAGGGTAGAGGGGACCATGGGGGGAAGCCCCAACCCCTGCCCACTCTCCCAGCCCTGTCAATGGCTGCCCAGCTGAGTCTCAGCATCCTGGCTCTTTAAAAAAAACAAAAGCCCCACCCTCACTAGCTCCTGCCAGGTGGGGGGGATGATTCCTGCTGCACCCCACTGCCCTGGGGGGGTTCTGCCACAAAGCACCATTGCCCACCCACTCTGAGTCTTGTGTATGGCTGCTCCACCCAGCCCCACCATTCAGTTCTTTAAAAAAGCCCTGCACTCATCAGCTGCTACAGTGGCCATCAGGCCTTCTGGGGGCTTGTGGCAGAGCCCCCCACGCAGCATGGGGCAGTGGGGATTGCCCCCACACCTGGTAGCAACCGGTGAGTGCAGGGCTTTAAAAAAGAAAAAAGAAAACAAAAGAAAAAAAGAGTCAGGACACTGGGGCAGGGAGGGTCAGCCATTCACAAGACTGGGAGAGCAAGCAGGGTATGGGGCCTGTTTGATTCAGAGATTCAGCAGTAGCCTAATCTCCAAATCAGATTCAGCGAAATCAATTTGGGACAGTGAGTTGAACCACCGAAGCAAATCACTGTGCCCTGAATTGGCCGAATCCAAATCTGAAGGGAATACTGGCTGCTTTGTACACGACTAATAAGTAGGTGCCAAAGTGCTGCTCAAAATTGTGTTTATGAAACCCTGTGCTAAAAACTTGCAGCAGTTTCAGAAAAGGTAGCAAGTATCAATTCTGGGTACTATAAGCCAATTGCTACAGCCATGTTTAATTTCAAGGTTACTGTTTTTAAATTTGCTACTCACTTCTACCTGCTGAGGGAGAGCAGGATCTGAAGGTAAGAAAAAGGGAAAGGGGCTGCAGAAGAAAAAAGTTGGTGAGGGGGAAGGGGGCTGCCTGACCCTACAAGTTTATTTTCCCTGCTCCAGCAATGGAAGGGGAGAAATTCAAGACAAATCTCCAATAAATAGATTCTATACCTGGAAAATTATAACAAATTTCTATATTTGCCATCTACAGAATCCAATTATTGAGGGATCATCTTCTATTCAGGATCATCTTCTATTCCAGTAAATACAGTATGGTACTCTTTAGAGTTATGGCAACTATAATTTAACTTTATGGATAGAGAAACAGAGATATGAAAATTAAGTGACTTGATTTTATCCAAGTGATTCCAGCACAAAATTCAGGAATTAGGAATTACTGACTCTCAGAACAGTTCTAAACCCCTTATAGTATAAAAGAAAAATATTGGGGTTGATTTTCCTTTCTTTTTCACCAGTGCAGCTAAATTAAGGTTAGGAAAAAATTACAACAGATAATACAACAATCAAGCCTAATACTAAAATACAGTGGCTGCCTTTCCTTATATTTAGAATGGGAGATTACTTTAGTTATCTCTGTTGCTACTAGTGGGTAACTTGACTTTCATGGAAACACTGTGAAACCATAAAATCATGCTTAAACACAGATTAACATACTTACAGTTATTTGAACTTAAAATTATAAACAGACAAAAAGTACTGCTTATATTTGGGGACAGGCAAAACAGAAAGAATTATTTTCAGTAGTTTATTTCCAACAATAGGTGGCACCATCAAATACTTCTTTCATTAGTATCGATTGCTCATCATATATGTATATGTCTATGTAAAATGTCTATTGATGTATTCAGGTGTTTAAAAAAAAAATTGTTTGCTTGGCTAGCGTTACCAGCAAAACAGCCATTTTAGATTCCAAATGTATCTTTCTTCTTTTTTTGAACTATACCAGTTTCTGTTCTTTTACATGTCAGTACAGATTTAAAAGACCTATTAGCAACTTAGGAGAAATATGGTATACTACCTCTGAGTAGGAATTGCATCTTTATTTCACTCTGACAAATAGCTGCGCATTGTGTGCTACTGCAATCTAAACAAATAATAATAATAATAATAATAATAATAATAATATTCTTTAAAAAGGTACTCTCAGGATACTTGTTTCCAATTTTTCTGATAAGCCAAACAAATCTAAAAATCTATTATTTAATTGACTTCTCTAATTTCCATATTGTTGTAGATAAGTAGATGGCACTTATGGAATTGGTTTGCAAAATAAGCTGGCCCTTATTCAACTTGTTTCTTTCTCTCTGTAATGCTGGCCATACTTTTCATGTGATTGCTGTTGCTGTCCCTCCCTTCCTTCATTGTTGATTTTGCTCTCTGAATGATGTTCAACTTATATGAAAAAGAGAGTATTCACAAAGATGCACAAACGTATATAATACAGCTGTAGCACACCAGTCTTCCAATGCACTTAGCATCCCGGCTTCAAAACAACAGAACTCCAAAATACACCTGTTTATAAGAGACATCTTAAAGGATGGACCCCATAGACAAAACTCCCTCAACTTATGATTTGTTTAGTTTACAAATAAAAAAAAGTTATACAGTCAAAAAAGTAGCACTTGTTTTTTTTCATAGAAAAGAAATTAAAAGCCAGGGCAGGTGGCTTTACACCTTTTGGTAATGACGGCAAATGTTAAAACAGGCTTCAAATTACTATGTACTATTAGATGACTTTCTGTTCTTTCTCCACAGATCAGCCACATCCCTGCAATTTCATAACAACTTCTACTGGAAAGTATGCTCAGATTCTATTGACAGTTTCATGACATGCTATACTTCACTTTCCATTGTCCACTGTCCTTAGCTGTTCATTATCTTTACTGCTGTTCCTACAAGATAATGATATACTTGGCCTCTACCTGTGACTAACACATTTTTTGCTGCAGGGCTCCTTTTAATTGAAACACGTTGTCTACAACTTCTGTTTTGGAGCAATAGTAAACACATTTAATGGATGACTTTTTTTTTTTTTTTTTTTTTTATTTGTTTCTCCTATCCGTAGTGTGCAAAAGTAACTGTATGTTAAAGGGATGGGTGTGTAATCCAACTGAGAGATCATCTCTTCCTTTCTGTAAAACTTTGCTATTTTCACTGTTAGGTAATGTTCACCTGTCCAGCTTTTGCTATACTGAGACAGACCATCTACCAAAGGCTTCAAATGACTGTCCTGTTTAAGCAGTTTGCAACATATGCATTGAACAATGAAAAAAGTTGTCACTTTCTGAAAGTGCTTTATGAATTTGGGCCTATGGTAGTTACCTGCACAATTTACTAAGCCCTGTATAATTATAATATACAATTGACTAGAACAGAGGCTTTTAAATACAGGATCATTTGCAACTAAACTCAACCAAAAGCCAGGATTCTGCTCATAACTAATTGCAGATGTTTTCCCAGTTTAAGTTCATTCAGTATGAACCCTAGCTTTTTTTCTTCTCTTAGGGGGAAACAGAACCTAAGATTCAGAATGGTGGTTTAGGCCAGCAATTAAAACGACTGGGTATTAAAAATGCTACAACTATGAAACTCTCTCATATTACACGTTTTATTAAGTATCATAAAAACAGTCTATGAATATTGTCAACAAATAAGACAGCAGATGCTGTTTGAAACTTCATTGGTAGTTTTCTATAGACACAAAGGTCTGAATTTCACAAGTGCTGATTTTTCACCATCCAAAGTAAACTAAGTAGAACTAATAGAAGGCAAGGTGGATAAGCACCTTAGAGATTAACTAGTTAAGACAGATATAGAGCATAAGGTTTTATGATCTTGAGTTCATTTCATAAGATGCTGTGAAAGGACATAAATAGAGCAGTGTATTAAGTAGAATGTGTGATTTAAATACAAAATGTTGGAAGGGAAGAGGAAGATAAAGGGTGAGAGGGAGAAGGAGGACAGTGGTGGAAGAGGCAAACAAGCACAGACCCCATAGAAACAAAAGGGGTCACACAAAACCCAACCTACATGGTAGGATAAGAATCCATAGTTTGTTACAACTATACTTAACACAATCCAGTCTATGGATGATTTCTTGTTCCACTATTTCCTATCAGACTAGTATTTAAAATTTTACTGCCTGAGAATAACAATCGTGACAACAGCAATGGTATTTCCAAGGGGGTTGAAGTGTTCTGCCACAGCCCTTTATGTCTTTCTGCAGCTGCTGACAGACTGGTGTTCATTCTCATGCATGGAGATTACCCCACCTATACAATGTAAGCAGCAGGTAGGCACTGTAAGCAGGTGATGGTATATAAGACACTAGTGGAGTTGCAAGTAAATGAACCTTGGATAGTGTACTCCTTGTTATTACGTAGTGATGATTTGGATCCCGACGGCTTCTGTGGCCCCATATCAATACAGACTACATCATTAGTTTGAATAACATGGCTAACTACCTCCAAGTAGATCAAGCCTCTGGTACACCTCATCCAGTATTCAAACTCCAACACTGGCCAAAACAAGTAGGTAGAGGACAAGAAGGTTCAAGAAAATCTACAATATGCAGCTGTGAGAAAAACTTATTCCTAGTTCTCTGGAAGGAGAAGTTACTTTATGTATTAAAATAGTGGTGCTCAACCTTATGCCCCTGCAGGCCAGATGTGTGGGGCTTAATACAGCCACAGGCTGGTCCCACACTACTCCAGAACTGGGCCTGGTACTTTCCCCTCCCTTGACCATGAACCAGAAAAGGGTCCCAGGATCCCAGTAGAGAGGGGCTGGGCTGGGGGTGGAACTTGGCACCACTCCCTCCCTGCCTTTCACACTGGGATTGGGCCCTGGCACCACCCCTGCATAGCCCTGTGCACTGGAATCAGGTATCTGATCCACAGCGTAGAGATCAGGCATCCCCAGGGTATCTGAAAATTTGGCAGCAGGGGAGCAATGCCACTGCTCCCCTAACCCAAATTTTGGACCCGTGAAGAACCCTATAGGCTGGATGATACTGCATCACAGGCTAGATATAACCTGCAAGCCAATGCTTGAGCACCCTCACCCTAAAACAAAAGGGTTCAATCACATTCTAGAAGACACAGAGTGTATAATTATAAATGTGAAGTACAATAATCCTGATTTTTCCCCCCATTATACTCTGTCAGATCCTCTGTATGACAACAATATACATCCTTACAAAGTTAAAAAGTGCCATCCTTTGCATTTCTTATTATTCTCTTGTATATTTTCCTGGCTGTTACATCTTTAAACCACATCTGCTGCTCTGCTCATAGTGCTATGCAAGTTAGGAGATGCACTGAAAAAGTGAAATTTCAATGTAATAGAACAATACGGTATCATTTATTACAAAGAACACAGTAGGTTAGGCTTTAAAATGCAAAATCTATTATGCTATAGACAAACCATTATGTGAGGAAATACAGGTGTAATCTATAGTAATTTTAAAATTGCAATCTTGATTTGTACTTCAGGTAGACATGTAGAGCATTTAATGTAGTATGCTATTGTGTTTGTTCACATTTAGATTGCTATGGTTTAAATACTAAGGACTGTCAATGTTGTATTGTTCATTACAGTAAAGCCACGTAATCCACCAATCTGCTGTTCAAAGTATGTTAGGCTTAAAAGACATAAATCATCATAGCCCTTACTGAATATCTAAAATGAAATTTCAGTCCCACAATTTTCAGCTATTCTAATCTGCTTTTTTCAAAATAAAAACAACACAAACCCAGCATATTATGGTGCATCTTGAATGCAGTGGTCTTTTAAAGGATATTTGAAAATAAAGTACTACTAAATCATCTCTTCACGTGGAACAATGTTAAATTTCAATTCTGCCTCTAGCATAATTAAGTACCCATAACACCATAACATTTTCATTAAATTTTGGGGTTCACGGTGAAACATCAACTTCATATCTAAAAGACAAATTTACATTTCAACTCTTTTTCCAGCTTGAATGCAATTAACAGTCAAATTTAAAGAAAGTTAAAAGGAGGTACTGAACACTTTTCTGGGTAGCACAATCATAAAAATTAACACAATTAAATGCCCTTATTTTTTTTGCCTGCAAAACGTATTTTTGACTATTAACCTGATAGTTAATGTTTCAAGGTAGTTAAGTTTGTTCCACTGATGGACATTGCTCTTCTCAGGTACAAAAATAAATCCTAAAAATAGTCTCATTCCAAAGCTAGACTCATACACAGAGCCTGATCTTGTACATACTGGAATCCAAATGGGGTTTGGTCTCTAACTTTAACAGCTGCAAACTTGACCCCAAAATATTTCAAGTTTTATACTGAATTAAACATCCCATCTCTAATCAGAGTGGTCTCTGCAGTCAAGGAAGCTATTGATTGTACTAGAGCTCTCTTCAGCCCATGTAATCCTTCATTCAGGCCACACGAATCATCCCTTTCTTTGACTGCAGAATATGATTGTTCACTCAAGCATTTTCAATTGGTCTTAGGAGATTTAAATGTGTCCCATGGCTCACACAAATATCCCACAGCAAACTTCCTTCTATAGCCTATGAAGGCCAGTCATGGGGAAGGAAGGAAAAATAAATGGGGAGCCTTTGCTTCTATTAGAAAACCTCCTTACAACAGCTGTTCCCACCTGCACACTTGCTGAAATAATTTTACTCTTCTCTTCCTGCCTACCGATTCAGCTCTGTGAAATCATTACAGCCTCAGCACTACAGTAACTGCCACCCCCTACTCGACACAGATTGAAAGAATGGATGTGAACTGGGAATAAAGCATAGGAGTGTCCAAAAACTATAGAGCTAGTCAACAGATTGCTGTCCAAATCACCTAGATATACTCACCCATGTAGACTATGGAGCCTTATAATAGCTTCATCTAGACCACATTCCCTGAGCTTACTAATGAGTATGTTACATGAGGCAGTACTACAAGGCTTGCTGAAGTCTATGTATAACACATTAACTCCTCTCTCTGCATCCACAAAGCATGTCACCTCACCATAAATGGAAATCAGAACTGGTCAAGTACAATTTGCTTTTGACAAATCCATGTTAGCTATTCCTGATCACTTGGTTATCCTTCAAATACTTACAGATTTTATGATAACTTGTTTCATAATCTTTGTAGGTATGGAGTTTAGACTGACCAGTCTGTAATTCCTCAGATCCTCCTTCTTCCCTTTTTTTTTTTTTCCAAATAGACACTATATTTGTCATTATCTATATAATGGGAACTCACTCAACCTCCAGATTCTCAAAGAGCAAGATTACACATTAGAGTTACCAGGTGCTAGTTCTAAGGAATGTCAGTGTTGTTAACTAGTGCTGGTGACCAGTCACACATTTGGGGTTAATACCCTCTCTAATGTGCACTGCTCAGACCTGCCAATAGAGGACTGTCAAGCAGGGGCTGTAAGTTTGTTCCATGCTTACCAGCTCACCGGCTCTCTAACCATATCATGGACTGAGAAGGAAGGGGGATAGGGGGTTGTGCTGCTTGGATCATCCCCTCCACCCTGCAAATCACCCTGCTTTCCCCTACCAGCTCCTGGATTACCCTTCCATCACACAATTGACCCCTACACCCCCTGACCGCTTCCCACTGCCCTGACTGGCTCCTCTACCTCTAGATTGCTGCCCTGCCACCCTAATCAGCCAGAGAGCCGCAGCAGTGGCAACTCCCTACTGCAGGTCCCCCTTCCTGCAGCTTCTGGGCTCCTTGCAGCTTGTGTCACCCCTGTGCACCCAGACCCAGCTGCACATCAAGATGCTCTGCAGGGACACCAAGAGCAGGCAGAGGGGAACCCCTCTCCTCTCACAGGCACCTCTGCTACTCGAGTTGATCAGGGTGGCAAGGCAGTAATTTGGGAGTGGAGGGGCTGATGGAAGGCAAAGAAAACAATTGGGATGGCAGGGGTGCAATCCGAGGGTGGAGGATGATTTGGGAGTTCAGGATGCAATTTGGGGGACAGACGGGACAGCAGCTTGGCATTCTACAACCATCCACTCCACCTACTTCTCCCTCTTCCCCACTCCAGTCTTGCTCCCCCTCACCCCTTCCCTATGCTCCACTCTCCCTGTCCCCACTATCCCTTTCACTCCTTTTCCCTCCCTCCTCACTCACCCCATCCCCAACCATGTGTTGCCCAGCTGTTCCCAGCTGTCAGTCCAGGGCCATAGAATCCTGGATGATAGCTAATCCACCTGGGAGCAGTGCTTCCTGAAATACTGGTGGACTTCAAACTTTTAAATTCAGATAAATACCCAAAAGCTTAGTTGACTCAAGTTAGCTAGGCAGCCTAGCTCAAAAGATAATCCTGGCCCATAGTGCCATAACTTTAAGATGCCTAAAAGGCACTTAGCACTACTTAATGAACCTACATATGCCATCATTAAAGTTTTTAGTGCTCTTCACATGAGCTAATTATAATGTGTAATTTCACCTAAAGACAACCGTCAATGGTTCTGCAATTACCTCAACCAGTTCTTTGGCTCCCCTTTAGACTGACATCCAGCAATATGTGTAACCTATTTTTCCCTATTCGAGGTGGGATTTCTTTTTTTTTTTTTTAATTCTTGCTGCCAACTGCATCATCATTTAACAGCTGGCTGTTGTAAAGCCTGAAGAAGGAATAAAATTCATTCAGCCTTCTTTTCATCATCCATTATTAGACTGCCCCCTGTATTCAGTACCTATATTTTTCTTGGGTTTTTTTGTTTTTTTGTTTTTTTAAACATACTTGTAGATTGTTTCTTTTTGGTTGCCTTTTACATCCCTTGATAGCTGAATCTTAGATCTTGCTTTGGCCTTCCTGATTCCTCCCACTGTGCAGTCTGAGCTGGCAGAACACAGCCCCCCCACTGGTGGTGTGAAGCAATCTGCCCCAAAGACTGCACAGGTGGCACACCCAGCTCTACCCCCCCACCGCTTATGACAGCAAGAGAATAGGCTGCTGGGGCCCATGGGCTGCTTGTTAACTGTTCATGGGCTGCCTGTAACCCACATGCAACCAGTTATACAATAAAATATATTCCCAGAAAATATATCTGTCTGTACATCTCTCATTTTATTTTCAGGAAAAGAAATTGCTTAACTTCTTGAGGCTAGAAATTCTGAATGATAACGTACCTAATCAGGAAGTCTTTGAAGTATTTTTCTGAAGCACTGTAGGAATTGAGACATTCGACTATCCATAGTATTTTGGGGAACATTTTACTCACCCCTTCTTCACCATGTACAGTTAACACACATTTGACATTTCAAATCTGGAATGTCAGCATTTTTACTCTGACTTTTTTATGCGTCCCATGTGAAAGAATTGGCATTATGTATTTTGCCACATAGATGAGTGAAAAATAAGGCCTTGAAACTGATTTTGAAGCTTTCATAAGAAAATATCTATCTATATACATACAAATATAACATGTACATACTGATAATGCTTTACCTTCAGTAGATTTACATTACACATGAAGTAATCCTAAAATAATTACTATGCACTCTCACAAAAAGTGGTACTTTTTCATGATACTACAGAAGCTTGAGAAACTAAAATTACCATGAATTCACCCTGTCACTACAGGTGCTTATAGTGTAATTACAAAGTCAACAGATAGTTGATAGTATGCTATTACACAGTTTTACTAGTTTCTCTATCCTGCATACCATACTGTATTTTTCTTCTGCAGCCACTGAAAACAATTTACAATGATCAACCGTATTGGAATACAAACCTTTATCTGTTGAGATCTAAAGAGTGTGTTCATTAACACCAAACTCAAAACTATTAAATCAGAACAATAATTACTCTTCTATGTTTGTTTTATTTCCCATTGTCATCACAACCAAATAAGAAAAAAAAGAGCAAACACTCATGCATTAAATTCACAGACATTCTCTTTATAATGGGAACAACAATAAAAGCTATTAGGCTATACATAGCTAGAAGAACAAGCTTTTCCAAAGTAAGTCAAATATATCAGTACAGGCTTGTAATAATCAAAACAGAAAGATTATTCCCTTAAAATCCTTTAATTCTCAGTATCCAGAGTTCTAATCCTCAAGTCATTGTTGAAGGCCACTTTAATGTTTGTGTCATATTGTTTAAAATTTCAGTGTCAAAGACTTTTTTTAAATAGTAACTAAACCACTCAGGCTTCACTCATAATTTATGTCATTTCTGAAGGCCTCAATTCAATTAAAACCTTGTAAAACTAAGCAGGTTTGACTTTATTCTCTATATATGCAAAGAAGCAGAAGCAAGCTTCTTTGATACTCTGCGTTTGAACAACTCATTTCAAAATTTATTATAGGTTACTGTCATACAGAGAATAATAAAGATATATTTTTAATTACTTTTGCTCATAAGAACTGGTTGATAGATATTCCATCAATGTTACGATCCCCTTGGATGGAGAAAAGCTAAATGCTAACCCAAACAGATTTTTAAACTATAATTACTTTGTAAACAAGGGAATCATGTCCAAATAATTATCCATGAGTTCAGATTAAATCTATAAAAAAAAAATTTAAAACATTTTTCTTACAGTATTGTTCTGTTTTACTTCTAGCTGCAGTGTTATCAAGCATATCATTATCTGAGTGACACTGCACTCCAAATGGGTTTTACACAAAGCAGGCAGAATTTGTACAGTGTGTTGTACCGTCTTAGTTCCCTCTCTGGTGATGAAGTACAGATAAAGACACAATACTGTTTTGTGTATACAATATTAAATAGAAAGATGCTGCTTTGATGATGCAGTGACCAACTAAAAAGCAACAAACCAGCAGGTCATCTGGGGAAGGTCACAGTAGGAAGATTATTTCTAATCTGCTTTAAAAATATTATTAGGACTAGAGAAGGCTCTTTGGTTTGTTTGATGATAAACCCAGGTGTCTTTAATAAAAACAGCTTCCCTTTTCTTTTAACCTTATGTGGCCGTTTTGTTTTAATTTATATTACTTGCAATGATTGATGAACTGCATACAAAATCTGGCATCCAAGAACTGGAAGACAGCAAAAAAGTATCTCTTAAAGCCGATAATAGTTCAGGAATATGAGAACAGAACACTGCATAAATGACATAGTAACCTTGTCACAATTACTTTTTAAATACAGATTCAGGCTAATGAAATTAAGACGGTCTCCACAATGCATCCCTTTCTCTTCTCAATAATGCCAGCCCTCTAAATCAAACAGCCAATAAGCTTTGGTTCCCTTATGCTCATTACTACTACTGAGTGAGGTAATGTCTGCCTCACAATGAAATAGCTTAGCAGTCAGAGTTATTCAAAGGTAGTACTTATCACTTTGTTTTATGCAGAATTTTTTCATTGAGTTTCTTAAAAAGTGAAACATTCATTTGTTCTGAACTCAAATGAACTAATGTGATTAAGGGCTACTAGACTGGGCCTACCTGCCCTGATCCAAAGCCCACTTACTAAGACCGTTCCAGTATGTTCAGAGGACTTCACATCAAACTATCAGATAGTAACATTATCAACAAAACACCTCTTGAGAAAGACCACTGGCTCCAGCCTATACTAAGGATAGTTCTCACTCCAGCCAAATTAATGAGCATCTTTCCACTGACTTTAACAAGAGTATGATCAGATTAAGAAAGCACAGGTTTTCCTAGTTTCTATTCCATTAGGATGCAGATTATGTCTACACTGACAGTCAGGACTATCCTTAAGGCCATCCTCAAGTCCACATATACTGAGCATCTACACTGTAAACCACAATGCAGAATCTCACTGGCAGTTGAGCCCAATTTGGAAGCTATGTAGAACATCTGGATATGAGGTTGATCCCCATCCTGCTTGCCACCTAGCCTCTCTCTCTCTGCAGTGTTTCTGAACTAGACCCAAGCTCTGCAGACCTCAAGTACAGTAATTCAACCAGCAGTCAGCCCACAATTTCTTGTACCTATCAGTCCTTATGCACCCCACTTCCCTTCTCCAATGTATTTAAGTAGATGTACACCAGAAGGAGAGAAAAAATAGGCAGCACACCAATTCTTAGAAGGTGTCTGAAAAGAGACTTGACATATAGCTCAGTGCCATCCTAAGAAATAAGCCCAATGACGGTGGTTTTGGTTTAGGCCTCACAATAGTTATAACTAGGGAACAGCAGCTCTGCCCTGAATAACTTCAAGGTAAACATTGAATGTTAGTATAGACACACCTGAAGTAGTATTAGCTCAGTTTCATTTTCTGTAAAAAGGTTCTGAAAGGAAAATGGGATCCTCTTCTACCTCTGCTAGGAGTCTAATTTCAAAGAAGAAAAGCTCCTGAAGACAGAGGGAGTTGCATCTAAACCCTAAAAAATAAAATTAAGAATCAGGCCCTAAAGATACAAGTTTACCAAGTTCTGCTCTACGTAAAATCAGATTTTTAACATTTTTACTTTTAAGCCAATTAATAATTTTCCAACTTCTATCTATCATGTAGCCCCCTCAATGTAATAATGAACACCCCCCCTCCCAAGATGTTTCTTATTTTTATAATAGGTCATGATTTTCAAAAAAATCACAGAGTTCTATAACATGTGGGATTTGCAACTGAATAAATTTAATGTAACCACTGTTAGCAACCAATGTCTGGTGTTGGCCATTGTCTGCCACTCCTTGACATTCAAAATCTGTACATCCCAGACTGGAAACCCCTCTAATTCTATTTTCTGTACCTAAGCTTTAGACCAATATACAATGGAAGCTTCTCTTCTCACGCAAGTGGGCTATCTGAATCTGATCAAAAAAGCCTGTTGAAGTAAGCACTATAATGGCAAACCATGCTAGCTGTCTGAGGAAAGAATATTTTAATACCAGCCCTGATCAAAGCAAAGACTTGATGTTCAATGTAGCCATTTTATAAATTTTATAAGAGAAACAAATTTACATGTACAGTAGCTGTTATAAAATGAAATCACATGTGCGCATGTACACAGAATGAATATTTTCTAGGCTTTATAAAAGACAAATTTCAAGAGCTGTAAAATAACAAATCTTCCTTTTTTTAAGCCATGCAGCAAAATATGTTAAGATAGTGTTTGTTGCTTTTCATAAAGGTTCAACTGGGACCACCAAGTATATTTTAATTATGAATATACCTAGATAGAAATTCAGTCTGCTACAAGGCATTAGGCTCCCTAATGTGCAGTCTGATAACCTAACAAAAATTATATTTTTGAAACATATTTCTAGAGTAAGAAAAAAAACACTATACCTTTAAGGTATAAATATATATTTTTAAATGACAGGATTAACTTTTAAATTGGGGCCATTTAATTAGATCAAGAAAATGTTTAATGGGTTTTAAATGAACAAATAAATCAAAGATTTAACACTGATGAAAAACAAATATTTAAAATCAACTCCACCCTGTTTTTGATTTTCTGCAGGGAAGCATGGTGACAAGTATGCTCTAGCTGAGTGGTGGCAATGTTCTGTCAAGTGGTCAAACATAGTTCTGCAGTAGCAAGGAGAGTAAAATAGAATAGACCTAGTTTTGTGTCCTTCTATTTATTTGCTTTACTTGTCTAGTGATCTTGAGACAGAGTGGCCAGATATGCAGGAATTGGATAATCTCTAGAAGAGAGAGGGGGGAGGATAGTTCAGCTGTTAGGGCAGTAGCCTCCAATGATTTGTTTAGTCCCAGATCTGCACCAGACTTCTTGTGTGGCCTTACAGAAAGCTACTGTTCCACCTGTTGGAAACATAAATGGCAAATGTATTCCAACCTGTTCAAAACCCTGAAAAGGCTGGTGGAGCTGCCTTCTCCTCACTGCTTTTTCTGACTTAAAGCCAAGACTGAAGTGTATTACAGAAGCAGACACTTTTTTCTGGGTTTTAGCAGAATGAAATAAGATCACACTTAGGCACCTAACAGGTGGAACGGAATCTCTCCCTATGGCTCCCTCTACATTTTACAGGTATTGCACAATTACCTGGTTAATTGCACAGTTACCTAGAGACCAATTACAATTGCCAAGTAGCTATCACACAATAAAAAGCTCCAACCAGCTATAAAGTTAGACTTTGAAAATGTGTACTAGCTTTGTAGCTGGTTGCTAGTGAGCTTTACTTTGCATGTGTAGCAGGTCTCTAGCTGACAGGGCTCCCAGCCACAGGGGTGCACCATATTCAGTAACTCCCCCCCCCCGCCCCCAAGCCCTAAGGATCACAGCAGCCACAATCCTCAAAGTCCGTGGGTTTCATGAACCCCTGAGCCCTAGGGATTGCAGCAGCCACAATCCCCCTAGGGCTCCAGGGTGCAGAGAAACCCCCAGGGCTAGAGGATTGCCACAGGGGCAGTCCCTCAGCCCCGGGGGTGCAGGGAACCCCCTACCCCAGCAGTAAATCCTGATGGGATCTAATGCTCAATCCCATAATTGCACCTCCTGCCCTGCACATGTGGCATTGGACAAGGTGCAATTGTGTGAACTGCACATTAGATCTCATCACACCTTTACCTAGAGGGGGTGTTAGTTTTGCTGTATTTATTTTTTCATCAATAAAAATATTATTTCCCCTACAACACAGCAGTGCTGTGAAACGTACAGATACTAGAACAATGGAAGCCTTAAAAATATGCAAAGGGGGGGGGGTGACAGAAGGATAATTCCTTCCTATATTTCAGACTGTAAAATGCCTGCTGCATTGGTCAGTAATACACTTCTGCCCAACTTCCTAATTCATATATTTGTCTATTTTGATCACGGTGCAGTTTTTCAGTCCCTTTAAGCATCAGATATTGGTAACCATAAGAAGCAAGGAAAGCAAGAAAGACTGAAAGATTTTGCCTTTTTTCTCATTATAAAACTATTTTTACTCATTCTCCATCTCCCTACTGCCTTTAGTAATCTGAGGAATATCTGGTCCTCTCTGCCCTTTCTTAGCTTGAGGGTGACCTTGACGAAATCTTTGGAACATCTTAACAATGGTACCATAAGATACTGTAACCTGAAGTTTTTTCCAACTGCGAGCACAAAAGGTGGGGTTTTGAGTAATTAAGGAAGAAAGAATTTGGCTACAATGAGATCTGTGGCATAAACTCTCATTGATTCTAGTGGGACCAGAATTTCACCCACTGAATTGACACTCAGCTGGATTTAGTGGTAAATTTACTTTAAAGAAAAGTTGCTGCTGAGGCTATATTACTGCAGAAACCAGATTATTTAGGTACTAAACAAAGTCTGTGCTTTGCCAACCTACTCTCACAGACCACTGGTCTGACCCAGAATACCCTTCTTTCTTCTAAGAATTCAGGAAAATCCATACCTGATTGCAACATAAAAGTACATCTGTTGTTTATTTTAAATGACCATAAAATGGAGTCACATTTTCAAGTTGGGGTAATATGGCAAAGTACATGACTAGGTAAATCAGATTTTACAGTTGGACTAGAGAATCTCTTACTATATTGTTTCTATTTCCTATAATAAGTCTGACATGTTGAAAATAACTGTATGCTGAGCAAGGAAAAGTAGCTTAAAAGCGAGCATTTTTTGTACTCTGATGCAAATGTTGAACAATCCATTACAGATCATTTGTTTCTGTTTTCAGCAAGCTGAAGAAAATACAGCTGCAGATATTTGCCTTACAATTCCATGTATTCAAAATTTATGTGCAACATTTTCTGACATAGATCTTTTAATTGTTCCCAAAGACAGCCTTAGAAACAATAAGTGTACCCACTTAATATTAAGAAGTTGGAAGTTAAAAAGGAATAACTGACCAATTGGGGTCAAACCAATTACTATATTTGGCTTCAGGAAGGAATTTTATCCCATGGTGAGACTGGCATGGACTTTGGGAGTTTCTGTGTTCCTCTGTAGCAGATGCATGGCCCTCTACCTATGATCTCCTTAGTGTATATTAATAACCTGTTACAGAAACAGGACTTTGGCTGCCATGGTTCCCCTGCTTTACTTGTGACAAGTCAGAGTGTTACATCTTGTGCAGTACAAGTGTTCATGGTAGTTTTGCTAAGAGTTTAGATTATGGTTTGTATAGAATGGTTTGGATAGGGATGACCTTGGTGTCAGGCAGGGGGCGAGACTAGATCAGAGGTTCTCAGACTGTGGTCCG
>NW_017728914.1:12163957-12201220 GCF_001723895.1 Crocodylus porosus
TGGTTAGAGTCTTTTATACTACATTTTAAAGCAAGTTGTTTAATTGAATCTATACATTGTATCATTCAAATATAATTGGATAAAAGAATAAATAAGAACTTTAAAGAAAAGTAATGATTTGTATCTTCATTCATACATTGCCCTTTCTTTCAGTTTATATCCACTTTGATCAATTAAAAGGTAGTCTATTTAGAACCAACAAAAGGAATATTTCCTTTATGTAGCACAGAGTCAACTGGCAGGATTTTCTGCTGCATGATGTCAGAGATGCATACTTTAGATGGGTTTTTTTTTTTTTGAAGAACTGGATGATGTTTTGACCATAAATAATATTTCTAGCTTGAGAAACTAAAAAAAAAGAAGAAGAGGTAAGTACTAGTGTCCTAGTATGATGAGAATGCAAGATGAGGTCATGTGCTTAACTGGGAAAAATCACTTGAAAGGAATGGCAGAATGTGACAGAGTAATACGCTTGAAAGGAATATCTGATGCATCTCCCTCCAAACCCATCCCCCTTGAAGAATTATTAGTGGGTCAGGCTCCATTTCGCTCCAGTTAGCTGAATCCTTTTGGACTTCCATGCGTCTTGAACTGAAAACTGAGAAAGCACTGGGCTGTACACCTAATACCCCATGCCTCCATATTCCTGGATCCTTGGAAGTCTCTGCTTCTTGTCAGCCTGATTCCACTGAAGCCGGGCAGAAATGGCTGCATCTTTGGGCAGCTATCTGAAATTTCCATTAAAAACAGCTTCTACAGGGACCTCCAGTGGGGTTAAAATACAGTACAGACATAGGAAAGGAAGAGCAGGGGGTGGGGGGAGGCAGCGAGACCATTTTGAAGTCAAAAGGAGCAGTACTGTGTCCCTCCACAGCACTTTCACATACAAATGCCACATTTTAAAACCAGATATGCTTAAATTTATACTCCCTATGTGCAAGAACACAACACAGATGAAAGCCCCCTAATATTCATAGAAAATGATTTTTACACAATTTTAGAATCTATATCAATTTCTTAAAAATTAGATATTTAAATGAGCTACTTTTACAGTGCATCTATAGCAGAAAAAGAAAAAAGGGAAATATAAAATGTATATTGTATATGAAATGTTGCTCCTGTTCACTCAAAGGGAAAGCAGCAACAACAAATTATTCCAAAGCCAATCCAACAACTTTTGATTTTTTAATCATGCAATTCTTATGAGAGGAAAACAATAAATTAATTCAAGTACAGTATTTGTCAAAAGTCAAATAAAATATGGCCAAAGGCAAAATAATGTCCTTACTAGAGACGTACAATTCAACAGGTGTAGTCCTTTACATTTTTATGACATTTAAAGAGCAGTTTCCCCAACTCTGCCCCATCCTTTCCTGAATAAAATCTTGATTGTAATTTAGATTTCCTTGGTACTGGTTCCTTGCCTACTCCCAAATGTTTTGTCATCTTTTTCTCAGAAACAAAGTTACTGCCACACACATGTACACATGGGATAGCATGTCAGTGTTCCAATTTCTGAGATTTATCTTCTTTTCTAAAAATTCCTTATCACTACAAGATAAATCCCTCTGTGTTCCTAGTTTCCTATGCCTTTTAAAAAAGACTGTACGACTTCTGGGCAGCCAGGCACCACAGATCTGGGTCCCTGTGAGGCAGGGCAGGAGCCCCTTGGATTCCCACTCGGTTGGCAGGGCTAGGGCCAGGTTAGTCAGCAGGATGGTTATGTTTATCTGACCCTTGATGTCCATATAGGAAACTATTACTCAGCCTTACTCTTCTGTGAACTAGCACTCTGCAGTCCTTTCTATTTTCTGAGGGAATGTGTTGTTCATTATCTTTTTGAAAATGCCACTAATCTTGCTGTCTTATTCTTAAACTTATTCCAATTTCTTTTTAGTGGATGCATGATACTCATGGAAAATAAAGCATGTCTTCTTAGTCTCCATATAACCTAAGGGTTACCGAAGTACTGACCTCTGTACTGTTAAAATATTCTATCCACAGCTCTCAGCAGCAGGACGTCGTGATTCTGCTAATAGAGTTATAATATACAGACACCATTTACTTTCATAAAACTGCAGGGGTGAAGCTCCAGTTGGCTTTGGTGAGTAAAAATTCATGATCATTAATAATTTATTTCAAAGATTCATTAAAACCCAATGTATTGCCTGGATATATTTACAGTAATGTTCAAAGGGGTGAAGACTATTTTTATTTATTAAAGTGTATTCTTTTACGCAAGCAATCCACTTGTTTTACATAACTCGTTTAGCTGCATTTTATGTAAATTCACGCCTAATACAGATTGAAGTTCCCATTCATAAACTCCTCACTGAAAACATGCATTATTATGTGGACAAATTCTGGAATTTTCTTAAAAAGAGCACTGCAACTCAATGGGAATGAAATTAAAATCGCAAAGACTGGAAATAAAAAGTCATGGCTTTGTTAAAAAGACAACACGTAGCAGAGTACCTAATGGAAATGGACAGTCACTCCAGTAGCCATAATCTTTGGCTGCATACACATGCTGAAATGATCTGAGAGAATTCACCTGGGCTCGCTCTCCTAGTAGAACAACTTACCCAGAGAGGCCTGAAAGGACATTCAGAGGCCGAGCCCCTGAAGAGAAGATGCTGTCCAGCCAGGGGCTTCCTGTGCATACATCTCAGTGTGCTCTGCAAGCTCCCTCAGTCGAGATAGGGTTGTCTTGTGCACACCTGCCATTCTGGTTGGCAGAGCCAGACTGCTCAGGGTCATGCTCTGTCTCCCTGAAGCACAATATGAGATTGTGAAGGGGATATGTTGTTTTGTTTTCCCTGGTGGCTGGAGTAATAGAGTCCAGCATGACATTCTTGTCCTTTGTTTAGGGCAGATGGGAAGAGGAGGCTGGAGGATGCTGGGTAGACTGTGCTGTGACTTCTTTCAGAAGGGACTGCGTATAGGCATTTGCTCTCCCTGAAGAAATTCTCCCAACAATGCTTTAACCCTAGTTGTTCCCAGATTATTTCTCTCTTTGGGAGAAAAATCCTGAACACAGTACACTTGTGGTTTCTCCTGGGAGAACAGGGACTTTGCCACGAGAAACTGAATGCCTGTGTGTGGCCTTTGTAATATACAAAGAGCACAAAGTATGTTATTCAAATATCATAGAATCATGGAAAAATAGCCTAGCAAGGAATTTCAGAAGAACATTTAGTCCAGCCCCCTGCTCAAGACAAGACCATCCCAAGTACACGTAAATTAATTTCATCAGCAATTCCAGAAGTTAACCTCCACTTTACAAAATTACATCATATTCCATGCCACATCCTCTTCTACCCATTCAGTGACCATGGGCAATCCTGTTCCTTCCCAACTGGATCCCTAAAAAAACGTTAAATGTGCCTTAGTCTCATCTTAGCCTTAAGACTAAGTCACAGGAAGCAGTAAGGAAAAAGTAAGCCCACCCATCTTTTGCATTAACAGTTTTCTAGGGACTTAGGCATCTGAGTGCAAATTATTCCAGTCTGCCCAACTCCACTGATTTTAACAAGTGGAATAGCATCTGGACCTAAAAAAGTAGTCAGCAATGTGAGGCTTCCCACAGTTTACAACTTCTGCAAGTATTAGAGAAGAGATGGGGAGGATACTCAGGAAAGAGTCTTTGTACAAGAAGCACAGAAAGACTATCCAAAAGAAGCCTATCCAGAAAGACAATCCAAAAGAAAAGAGCATACAGACTCTTTACCCCTACTTTTAAGATCAACAGGAGTGAAGTTTCAGTCTCTAAAAGATAATATGCACTGCTAATGTGGAAACAGACTCACCCCCAAGACTTAGAAGATCTTCTAAGTACTGGTACAGCTGAAATGGGGATCTGAAGGAACAGAGAGGATAAGTAGGGAGAGCCAGGGAACATGGAAAGCAGAGAGGAAGGAGCACACACATAGGCACCAAGATAAGGCATGCAAAACAATCACCAAGAGGCATCACCATGTGGTAAAGCAGGACAGGGAGAGGCTCAATCACTATTACACAGGTAGAAGACACAAGAATAAATCTTCAGTCCTGAGAAAGTTACTGATTTAAGATGTAATGTTTTTTGAAGATACTATTCCCCAACTTAAGAAAATTGGGGTGCCTGTAAACTTGTGGGATGCCTGCTCCAACATGCTGTAATTACAGCACACTGGACTAGACTCAATTAATTGAGTCTGCTGGAGTGTTCTAATTCACAGCCTCAGCATCTCATGAATTCAGTGTCCTTGCGCTTCAAAATGACGAGCTTTAAAGTGCCCTCACCGCCACTTTGATGCACAGGATGCAGAATGCATGAGATGCTGCAGGTGCTTTAATTAGAGCAGCTCCTCCCTGACTCCCAGAGTACATGTAAAAGACACCCTTTAAAGTACATCATTACAGTTACATCAGCTGACATGCAGTGTTCAAAGATCAGTCCAAAATCTATACTAAAACTATTTGTAAATACATGACTGGTCCAAGGCAATAGCTCTCACCATATCAAAATATGAAACAAACCTTTAACTTCTTAGGCTAAAGATTTTAGTTAGGAGAAATCACAAAAGCACTAAGAAAAGCACTACAAATTAGACCATCTCATTTTTTTATATGTCATATACCCCAAATACTTTGTCTACTTGCCTCTAACTCAAGAAGAAAATCTAACCTGACATTAGATCATGCCTTTAAAATTCCTGGCAGATTGCCTTCACTTTTATCTACATTTGGCACAGGTCATTTGGATATTAAAAATAAAAAACAATTTGGGTAAAATTAGATAGAAACTGCACTAGAATGAACTGTCACAGACAAAAATTAAAGGATATAGACACCAGTAGGAACACATTTCTCACAAAACAACCACTCTCTCTCTCTCTCTCTCTCTCTCTGACCCCAGTATCCTTGTGTTCAAAGGAAATTTACAGATCATTCAAAAGGCAAAAGTTGGCTGCACACTAAGATCCAAGGACTGAACACCAGTATTAATTTTATGGCATACTGTAATCAACCTCAAGAGTAAACCACCTCTGGCCTGTAAACCAATGCAGCCCATGAAGCCATTTGATCTGGCCCACAGAGACTGACTCCAGTGGCATTAGACGAGCAGAAGGTAGGGAGGGGCTTTGGCAAGAGTCAGTCTCCCTGTGCCACTCTGTGGTTCTAGCATCTGCCTACTTCTGACCTGAACTGGGTCAATCCAGCCCGCTGCCTTAAAAAGGTCATTCATTGATCACTTACCTATTTCTGAAAACCATACTTCACACCACAGGTGATAACAACTCTTCCCCTTTTGAAATATTCTGACCACTCAATAATCAAGCTACCTTTTCTTTTGTTAATTGTTCGTCTGCTACCCCAGGGAATTTCTCTCTGCTCCAGTTTCACAGCCCTCCATGCTGTCTCCAGTCATCTCTGTGCCTGCTTTTTTCCTTGGACCTAATGAAAAATGCTTTTAATTTGAAAGCTTACTTAAAATTTATCCTGACCAGACCAGTTGGTCCAATAAAAGGTATCACCCACAGCAATCCTTGCCTCTCACATAAAATAAAAAGGTAGTTCAAGTCTTAACTATTAAGACACACATACTTTTCCATAATAAAAATAGCAATTTCTGCACAGCAGTTTTGCAAAATGTTTTTTGCAACTAAACTTTGTGCTTTTCACAGATTCAGAGCTCACAGTAAGTAGAAATCATTAGAACACAGATTCTTGTACATCACAGACCATTATATTTCATGTGGTTATCTCTGTACTGAGCCCAATAACTTGTGTTTGACTGAAGCAGATCTTCCAGCAAACCACTAAGGTTTGATATGAAAAACACAGAGAGGGAGCCTCTATCATCTCCTTTGATGATCTGGTCCAAACCCACTTTATTTGTACTTTTTTTATTTGAATTTGTTTGGATTCAACTTGAGTCCTTTGGTCATACTATACATTTATCCACTATATTAAACAACCCTTTAAAAACCAATTATTTTTTCTTTTGATTTGCTTACAGTGTTCTGATATCAGTCTCACCAAATGTGTGTAGAGAGGTTAAAAAAAAAAAAAAATCACCTCCTTGCTTCTATTCAGTGACCATTATTTATATACCCAAAGATCATATTAGCCCTTTTCGCTAGAGAATCACAAAGGGAGCTCTTGTTGAGTTACTTATCCACTATGACTCACACATCCTTTCCAAGGCCATTACAGCTAGGTGCAGACATTCAAAAAGCCCAAGGGGAAATTGACCTAAGTTATGCAGTTTTCTGTAAGCAGTGTAGTTTAGATAATTTATATCCATACAGTTACCTGTATCAATTACACTTGTAATCTTGGTAAAGAATGAAATTGGGTTTGCCTGACAAGATCTATTCTCCAAAAACCATGAAGACTAGTATTAATTACATTCTTAACCTTAATTCTTTATGGATTGAATCTTTTATCACTTTTTCCTCATTTTCCCTGAATGGATGTCAGACTAATTTGTTTACAGTTACCCAGGTCACCCTGATTGTGGTTTTTTTATTTTATTTTTTTTTAATATTAGCACAACACTGGCTATCTTCCAGTCTGAAATTTCCCTGATGTTCTAAAGCTATATCAAAAAAATAAAGTTCAGTGAGCAGAGATCTCCTCAACCAGTTTTTCTAGGACTTTGTAGGGAGGTCAAGGGGGAGAGAGAGGGAGAAGTAACCTGGGCCTATTGAGCTATAGATGTTTATCCATAGTGGATAATGTTTATCATTGTCCTTAGTTTCTAACAGACAGAAAATTACTTCATCAGTTTCATTCAATATAAGCACATTTCTTGATAATATCCAAACAGAGGACAGAAATATTTAATAATGGTTTCACCTTTTGGAATCATTAATAATTTTTATCATCTCCATCAAATTATGAGCCTATACACTGCTAAAAATCCTTTTGCTCTCAATATACTTTAAAAATTCCTTATCAGTCACCTCCCTTCTCAGCTTTCAACACTTCATAACCTCAAATTTATACTGATTGCTGGCTACTTCCCTTTGTTTCATTTGTTTACTTTGTATATTTCTAATTCCTTCCTCAACTTCACTATTAAGTGAAAATGATGATCTTTCAACCAAAACTGATCTCTTTTTTTTTCCTCATTAAGAAATTGTGGCTTTTATTAATCTAATAAGCCTTCTTTAAAAACCCAAAATTTTCATGAATGCATTTTTGTCTAAATTTTTCATCCCAATCAAATTTCACTCAATTTTCCTCAACTCTGGAAAACAAGCTCTTTGAAACACCGACTATATTCACTGCTATTTGGGACTGTCTCCATTTGCCTGTGAGAAATGAATCGGACAATGTTCACCGTTCCTTAGGTAACTACCAACATCTGATCCAGTAATTTATTTTTAGTGTATCCCTTTATAAAAGAGATCTAAAACAGAATTGGATAATACTGGATGAGGTATCATTCACCATTTGTGCTGAAAGAATATCACTTCTAAGTTTGAGAGACTTTAATGATGTCATATTTCTGACTGCATGATACTCCCAAGTTGACATCTACCATAACACCACAATTTTTCTTCTTTTCATACATCATTAGCTCAGTTGGTTCGAGCATGGTGTTAATAATGCCAAGGTTGCAGGTTCAACCCATGTAGGGTACACACAAGATCATTCCTGCCTCAGGCAGGGAGTTGGATTAGATGACTTCCCGAGGTCCCTTCCAGCCTTACTTTTCTATGATTCTATATATAAGTATCTATTTCTAACATCCTCATCTTCCAAAGATGTTAGAAATAGTCTCAGGCATCAGGCTTTGCATGAAGCTGAGGGCTTTTCACTTCCATTCAGACAATGGAAACCCTTATAGCTAGAGACCTACCAAATTTGAGGTGGCTGCCAGCCAATTTCATGGGCAGACCATGAGCTGGGAAGCCATTTTTGTGGGGTAAGCATGGCAGCCTCTGACTGGCCAAGGAGACTTGGTAGTCCAGCCCCTCCACGCAGATTGCCACAAAGCCCAAAACCACAGATTAATTACCGTCATTAAGTCCAGGGAAGCTATTAATCCACATTTAATAGGTGGATGGTTTCCACATTTAATAGGTGGATTGTTAAGCAAGGTATTTAAGCTGTAGTTTCAAGTCATCCCCAAGCAGCTAACTAGAAAAATAAAGAAAACAAACAAACAAACAAATGTACTGGCAAGCAGAGAAACAGGGAAAGGTGGGAAGGCAGAAAGGGGAGGAGTGGAGCAGAGCTATGCAAATAATGGAATGAGGAGGGAGGGTGGTGCAGTGATTCCCAAAGGAGAGGAACTGGGAATGGAACATGGCTGAGGTTATGAAAATGGTGGAACAAGAGGTGGGGAAAGAAGTGGGAGTGTGGGATTATGCAAATGAAGGACTAGGCTATGGAAGGGGGTGAGGTTATACAAAATGACAGGGAGTGGAATGGAGGTGGGGGGGGGTGCAGCTACCTCTGCCTTCCTCTCTACTACCATTCCTAGGCTAAGCGTACTTCAGTTTGCTCCCTCTTCCCCTCCCTCCCCACCCCTATGCTTCAGGACACCAGGGCTTCCCACCATTTTCTGTTTTTGCAGCTTTCCTCCCCCACTCCAGCTCTGCAATTTCACATTTTTCATGGGCCCCATACTTTTTCAAGGAGAAAGCCTGACATTGCAGTTTCTGCTAAAATGGTAAAAATCACAATTTTGGTATGTTCTTACTTATAACTGGGCTGTCCAAACTTCCCAGTGGCTGAGGGCTGCACCCCGCATAGGCCACAACAGTAAAAGCCCAGAACCCTGCCTCCATTGCTGCAGTGAGCATGGGCAGCCCTCCTCCCTGTTCAGCTGCTCACACAGGCACCTCCCCACCACCACATGGGTGGGCAGACAGCCCACTCCATGTGCACCAATGTGTACCCAGGAAGCTTCTCCACTATACATAAGCATGGGTGTCCCTCAACTTCCCCCCAACTCATTAGCCGTATGCTTCTGTGTGCTGCACCCTCTTCAGGCAGGCATAAGAAACAGGAGCTAAAAGAGAAGCCCCAGCCTCCTCCTGCAGCCAAAACAACAGGGAAGCACCAGCAGCAGGGTGGAAATCCGCAGGCCACAGATTAGGTTTTTTCAGGCCACTAGCTGGCCATCCTTGCTGTCCTTACAGCCTTAGAGAATCGTGCCCTTATAGACTATTACTTGTTCACTCAGTTTTAGCTAGTATATCTCATTTTATTTTGTTATCATGATTGGAGTGAAAAGAACTGCCAAAAGGAACATTCTCAACTTTGTTCAAATAAAAAAAAAACTGATGAGGCAAGGATACAATAATTCAGATTTGAAAGGAAAACAGATAAACTACAATACCTATGGGACTGTCCACTCAAAGCATGTGCGAATGTGTGGTTAAAAAAATGAAGACTTTGGCCTGTCTGTTTTGCCAGACTGTTTTCTCCTGATGAATAAAAATGCTGACAAATTCACATATTACTACAAGCCAAGTACCATAAGCCTGGTTTTTATACAAGAAGTTAAAAGGAACACACTTCTCCACTCCTCTAATCAGGAACAATATGATCAAGTAAACACTTCACTAGATAAAATGCTGATTCCTTAACCCATAAAATCTACTCTTTTCTGGAAACAAGTCAGCACATTATCTGGCTGATGCTCCCAGAGATTTCTTGAATACTAGAGACTGACTTCCTGGTTTATGCAGAAGGAAAGGAGACCAAAAGATAGGGGTTAGCTATAACAAAATGAATGCACAATTATAGGAAAACTACAGTGTAGCTAGTTGTATTCTAACAAGTGATTAAATTGCAATTGTAGTCACAAAGATTTTACCCATACAAGTGTCAATACAGTTTGCAAAACCTGTGCCCAAATATGCCTTCACTCTTCCTGAGTCGCATTGTGTTTCCCCATAATCACCTCTCAGAGTAAAGTATTACTCAATGTAAGTAAGGGCAGTCGATGTAATTATGCACTTGATCCTATTAAGTCAACAAATTCTAAAATTACAAGGCTCATTCATGCAACACTCTTATAACAATATGCATATATACACTCATGCAATTTTATATTCAAAAGATACCTGTGGTTAGAAGTTACCCCTTTTTTTCCACAATGTAGATAAGAATTAGATGATGTACATTACCTAACATCATACATTAAAATTCAAGGACTGTTGCATATAATCATTTTGTGGTTTTTACACGTTTAAGTCACAGCTCTGCATGTAGTGACACTACAGGAGCAGAAAATATCAAAATATGTAACTTACTTGTTAACATATTATTAATGTGCACAATAATGCATATGCAGTGGTTTCATAGAATTACTGTAAGAAGATAGGCATATGATGTACTTCTAAAAAACACTTAAAATATTCGAATATGCAAAATCTCTGAACATACATTTGTAATGAGAAACACATTTAAATGCCTTTTAGCTTTAAAAAAAGACAAATATTTCAGTGACATTCAACCTGTACAGCCTCATCAATGTAGTATGATTGCATGGTATACTGTTAACACAATACAATAATTGAAAATAGGGCTAAATGGACAATAGAAGGTCATCTACTCCAATTCCCTTCCTCTTGGCAGGATCATCCATTTCTAAAGGTATTCCATACAATTATTTGTCAAACAAGTGTTTAAAAACTTCCAGTGAAAGAGACTTGTTAATCTGGCCTGGTAATTAAACTTCAGAGGAAGCTCCTCCTAATATCTAACCTAAATTTCCAGTTACAATTTAAGCACATTTTCTTCTCCTGTCCCCAGTGGACATAGACTATGATTGCCATCCTCTTCATAACAATGCTTTTTGTTTTTGAAGACTTACTAAATCCAGGCTTGCACATCTCTCCTCTACCTTTAATAACTGCAGTTCGTCCAAACTCATGTGTCATTCTTCTCTTACCATTTAAAATGTTGCTTAAAATAGGTCCAGCATAAAATGCTACCTGCAATTTCTGATGGAACTCTGGAACCAAACCTAGAACAACATGCTGGAATAAGCCACGATGGAGGTGACAAAAGTACTCTTTTTTTCCACTGCAAATGATAAAATACATTCCTGGCTACAGTCAGCAGCAGCTCAGAAATCAAATACGATCATTGCTATATAAACTCTGTGACAAATATTGGGTAACACCTCTTAAGTAGACTTGTGTAAATAAGACTCTTTTATTATTCAGTGGTTGAAAAGCAAATATAAAATAAAATTTAGTTCAGGTTAACCATAAAAGGAATTTATTTTTCCAGCAAAATTAAAATCTGAAACAAGTTGTTTCAAGTTAACTTGGAATACTTCATTCAATCCAAAACAAAATATTTCATTCTGCTTTGGTAATTGTAACTCTTTTAAAATTTAATTAATTTAGCAATTAAAATGCAAATTTCAAAACAATAACGCAAAAACTTTTCATTTGAAAAGGGAGGGAAAAAGGTTCTACCTTATCTAAAATATTTTCCCTAATTTTTTTCTTTTATCTGAGACTATTTACAAATTCTAACCGAATTCATATTTCAGCATTCCAAAACCATATTTTTGGGGATATTAACTATTTAGTGTGCGCATACACATGTGTGTGCACGATTCTTAAATTAGGGGTAAATTGAATCTCAGTGATGAAACTATCCATAACTTGATATTGGAATAAATGTCTCATAAAAGTTCCTAACTGGGATGGTGGTACCTAAAACTTGTGGCCAACTAGTATTAGAGCAAAGTTTGACAAAAGGTTAATTTTTAAAAAACTTTTGGAAAAATGTTTTCTAGAGATTTATTAAGCTAATTGTTCCATTTTCTGATGTGCTTCTTAATAAAGAATAAGAGAATTATAAAAACATATTTTCTGCCACTTTGAAAGCATTTGATATTTAATGCATTTATATTATTTCTGAAGCCATCCAACAACTCATCTTCCATTCCCTTCCTTCATTTTTTGGTTATTTATTTATTTAAGGTAAGGTTTCTGAAGTATATGGATCCTTTCCCTTTCTACTCCCTTCTTTCCAGAAGCTACGCTGCCCCTTCAGCATCTGCTTGTGACAACTGGCTTCGGCTTCTTCAGTAAAATTAGATCCAGAATACTGATGATCTTACAATTTACATTAAGAAGCAAATAGGTGAGGAGGTCACAAATCAATCATGAAATCATAGCCAAGGTGATGATGGAGGAACTTAATATAATCTTGTCATCTTTTATTTCTTATTCAATGTTTTTCTCTCTCACACAGTACCACCAACAACCATCAATTCACACACAAAGCACTATCATTACTGTCGCCTGTAATCAGTTCCAGCAACAGCAATCAATTTATAGGACACAGAGATTTTTTTTTTCCAGTGATGAGATTCTAGATATGAAGCAAGAAGTTTCATCATGAAAAAGATCTCACCAGCCAATGTTTCCATTGTCAGATTCTAATTTCTGTTAGGCAGCAACTAAAGGTATCAACTGCACCAACTCAGTCACCAGAGAGGAGATTTAATATCATCCACATACCAAGGTCACAGACATCCTTACCTTACACATATTCCTAAATGACAATACTAATTGTCTACTTATTAATATATCAGCACTTAAATGTCCAGACACCGCTTTCATTATTAGTCTAAAGAAAACAAAGCTTATGCTGTGCTAAAACATCTGAACTGGCAAAGAGATAAAACATTCAATACATGGAGGAATTTGGGATTATTAGGGATCCAAGAATTTTCTCTCTTTTTCAAATCAATAAACACAACACAACTAAAGAAAAAATAGTTAAACAAGGCAAGGATTTCCCTTTACTACAGCTATACTTACTAATAAAAGAGAAAAATGCAGGAACTCTACATGGTTATGAAGATTTATACACAAGACACTGATCTTAACTACCTTCTGCCTCACTTAGTGTTTACTCCTGTTCGATTCATAAATCAATTTGAATAATGCCAGTTGGCCAATACTGACAAAAGTCATAAGCAACACTCAGCTAACAGTTATCTGAGTGAAATAAGCTGAAATACATATAGAGGAAGGTGCTCAAGCTTCTAACACTGCAGGCCAGATAAGTGGCACAGTGGCCAGATCAAGCCCCACCATTTCAAGCCCATGCACCAAGGGTGGCCCCTGAGACCAACCAGCACCCCATGCACCAGGATTGGGCCCCGAGATCTGGCAGTGTCCCTGCTCAGCCCCATAGGCAGAGAACTGGTACCCAATCTAGCACCTTTGGCCTAGGGCTCCCCCCCAGACTGGATGACAGTGCTAGGGGCCAGATCTGGTTCAAACCAGGGTTCAAGCACCCCTGGCACAGAGTATTTAAAATCACCACATACACTTGTTATAGTGTTGCCCCACTTTTCAAAAATTAGTTAAAAAAAGCAAAAAAAGGATAAAAGTACTAAAGAGACTTCCAAGGTACAACACTTCATTCATTATACCACCCAATTTGGAAGTCTAATATTTTGTAGGGACATTTTAAAAGAATGTTTGTAAAGGGTATAATGTAGTTGCATCCATGACTTCTAACAGAGTATGTGTTATAAACAGAGCCGTTGCGAGAAGTCTCTGTCCAAATGAATTGTACTTAAGTGTCATTTTGCACTTCCTGTTCCAGTTACATATGCATAGTTCTTTAGGCAAATGACTATTAGAACTCAAATCCATATGCATAATTGTTTTGGAATGCACCATGGAACGTAGCACTCACAGCTGTGTTCAGGGATTTAAGCCTTCTCAGCTTACTTTTCTATAAACTACAAATGAATCAGCTAATAAAGCGGGTATAAATTGATTTCCAAAACTCAAACTTTCTACACTAATTCCACCAAAAATTCAGCTCATCTGTCAAAGACAGAAGAGGCTCCAGTATCACAGAAATCTAATACTAATGAGGATAATGGGTGTAGCAATAAAACCCATTTAATCCTAAAATTTAAATCTACCCATACCAATCAAGTTCTGACCTCCAACATCTTTGCTGTACTCTGGTTTTTTTTGTTCTCTAATGCATACCCATTTTTTTTTATTTTGTTCTGCCAATGAATTAGTTTTCAGAATTCTTTATAAATTCTATAAAAGTAATATATTCATCTGCAGTATCACCTAAACTACAAGGAAAAAAATAAACATTCACTTAAATTGCTATCCTTTTCTTTGTTTTCCTTTTCTTTCTGAAAATGTCTGACAAACCATTGAATTTAACGTTAAAATACCTAATATATTTTAACCCCACAATCATGACAATCTACCTACCAAAGACAGCATAGCAGGATCCTAACATTCCCTGCAGCTTTCAGGCTGAACCTCTGAAGCCGTGAACATACCCTATAGTTCATGCAAGAACCAAAAGGAATTGTTCAATTTTACATGATTTTAACAAAGTCAAAATGAAGGTTCAGGGAAGACTACTGGACACCAAACGGAGCAAGCTCACCAATCCCAAACATGCCTGCACTTCCATCTTGTTAGAACTTTATTACATGCTGCTATGAACTTGTTTTATTTTAAGGTTACTGAAAAATGTGTTCTAGTCTAGCAAGCAGCTTACCAAAATAAATGCTCAGCTAAGTGTCCTACTCTTAATTTGTATTATTATGATTGCACTAGCTAATTGTCAAGAATGATGGGGGGGTGTGGGGATGGGATGGAGCCTCCAGGGAGTCGCCGATTCTAGGCAGCAAGGGGGCAGGGCCAGTGGTGCTGGCCTAGCCCCCCTGGATCCATGGCCACTGCCTCTAGGGAGGAGGGGTGGGGGCAGGTGGGGATGGAGCCCCATGTCTACTCCCACCCCCCTGCTCATCAGGCCTTCTCCTCCCCTCCTCCCACTGCCACAGCAGGCCCAGGCCTACTCCCTCCTCCCCACCCTGCTGCTTTGGGTCTGGGCCCACCTCATGCTGATATCTGCAAGGAGTAGGGAAGGGGGGTGAGGCCAGTGCCACTGGACTCACCCCTGCCCCAGCTCTGTCCACTCCGCCCCCACCATCATGGCCATGCTCTGGTCACCATGTCCTGTCCCAAATCCTCTTGGAGCACTCTGATTGGTTGTCTTGGACAACCAATCAGATTGTGAATAAAAGGTTACAGACAGACATACTAAGGCATTTATTTATTTATTTATTTATATATTATGATCAGTAGCAAAACTAGAGGTATTAAATGAACTTCAGTAGTAAGAAAAACAGAATCTTTCCAAAATGAAACAGGCAAACAACTAAGCTGATAACAGATATATAATTATCATACATTCCTTAAAGTGTCTTACTCTAATGGCAATTTCACAAATTTTTGGGGGGATGCTGCTGATACAGTCATCCTTGACAGGTTCTTTTGGGACCCTGGGCAAATTATAAGGCGACATTTCAAAAGAGTTCATTTCCTACAACTGGGTCCAGATGCATGCTGAGCTCTTGAAAAGAAATCAATTTATAAGCATCATTGAAAGCCTATAAGAGTTTTCATGCTAAGGTCACTTAGGTGCTTTTGAAAATTTATCCCAGAGTAGTTGCTAAACACTTTTGCAAATCTAGCCCTAATTTATGAATGTTGAGTACTTAAAAACCTCACCCCAAAGTCTCTGAAAATGTAATCCTTGATTTTTGTACACCTCAGTTCCCCCCTCCACAAAACTGGAAAACAATCTATCTTTCCAGTTTGTAAGATCATAGTTTATATATTCTTACTGTATTTTTGTACACTTAACAATTGAGCTGAAAAAAAGTACAACTTTAATAAACAAATATCATTATTAAAGCATTTCTAAAAATCCATTGCATGAAAAAAATTGAAGTTTTAAAAAGAAACAGTAATACTATAAAATGTATTTTATAAATTTGCTTCTCAATTATCTCACTGAGATGAGAGAAAAGTAGAAGCCAAGAAAAAATATAATAAAAACTCAAATTGTATTTTAATGTGTTATTTGTTTTAATAATATGACCTCTGGCTAAAACTAATAAACCCATTTTGGAAATAGTGATAATATTAAAAAAATACTCAAAAGGCTACTTCACGTTAGCAAAGTCAAGAATAATTCAGCACTAGAGCAATTTCTTAAATAATGTTAATGCTAATTATATTTTGTAAAATAATTAATATTACTTGCAAAATGTGAAAATATTTTATAAATCCATTATATGAAAAAAGACTTTTCATTCTAGTTAATACAAAATTAGATTAGGTAATAATAAGAAATGAAATTTCGGATCTTTAAATACAAGTATTTAAAAATCAAATTAAAAATGAATAATTAAAAAAAAATTGTTCAAAGACAGTCTTCAGGTTTTTTAGCACAAACTGTACAGGCACTAATTGTTTAAAAGACAAACTCACTTTCAAACTCTTTTTCATGTATGCTTATTACTTTCTGCTTTCTATCAAACATACTAAGTACATGTAAAAAAAAAAAAAAAAAATAGCTGGGGATTTTACAATTCACTTATGATTCAATGTAACCCAAGTCCAAAATGAAAAACAGTATTTCATGTCAACCATTTACCATTGGCCTTGATTTTATTCTTTACACCTAATCTTCCAAATCTTCTGTGCACAGAATTCCAACAGGTGTTAAAAAAGATTTCAGACTAGGAGGAGCCTGCTGAATTCAGGCCCTCAAATCTGATGATGTGGAACAAACTATGCAAAAGCTCCAATAGATGCTAAGGACCATATAAAACCTCCTCATCTACTGATTGAAGAAAACAGCCTGATATGGCATGAATAATAAAGTTATGCATCATAACTTACAGACAGATGCACATGCACACATACACACTGAAAAACTATATTAAGGTTTCAGAAATCATGCACTCAGAAGTTATAAATTGACAGAAATAAGCTTGCCTTCAGAGCTTTAATTCACTCTCCTAGGCTAGGAACAGAAATTAGACACAAATCAATACAAAGTAATCAGAAAACAGTTCAAATCTGTAACGCAACAGAAGTTCAGTGCATATAAACCACTTTCAAAATGGCCAAAACTGGTTTAAGATAAGTCTGATACATCCATGCAGGTTTAACTGATTTTGGTTAAATCACATTATTGAACTTCTGTCCCAGATCCCCTCCAGATTCAAGTTCACTCACAGCCCCTCAGCATCCCAGAATGCTTTGCACCTGACTCATAACATACCCCTACCCCCACCCCTTGCAGGGAGGGTGGGCTAGCTTTGGCCCAAGCTGTCTGCTCCAGTTTGGCAGGGAGGCATGCTATAGCACCCCTCCCAGGTTCTAGCCCAAACCACTGCAGACATGTAACTGCATTTCCAGAATGAATCGTGAATGTCTTGCTTATATCAAGTTCCTACACAGCTTAGACTAACCTGAGAAGACTGAATTGATTCAGCCTTGGGCTTTTTGACTATCTATACTTAGGCCTTGTGTATTGGAATTGTCTTGAATCTCACTAAACACCTCGTCTCAATCTATTACTTTTCCTTCCCAAAGTCCAGCTTTTGTCCCATCTACATTTTACTCAAATGGATGGCTTCTCCATCATGCACAAGTGCATATGGGAGAGGAAAGGCCACTGAAAGAACACGAAAGATGCCTCACTCTCAGGATATATGCAGACTGCATTGTAGAAGATGTGTCTACATTAAACTAGCAAGCCTGGATACTGTTAGCAATATAGCTATAATAGTATAGAGCTTTGTATGGACTTGTATATCCAGGATCCTAACTGAGTTTTATATTTAAAACTAACTAACTCAGGAGCCACTACACTGTAGTCTGCGATATAAACATACAGGCCAGATCCAGTGAATCTGCAAGCTAACATAAAACAACTGAGAGCAGTCATTACAGGGAAAAGTTTGATTTTGATCTTGTAGTCCCGAATGACATGAGGATAGTGAACGCAAAGTCTGGTCTATACTAGCTGCTGTAAGAGGACGGACTGTAATGTTTACCTAGCAATTTTGAATGCATGAACTACAATTACATGAAAGTTAATTACTTGGCTACATTTGCATAGGCGCTCCCAGGAATGGCAAAAGGCTTATCCCTGACAAAAAAGCCAAGCCCCAGCCAAGTTTCAAGTCCTTTATCCAAGAGAACTTTTTTTTAGAAAAGGCTGAGGTAGACACTAAACAGAAAATTGCCATTTGAAGGTTTAAAAGCTGGTAAAGTTATAAGGATCTCAGAACAATGGTGAATGTCAGGCAATCTTAATAAAAGGCAGCTCTAGTGGCCCCACTTGTAGTATACACACAGTAAAAAATTAAATGTATAGTTTAAAACAAAGGAACAAAACCCATACCTCAATATTACATTGGTGAAAGAAAGAAAAATACAGAACTCCATGTGATAGATAGTAATCAAATCACTTAACTTGCTGATGGAAGATCTTTAGGTGATGGGTATGATTTAAGAACCTGAAGAGATTGCAATGTACACATGCAAACTGTCAAATATTTTATGCATTTAGGAGACCAACTGCATCAAAATCTGGACTACTGTTTTCTGCCACTGTTAATATGATATCACACTTTTACAAGAAAAGGTCCTAAATGAGGCATGGTTTAATCTAAACTGGGAAATGTACCTTTTTATACCAGCTGTTCATCTCCTGTAGTTTGAAGCCACTGTGTTGGATGCAGGGCAACATAGAAACTTTATTCTGTTCCCAGTAGTTTTGTATACTATCCTCAAGCAGAAGACAGGACACAGGGGGGAACCTCAGAGACTGACTGATTCAGAAAAATGTAATCTTTCACGGCCATTGCCTACAAAAGCTTATCCTACCTAACTCGGATATCTATTGTTATTATTGTTGTAACTGTTCACCGAATATCTCTCCTATGTTTAAGGAAGGCTGTCTCCCCATAATCTTTCAGCACCACAAGGAAACCGCCCTTTTATAAAGGTACAGTTTGTAGCAGCTGGATAGGCAGCTGTACCTGCTCACAGTTGTATCTGGCAGTCTCTTTCTTTATGACAAGTCAGAAACTGTGACCAAGAGGGAAAGTATAAGAGGCACGAGGAGGTTCTGGCTATCCACCTTGTACAGGCTCAGTAAGGCCATTCACAACAAAATGCAATGCAAATACCACTGCAATTACAGAGGCTAATACCATATTTACTCAAATACAAGACGAGATCCACCCACATCTCCCCAAATCAGCATGAAGAGAAAAGCTCCTCATCTCACATTTATAGACAAAGCAATAAATAAATAGCCTAACACTAAACTGATGCCAAAAGCAGCATGTCCTCAATAATAGGAACTAACTATTAAGTTGATTAAATACAGACAACATTGAGCATAACTATGAAAAATATGGCCTATACTGAGCTAATATACTGATAGGAACCTACCACAAGGACAGGTTAGTAGAGCCCATCTGAATACAATATATGGTTGTGGAGCACATCTGAATAAAATATGTGGTAGCACCCACAGAGCTCAGCCCTACTCCTCTCCCCACCCAGCTCAGGCTCTTTCAACTCATGAGCCAACACACAGCATACACTTCAAATTCCTCTCCACTCCCACTCTCCACAGCCACACACATCTACTGAGCAGTACTGAGCTATAGGGACACCATGGTTTGAAATACTGTTGACTCTGATGGGGCCCAGTCCAGTGAACTATCTGATAAAAAGCAGGAGCACATAATTTGCCCTATAAGTAGATACCAAAGTGCTGCTTAAAAGTGTGTTTATGGTGTATCTGTGCTAAAAAAGGTAAGATGCATCAATTATGGATTAACTAAGTCCATGGGCACCTGTAGTAATTTGCCTATATGTTTCTTTCCTACATGTTTCTTTCAAAGTCAGTTTTACCAAACTTGTCCTTTGCTTCCACGTGCTCAGGGAGAGCAGGGTCTGACAGTAAGGGGAAGAAGGGGCTGCAGGGAGAAAACACAGGTGCTGCAGAGGGCAAGGGTACCACCTGACAACCCAAATTTATTTTCCCTGCTGTAGCAGTGGGAAAGGAACAAATTAAATGCAAACATCCAATACTACATTCTATACGTGGAAAATTATAACAGTTATAAAATGTCGATATATTGAATATAATTATTGGGTAGGGATCATCTTGTATTTCAGTAAGTATAGTAGTTTGGTCCAGATTATCTATAGCTTCCAGGTGCATTTTAGTCAAATACAAAATACTAAGTCAAATATAAAAAAGTGGTTCACACTACCTTCTCTACTATAGGAAAAATAAACTTTTAAGAAAATAGAAAGTAACAAAAAGTTTTTGATAGTTTATTCAATAAGACATTTTTTAAAATCCTGATTTACTCTCACATTTTTCAGCTAATTCAGACATCTAAATGTAAAGTTAAATACTCTGGCACATGTGCATTCATGGAGCACTTTATGTCCACAAACCAGTGAATGGATTTCATTCATCCATATCTGTAACATTTTCATCCATGACGGATACGATATGGAGAAATATACATTTATTAAGCCAAGTATAATTCAAAGCAAGTTACTAATATTACAAATTAGTGCTGTTCTTCATTATATGTTTAACAGTTTCAGAACAGCATGCATGTAAAGAACAAAACGGGGTAAAAATTAAGATGGGATAAAAAGAGTAGAGTATAAAGGGATTTTTTATAAAACTAGTCGACTGTTACTCAGTTATGCCTGACAGATGGTAGGCTTATACTTTTTCATACAATCCTATTACAAGAATTTCTCTGGTACCCCCAGAATTCCTCCTTTTCTACCAGTCTCCACTTTGGTAGCTTCCAATGTGAAATTAGGCATCTCTCTTTTTTTTAACTAGGAATCCCTCTTATACAACTACACTGAAAACCATCACTGAAAACACCGTAAAAACTGGAGGGGTAGAACCTGCCGAAGTCTAATCAAGTAACAGAAAATAACTCTTCACAAATTAATTCTCTCTCTCTTGGCTGCTATAAGGACAGATGATATAGTTACAAGTCCTTGTTAAACAAAAAAACAAGAAGATTCAAAATATGATGCTATGAATAACCATCCAAAAGTGAAAACTACTTCCCCAGAACAGACCATATTAGACCCTGCATTGAGATACTTCATCTCCAAGTACGCGGTGCCTAAAGCCAGACTGACTGACAGCAAGAGCCTGAAGAAATGTATTATACAGCACCTCAAAGGATATCTCTGCTCTCAAGCACATTGTAGACAAAGATCTTATGAGCCGAGACAGGGGGTGCCTGCAGGGTGACTTCAGTGCCTCATTTCTGCATTTGGTGTATGTGGATTTAGAGTGGGTGGGCAAGGCAAGCTTCTCAGCAGCTCTCCCAAGTGTGTCAGAAGCAGCACAGGCATACCCCATGATATCCAGGAGTATAGGGGATGAAGATTTTGTGAAAAAAAAAGAAACGGCTACACATAATATACCTACCTAGAGAAACGACATCTAGTTTGTATTATTTGTTGCTTGGCAACAGGATGATGCTATGAATTTTTGAGGTTATTATAGATATCGGACTGAAAGGATAGAAACTTCTTGAATTTCCCCTTGCCCCCTTAATGTAGAGATGTAATAATTTCTTCATTTTCTATAGAGACTGAAATGGCTAATTCCTGAAGATATGCATGAGATGGCACCAAGTACGTACAGGAGAGTCCACACTGGGGGACTTGACACTGGACAAACTGATATTTTTCCACTCTGAAAAACATTTAAAGGTGGAAAGAAAGGCTGAGTTTGGATGCCCAGTCCCTGGAAACAACCATAAAGGGACTGTCAGAATGTCAGCCCAGGGATATATCTTTTGAGGGAAGACTTTAGAAGATTTCAGAATCCATGTAGATACATAAAAAATTAAGTCCTTTTTCAAATTATACAGCAATCACTGGTTTTAAGAAAGCATATCATCTCCTCATTCACAAAGGTTCTGGATAGGTCCTTCTCACTTCACCCATGAAAGAATTAATTATTCTGGGCCAATCAGCTGTGTTCATTAAAGTCTCATACAAAGATATGTTATAGTACAATATACGGATGCCCACATAGGAAAGCAGGTTTGTATAAAACACTGGATATTTTGGTTTGAAATGCTACTATGGAAACCTTATCTGCAGCCAGATACATACACAGATATTTTGTTCAGTGGGAGAAAAAGCCATCTAGGTACCACCTTGGAGTGCCGAGGCTTTTATTAGCACTATAGTTACTAAATATTAGAACATAACTAAAAGATTTCAGCACTTGAAGACATTTCAGTTCGCTTATAAAAGAGACCATTAAAAGTACATATACATTTATACTTACATGGGAGATAATTTATTTAAGGTCTGTGATAGGATAAGAGAAATCTCACACTTGCTCTGGCAAGAGTTTGGTTACCAGGCTTAGAAAGAACAGCTAGCAATAGAAAAATGTATTGTGTATTAATGACTGCTGGATCTCTGAGCCTGTCTTATCTATGAGGTTCCCTCTTTGGAATGTGAAAAGTATCCTAATACTATAAAAGCCTTTGTCTGTCTGTCTGTCCGTCCATCTGTAATGTTTTATTCATACTGATTGGTTGTTTCAGTAAGCATTGTGATTGGCTCCTGAGACAACCAATCAGAGTGCTCTGCACAAACAGAAGCGCCACCCTGTGGCAGGGACTAAGGGGCTGGAATGGGGAGACTAGGCCAGTACCCTGGCCTTGGACCTTCATCCTTGAAGGCAGAGGGGGCAGCGGGGGTGTCATAGCGCTGCCATGACAGTGGGGACTAAGGGGCTGGAGCAGGGGGGTGAAGCCAGTGTTGCTGGCTTTGCCCCCCACCCCACTCCAGCCCCTCAGTCCCTGCTGTCATGCTGGCACTGTCCCCCAGCACAGCCAGAGTGTGGGGGCACAGGCAGCAGTGCTAGCCTTGCCCCCTCCATGGCCCTGCTCCTTGGAGGCAGAGGGGGATAGAGAGAAGGGGAAACGGGGCCCAGACTCAACACAGCAGGGGGAAAGGGGGAAGTCAGCGGGAATAGAGATGGATGAGAAGCAAGGTCAGGGCTGGACGTGGGCCTCCACCCCCGCCCCCTCCCATAATGGCAGGGACTGAGATGCCAGAGTGGGGGGGGGGGGCGCACTGAGCCAGATGCAGGGAGGGATGGGGTGGCCCATGGGGTCAGAGGCATTGCAATGGCAGTGCGGGGTGTTGGGTGGCACTGCTCAGTCCCTGGCCAGCCCGTATCTTCTTAAAGTATATGAAAAAGCATGACCATGGACATGGGGAATTCAAGGTTTCAGCGAGAGGAAATCAGATTTCTACCAGGTTGCAAGACTCAGTAGTGCCTGAATTCAGACAGCTCCTCCATTTTCAGGCTGAGTCCCCCAAGTGCCTACAGCTAGACTTCTGGACATGCTCAAAAATTATGCAGTTCAATCACTTAGACACTTTAACTCCTGTCTAAGTTCTGATGTAGCGAGGTTTGACTCTTGACTTCCAGTAAGGACCTTATAATTCAGTGATATCTATGCAAGTAAAGCTAAAACAAAAATAACAGCACAGTGCCTCTATCTATATTGGCTAAGTATAGACAGTCAAAAAACCTGAGGCTGAGTTGATTCAGTCTTTGGTGGTTAATCTAAGCTGCAAAGATTGAACCAATAAGCAAATGAACAGACATTCACTTTTGATTCAGAAAATGCAGCCACATGCCTGAAGTGGCACAAGCCAGAAGCTGGGGCATGGCTCTCTGCCACGTAGCCAGCATGGGCTGTGTGCTTATTTATATCGCTTCTCGGCCTCTTGAAGCCTCAGATGGAGCGGAAACATTTATTCCTGCTGCTCCACAGGTGTCTAGGATTTGCAGTCCACAATCACAGCAGCAGGACTTTCCAGGGTTGCTCATCACTTCCTCTTCCTGTTTCCAGGAATCTCTGGGATTTGTAGTCCACAGTTGTAGCCAGCACTAACTAAGCCAGCAGGACAAGGCAGCTCTGTACTCAGGGGAAGGTGAGTTTAACGCCCCCCTCTCTGGCCCCAGCCAGAGGTTTGCCAGGGAGGAGGAGAGCAGTAAGCCAACCAGTGATGCCAGTGAGCCAGCCCTCACTGCTCCAGCTAGGGAGCAGAGGGGCAGGGCCAGCCCTGTTCTCTGGAGCAGACAGCACAGCCCAACCCATGGCTGCATAGCATGCTGGGGGGACTGCGATTTAACTTGAACAAGGAGGGGTCTAGGACAGAAGTTTTATAAACTGATTTGACCTAAATCAGTTAAGTCTGATGCTACATTCAGCTAGGTTCATCTCAAACCAGTTTCAGCCATTTTGAAACTGGTTCATGTGTACTTTACTTCTGTTCTCTTACAGGTTTAGACCAGTTCTGATCACTTAAACTGGTGTATGTGTAACTTCTGTCCCTAGCCCTTCTGCTCAATTTCCTAGTGATTAGAGCATTCACTCAGGAAAGTTCCAGGCCCCTCCTCATTCTAAGATAATTTAAAGCAACATTCAAGGGCCCCATAACACTTGGCTGCCCTTTGGTTCACCTTCAACAGGAGTAGTAGAGAGTGCCCTCACCTAACCCATTCTATAGGCTGGTTGTTAGGACATTCCCCTGCATATTAGACGATATCTTCCATGAAACGCACTTTAAAATCCTGATGTATACACACACTTTTCAGCCAGTTCAGAATGAAAAGCAAAAGGAGGCATGCTTCCATAGCCTTGTATTTACAGACATTCCATGTTAGGGGACATGGAAAAAGGGTCCTGGATTATGGTTCCTACAACTACATTCATTTTTATGACCTATGACCATCTAATATTATATATAAAATGTACAAAGCATCCTTGGAAGACGGATTCATGTTATTATGGCCTAGTGACTGTGGCATTTATCATAGGTGAAAAGAAATCCAAGTTCCAGTCCCTGCTCCCAGGATTATTCTCCATGTAAAGCAGTGCCTGGAGTTGGTTGACTTGGACTGCTCTTTGGAAATGCTGAAAGGCAAAATTCTACTTTGCCAATTTCATATGTAAGGGTTCTGTCCCCTGCTCCAACTACAGTTTCTGTAATTTCTGAAATTAGTAATCATTGGACAAAATATGTCAGCAGCATTGGAAATAGGGTTAGGAGGCCAAAACTTAGGGCACTCTTGTTTTCTAGGACACTGCACATCTCACTCAGACTCATAAAAAATAGGGCTAAAAGTTATCTAAAGGGGCCATTTAGTCCAAGTCCCTCTTCTAGGTAAGATCTCATCCAGGTGTCTGGTTAAAATCTTCCAACAACAGACCTGTCTCAGGTTTCTCTAGATAAATGTGTTTCAGTGCTTAGTCACACTCAAAAATCAAAAGTTCCTCCTCATATCTGTCCAATCTATTTTTCTTGCAATTTAAGACTGTTACTGCTCATCAGCCATAGGGAATAGTCTTTTACTATCATCTTTATAATTATCCTTCATGTATTTTGAAGGTTGTTTTCAAATCCCACCTCAGTCTTGACTAAAAAAACAAAAAATGACAGTTCTTCCAAGTTCTTCTTATAAATCATATGTCCTAGACCACTAATCATTTTTGTTACTCAGCTGGACTCTTTCCAATTTGTCTACATCTTTCTTGAGATGCAGTACTCAAAACTACAACAGTACTCGAGGCAAGGCTTCATCACTCCTGAACAGAATGGAAGAACTGCTTCTCCCGACTTGCAGAAGAAACTCCTTCTAATATACTTTAGTATGCTATTGGATTTTTTGCAACAAGAACACACTATTGAATCATGTTCAGCTTGCTGTCCACTCTGACACCCAGGCCATTTTCAGCAGTACTTCAGTTTAACTAGTTGTTCCCCAATACATATTTAAGCATTTGATTGTTCTAGCCTCAATTCAGAAGTTTGCTCTTCTCCTTACTGAATTTCATCCAATTAATATCAGACCATTTCACCATCTATGTCATTCTGAATCCTAGTCCTCTCCTCCCAAGTGTCTGCAACTCCACTCAGTTTGGTAGCATCTGCAAATATATATTAACTAGCCAACTGCCCATCAAGAATGATGGGGGGAGGGGGAGGAGTGGCACAACCAAAAGCTCCACACTGCTGCTGCTCTGCCTCTGGCCCCGTGCCTCCCCCATATCCAGCTCTGTGTGCCCCTCATCTGCTCCAGCCATCATGGGGCAGGTGGGGGACAGAGCCCTGCATCTGGCCCTGCCCCTACCCAGTTCCCCCCACTCCACCCTCTCAGGTTGGGTCCAGGCTTGTTCACACACACACACCCTCAGCAGGGCTGAGGAGGGGGGCAAGGTCAGTACCACTGTCCTCACCCCCACCACTCCAGCCCTTCTGGAAGATAGTGGGGATGGTGCTGCCATGACACCAGGAACTGAGGGGCTAGAGCAGGGGTGGGGGGCAAGGCCAGCAGTGTTGGACTGGTCTCTTTGCTGTGGCCCTAGTTTTTGGAGGCAGAGGGACAGCACCACCATGACAGCAGGGACTGAGGGGCTGCAGGGATGGGGAGAAGGCAGCACCACTCGCACTTCTGTTTGTGCAGAGCATTCTGATTGGATGTTTTAGTAAACATTTTCATTGGCTGCTGAGACAACCAATTAGAGTGCAATTAAAGCATGACAGACAGACAGACAGACGCTTTTATAATACTAGAATTATGCACTGCATATCAATCAGGCTGCCTCCTATTTTGGAGCCAAAACTTCTTTTCTGGGCTGCTGAACACCTTCCTGAGCCATTCACTCAGCTTCAACAGAAGGGCAAAGAGTGTTCTTAGCCACAACTGGGACTTTACTGGGAAACAGATGTTCAAACCCTTTCTGGGTGATGGGAGTCCTAGAACTTTTCTATTCCTTGGGCATTTGTCCTAACTACTGGCTTGCTGATCTAAAAAGGCAGGTGGTCTAAAAGGCTCCCCCTACTCACTAGTCACAGTTTTTTTCTGATAAAATTTTCAGAGACTTGGATTGAATTTGTATAGAACATGGGTTTGGAGTTAGAGAGCTATTACTTGAATAATTTCTCAGTATATACACTCAGCTGACCCTACTCATGCAGGATAAAATTTGTAGTTAAAAAAAAAAATCTGTGAATGAAGTACCATCCAGGAGGCAGAACAAAATTAGTCAAGGCTTATGGTCTTAATGTCTGAGGGTTACCTAGAGATGACATATGCAAAGTAAAATTTTGGTCCAAGTCCCCAGCTAAATGTGTAAGAAGCCTACTCCTGATCACTTTCTTAGACCAAGTTATGCTAAAAGGAAAATACCTTTGAGATCAAACTAGATTTCCAAACAACAGAGAGAGAAAGGAGAAGGCAAGAAACTTGTACCCTATTCTTCCTCTTTGTACCAGTCTGTGGAATAAACTGATCATGCTCTAAGAAACTAGGCTACACCCTCTTTTTGAGATTTATATTCCTGGTGCACTCAGGAACAACTGGGATTATCCCTCTAAGTGTCTGGGCACATATGTGGTGCTCACTAACCATAGAAGGTAGTGCGAGGCACAATAAAGATATAAACTGGTTCTAACAGATATGCCCATGTTTCTTTTTAAGCAATGTGTAAAATGAAACCACAGACAACTCTGATTGGATAGTGACAATACTAAAGTCCTGAAAAATGTAAATAAGCAGGGCCCCCATTATGGTTAAGATAGAAATTCACTAGACTGAGACAGCTCTCTCATGCCTCAACTCAATTTTAGAACAGGAAAACGTTATGAAACATTGCTTCACATTATTTAATTCCTTCATGAAAATATCACATAAACAATTAAAATAACTCATTAAAAAGCATTAGACCATAAATGCATTTTAAAATAATGATTTGAAAACCATTTTTCTTTTATTTACAGGTCAAGACTTGCACTTGAACTTTGTTTCCCCTGCTAGAACAGATATTATCACTAAGACTGAAATCACCACAAGAAATGCAGTTCCATCCTCTGTTTTAGGTGTCAGTGATGTTCATCTTCTCTTGCAAGAAAAACAAAGAAATCATAGTGCACATCCTGAGATGTTAAAAAAAGTCTCCAAAAAGCATTTTTTTTTTAATTTTAAGGGTACATCATAACTTTAGCTAAATATTTAAAACCTTAATTTAAAACCCTTTTTGTTCACCTTCTTAAAATTCATTTTGAACAACTGGCTTTATAAAAAGAAAAAGGAAAAGGATGCAACTGAAATATAAATTGTTCTTAATACTGCCTAGTGCAACTGGGAGCTTTTGGCACTTAACACAAGTTTAAAAATAAATTTACCCAAAGAACAATTTGTGTCTTACTTACCATTAGTTTTACACCAAAAGTATCATCACTAACTTTATTCCCGTTTCAGTGATGTCAACTGCAATCATTTAAATATGAGTCGAGCACAAAAAACAAACCCTACAACACTACATTTACATCCTATTTAATTTTCAGTCCTGTAATCACTTACTTGTGTATTTGACTTTATATATGTATTTGACTTGTTAAAGCAATCCCTGGACTTCAAAGGAGGACTAGGGATTGCTAGGGATCTCAATTCAAGGAAAGAATTTAAGTAATTTTAGACAATTTTATGAATTAAATCCCATGTAAAAAAAGGCTAATCACATACTTAAGGCAAGATTGAGGCCCTACATCAATATATGAGGAGACTCAGGCCAGAAACAATGATATAACAACTGAAATAATATGATAGATTATATCTTCAGTATTTTTTTTTTAATTTTGATACAACTGTAATTCTCAATGATTACTTCTTAATGTAAGGTGACAATCTAGTCTCAGTGCTGATTAGCAGTTGATGGGATCACCTGACTGACTGACCATTTCACCACCAGCTAAATCTCAGGTGGGGGGAGGGATATATAAAAAGCTAGAGCAATTTTTATTTACTTTTAGGAAGAGAAACATTTTTGTCAAATCATTAATTTTCAAGGATCCTATTTTAAGCTTATCAGTAAGATATAAGAAATATAGAGGTGAAAGTGGTGCACAATTTGTAACGGAGAAAAATTAAGTCAAACGAAAAATGTTAAATCTCTGTAGCATGCAATGGTACAGCACTATATTGCAGTAGCTTCCCTGTTATTAATATAATTTTTTTTCATCAGAATATACATTTTTATAATAAAGGTTTTTTTAACACCATTCAACACCAATGTTTGGATTATAATCAAAATTAATTTAAAAAAAAAAATACAGATGGAAACTACATTGGGCTCCAGCAGCTTTGGCAACTTAGAGGACTCAAATCTCAAAAGTTCCATTGTACCACATCTGATTGTACATCCTAAAAAGGAACCTGATACCCTCTGAAGAAATTATGGACGGCTTATAAGCCACCAAATCTCTGACCTCTCTATTCCTTTACTCAGTTGTATGTTGTGAAATATGCAGTGTTTCAGATTCATCCCTGGTGGAACTCTGTTGAAGTTAGTGGAATTTTGACAGGGATTAATTTGTCCTGATAAGCGTTAAATCCTGTAGTTCCTCATGAAAAAGGGTTTGGTCAGTGTAATTTTCAGCTAAATTTAGAAGAAATAAATTGGAGATCAATGCCCCCACAGTGAGGGAAGGATCGCGGCTGGGACAACCTGTCCAGCTGGGGCAGAGGGGGAGGGACAGGACTTAGGGAGGGGGACTCCACTACTGCATGCCACTGCATGCTGCTGGTCCAGGAGGACATGGAAGAGGGTATGTGCCTCCGCCGCTCCTTCCTTCCCCACTCTGCCCACCACAACAGACTTACCAGCTGGAGGCAGCTATGTCCAGCGTGGTCGAAGACAGCTGCCTGTTTAGTTTATGGCCAAATCTTCAGATTCGAATCAACCAAATAGAATTGGGACAGCGAGTTGAATCACCAAATCGAATCACTGTCCCTCTGAAAAAAATCGGCCAAATTTGAATCAAATACTCGTTGCTTTGCACAGGCCTACAGGTTTATACTGCACAACCAATTCAACATTTGTTAGTCCTGCTGAGAGCCAAGAGCCAGATAGAGTATTATACTAACAAAGTTACATTTCTTCTAGTAGAAGAGCTAGCTCACGTGCCTGTATTTTGTTATGTCAGATTCCAAAATAACTCCCTGAGCAATAATTTAGTTTTTATTCTGGAAGAGAGGGCATGCTTCTTTTTGGATGTAAACTAAACTCTTAGCTGACAAATCTGAAATCAAACCATTGATCAAGAATTTAAAAATCAGACTAGAGGCCCATAAATTCAAAATCATCATATTCTAACTCTGCAATATCAGACTTCTACCACTCACTGACAGAGCTGTTTATGGACAGACATATCAATGTGCTATTGAGAGAGTATGATAGAATGTTTCTCCAATTCTAAGAATATTAGTCAACAGCACAGACTGGCTTCATAGTAATACAAACAGTCTTGAACTATCGCCTAGAACCAAATACCCCAACAACGGAAGAAGTATAGACTTAGAGCTGAGTTTCATCTCAATCTTCAATTTCTGAAATGTTTGAAAATTGATATTAATATAATCCTATCATAAATGACCACTCTCCCTCACCAAATGTGAAAAGACAAGCCCTAGGATGTTTTTAAAGTACAAATTTGCTATATGAAATATTTAAACTTCTAAATGTAACAGTCCCCAGGGGACTGTGAATAGAGCTAACACAGAGATCCCATTGATTTTCACTACGAGTTGGACACCCAGACTCATTAATCCGCTTTGAAAATTTCAGCCTTTACATACTTTTCAAAAATGATAAAGCAAAATAAATTAATATTACAACTCAATAAGTTTTTAAAAAACAACTAAACAACTAAATATAATATAACTAAACAACTAAAGTATACAGTAAAATGAAGGCTATATGAATACAAGTTCTAAGTAGTATTCAATACGATGAAAGGTATTTAATAAAACATTCCTTCAGCTACACAATAGTGGTCTTAATTACACCTATGCAACACTTCTGTAGTCCACTAAAGAGTAACTAAGAACAGGTTCTGGAGCACAACATATAACATACTGTAATCACACAGCAATGGTCATTTATTTACTGAGCTAACATAGAATATCATGAGAAAAGTAAAGTAATCTTGGCCTGGAAACAAGAATATGACCTTTTTTTTTCTAATCTGAAAGGAAAAGTCTAATGCATCTTTATCACTACTGTAACATACTCGACATAGGGCTATGCTGTGAGAGCATCCTGAAATTGAAATTAATAAGCAAGTGGCCACATTCTGCATAAAGTGACACTTCACAAGGAGAGCCTATCACCCCCGGTATTCAAGGTAGCATTTTTAATCTATAAAGTCTTAAATGGAAATTGGCTATCTGAAATCTACCTCTCTCATTGTGTGCAGTTTTGAACACCAGAGATTCACAAGCAAACATCTCCCTGGAATGACACAAAAAAAGTGGGATCAAATACTTTCTACGATGATTTCCACTCAATTTAAGCCTTAGTGTGATACAGTTGGATTTGTTACTCTTCTAGGCCCCACAAAGCCCATCTTTCTCTCAGATGTTTTAAGGAAGAGGGAATGAACTCGGTGTTAATGTGGGTGTTACTTTTGTTATTACAATGTTGATTTCAATATGGACAATCCATTGTGGTTTAGATATCTGGTAAGCTATTCATAATTTTGCATATTTAAATTAGCTACTAGTACATCCAGATATGGACATATACAAAAAAATAGACAAAACAGCACTTCCCCTAGAAACGGCAAAGAACAACACGTGTCTTTGACTTTTGTACTAATTATTTCATGTCCCCAACATGCCACTCCAAAAGACATCTGCACACTGAATATAAGAACACTGTCAGATATTTACGCAACATGTATTTCAAAAGTAACTTGCTACAAATGTTCTCTTTCCAATTAATATTTTCTGAAAAACAACCTGTTTTGTCAGTTCCTGTAAATTCTAAATTTGCGTTAGTGTTTGCTGAGGTGCATATTTATATTTTTATATTGCTGAAATATGTTTGTTGAGTCAAAAGTGACCAATAACCCCCAACAAACATAGTTATAACTGATTATACTTGACACCAGCAAAACAAAGGATCCCAGAAACTTATTTCGAGTAGATACTGTGAAGTGTCTGAATTTAAAAAGTCACGGTTACTGAGTAGGCAGTTGATGGTTATTTCTTGTGTTATACATTTCACAAATAACCTAGTAGGATCACAGTATCTCCAAACCTTACATTCTCATTAGGTAGTGAGCAGGTGGGTTTCAGAGTACATGAAAGCATCATGCTCCTCATAGGGGTAACCTTTCTTGTCCTCATTAGGATGAGTGATGACAGCAGTGAGAAATGAAGTGTTTTCTTTTTTTCCCCACCCCCTTACCCAGTACAGTAACAATAACCAGAAGAGCTTCTCTGCGGCAGATGAATAGATCCATACTGGTATCATGGTTTAGTTTTATCAGACAAGAACTATCCTAGGCACATCCATCTTCCATTCAACACAAGATATAAAAAAAAAGTTGCTTGCTAATGTGGTGTTCAATCCACAAATTCATTTTTCATCCTGTTCTCATATTAATAATTCTGTTGCATTTTTTCATTTTTTCTATTATCCATTCCACCATACTTTGTGATATAAATCAAACAGGGTATCACCAGAACCGCACTGCTCGGCATGATTAACAGAATACATTAATGACCTCAGAGACAGAAAACAGCCTGCTTTAGGAAAGACCATCCTTGCCTCATAACAGATGGATGTTTGTAAATCAATACAACACTTCTACAAAGACAGGTATAGCTGGTAACTGTAAACTCAAAAGTTTCAGTTAAGAAAAGGTCCTTTCCCTGTGCATTCTCCCATCCTTCATACCACAATTATATATTACTAAAGAAATATTTTCAATGCTTTCCCCATCCTCAGGGTTTAGAGGCCCCTAACTGTAAGGTGTGAAACGATGGTGCGGCATTTTTTTCCTATTCTTGTATACGTCTTCCCTGGAGAACCCTCAGGTTTAGAACCTGGAAATCTGAAGACCTCTACACTATCCATTACATAACAGACTGGACTTTTGTGAGCCCTTCCTATTCTGTCTTAATCACAGCAGAGCAATATTAAACTACTAAGGTAACGCATTTTAAACTACTAAAGAGAATATTTCCAAGCTATTTCAGTGGGGAAAGTCCCTCCCGGTGCTTCTTAACACTACTTCAAATTATTCCTAGATGGATCCAGTCCTCCTTGTGTTTATACTATTCCCAGTCCTTCAGTTCTCAGTCAGAGATAGAGAATATTTCTAGCAAGTTACTTTGGACATGCATAAGCCATGAACTTCAAATACTTGTCTTATATTCAGATGTCTTTCAGAGTTGCATGCTGGTGGCACGAAATATTGTAAAAGTTAAAAAAACTAAAAGATAAGTGTTAATTTGTTTCGTTTCCAGGGGAAAAGACATTTTATGTATTTATTTATTAATTAATTGTCCATAGCTCAATGCACTGTTAGGTAATTAAAAAACCCAATGTTATAAATAGTCTTAAAAAAATCTAGCCACAAGCAGCAGCTGAAAAAACAAGATCAGCAATCACGGCGTACCCCTTGAAACAACCAGCAGTTAGACCTCTGCATGTCTTCTACACAGCAGCAGAAAGCTATGCACCACTGTCATTCCCACAAGGCTCCCAGTCTATTTGTCCAGTTTAATCACTGAATCATAGAAGCATAGAAAACTGGAGTTGGAAGGGACCTCAGGGGGTCGTCTAATCCAAACCCCTTCTCAAAGCAGGACCATCCCCAAATACATCATCTCAGTTTAGCTTTGCCTGCCCAACTGAGGAAAGTCTAGGGTGACAGGTCATTAATTTCATTTTTGGCTTATTTTGTTTGTCTTACTGCCATTATAGTCAGGTCTGTTGGCTGAGAGGGTATGCGTTTGCTGCACTGACTCAAGAAAATACAGAAGCCAAAGAAAAAAAAAAATTGGGCAGATAAGGCCCTAAAAGTCATCCCAAAAAATTGGCTTGGCTCATCTGCACCAACATTTTCCATCTTTTGATCTGAAGTGTTTTAGACCCCAGGATCTGCAACAAAAAGATTTGCACCCCCCGCTTTCCCTCCTTCTCCCTCCCATCCCTCCTCTTGCTTCTAGAAGCTGTGAATACAAAACAAGGAAGGGCCAGATTCTCAACAAGAAAATAGCAAAAGGTCCTTATTCTGCTCATAGACTTACAAGACGACTGAAGATCCCAAATTTCTGTGTACCTTGCTGAACCAAAAATGGAAAGCAATGGAAAAATGCTATAGTTCTTGAGAAATATTTCATGCATATTACTCACTAGCATATCATAAAAGGGCAAAGACAGAAATGCAAAAATGCTGAATATTTTTAGTTTCAATCAAAATATGTATTTTATGTGAAAAGTTGTTCTTCACTGTAATGATTTTCTTGCTAAAGGAATTCCAGATAAGGGATTTTTAATCTTTAAGTATGCAAAACATCCATATCTTGGTTTCAGTTAGAATCAAAATCTTCCTTTAAATTTACAAACAGCAGTTACAAATATACATATTTTCAAAATAATTATGTATATAACAATATGCAAAAAGTGCAGATATTATCAATATTAACCAGATCAATATAGATTCCGAAGTGGAGTACCTACATATTTTCTCTCCTTTTTTATCAAGGGATAAATTACATTCAATAAGAAGACTATACAACTAAGTAAGAGTTAAGGTATCAGGGTTTGAAAAAACTTGTTCATACTTCCCACAAACACAACTAACCCCTGCTTTACCAACATAACCATGTAAACATGAGCTGAATGTAAACTGATGCCTTGTTTCACCTATCAACAAATTTCAGTGCTTCTGTTGGAGCTCACAGTATCAGCAGAGTGAAATTACAATCATTTGCCAGTTTCAGGCCATTGTTCAGAATCCTGTGGGTGGCAGCGAAAGCATCACATTTATGCTCAGGAGAACCATGAGGCAACATTATTTTTCCCCCCCCCGAATAAAAACCTATGCCACCAATCTTGTCAGAGGGGTACAAGAGCAATGAAGTGTTCATCCTTTCAGGTAGTTCTCATGAAACACAGGATGCTTAAAAGGAAAGGAAGAAACAGAACTTTTCTATGCTTACAGCTGCTGGGTAAAAACAAGGGGGTTGTAGATCTTCAGTTGTAGGGTGACGTTACATGTCACACTTATACCATGCTAAATCTGTGAAGTTTTAAGCAGTGTTAAGGTTACAATGTGTTGTGAGCAGTGACAGTTTAAGAGTTAGTATCGTTTCTTGCCTACACAGCTCTGACTTGCCACTAGGAGGGCTGGTGAGCAGAGGTGTGGCTAGGAACCAGAACACCTCTGCTCAGTGGGCTGGAAGCAGTGCATTCTGGGATCCTGGAGAACTGCTAATTGCTCGTTTTATCTCTGTGGACCAGACTGAAGTTACTCTAAGGGTGCAGACAGAAGTGCAGCTCCCTGCTGTAACTCAGAACACTTTTCAGGAAGAGTCCTGCACTCTCTTTCTTTGCAGCAGATCACACCAGTGGAAGGACTGGGCTTCTTACTAAGGCTGTATTTCTCAAACTACAATATACATATCCCTGTGGTATGTGGTAACTTTCCAAAGACACAGGAACATTCCAAAGATACAGGAACTGTAAACGGAAGAAAAAGATGATAAAAATCTTGAAATCTATGTTGTGAGTGCAGTAACTCAAGATGTTACTTCTATTATCCATGACACAGTCAGAAGGGTGAACAAGAGCATAACAATATAAAAAGGGTCACATAACTCAGAAGTCTGAGAATGCCTGTACTAATTGCCCCTTAACTTCACTGGTAAACATGCCTATTCTCTCTCTTTTCCATAGAGGTCTGGGTAGTAGCTGGGTTTTTTTCCCTATCCCTAGATGAATATAATATACATTGAAAAAACAATTCAACTACATTGATTTATGGGGGATTTTTTTCAAATGCAAGATTATGTCCCAAAAATGGAATCAAGCATTTTATAACTTATGCTGCAATTTGAAGCCACTGTATTCTTGTAAAACTAGATTTTGTTGCATGGAAAATATAGACTTTTAAGCTCCATTTTAGCTTATTTTGTAGTTTTCCAACTGCCTAGTTTTCTGCACTTGTCATAATAAACAAATAAAGTTAAATTAAAAATCCTGAACAATCAGTTAGGGGCAAAGCTTTATTAAATGCGAATAGGAAACACTGTTTAAACAAAAGCAAAATAGACCCCAGTACTGTGGAAAAAGCAAACTACAATCCTCATGTGTATATTTTCTACCTTGGCCCTTTTAATAAATGCAATTTTCACCTAAACAAAATGAGGAATGCAAATTGCTACCTCACACTATTCTTTTTTGTAATACTTTAATTCACTTGGTAACATCAACAGAATGCTGTAATCATAAATGTATTTGTTTAAGTGTAGAGGTTAAGTGTCACATCTGTGATTGATATTGTTTGTTTTATGCTCTGCTTTTCAATAACTCTTCACTTGAAGCAGTATTTTGCCTCTAAACAGGAGTGGGTGTAAGGATACTCAGCATAATGGAATGGGCCAGGTTTAATTCCCTTAATCACTTGGTCAGGGCAACAGAATTAACCAGCCACATCTGTTCACTTCAAAGTGCACATGCTTTGTTCTTCCACTTTTATGTAACAGAAGAGTACAGGGTCAATCTGCTGCATCAAGTCTGCAGCTTTCTAGAATACAGAATCAATACAAAAAGCCCAGTCAGACAACTGCAAACTGACTGTGGACAGCTCAGGCCAATTCTGGATCACACAGTACTTAGGGACCTATTTTAAATTAGGAGTCACAAGAAAAATATTTTTGCTAATATGCTTATTCTCTTTAAGTTTTCCACTTAGGACGACAGGGCACTGACTAGGAGCAACCACACAGAGTAAATTGTATGCCAAAAATGTAAAACGTTTTGTAAAAGACCATCTACTTAAGCAATAATGTCAGTTGATTAGCGTATTCTCATTCGCAGTGGGTGAAATTTAGTAAGTTTGGTTGAATCTGGCTGAGTATATAAAATTATATATTATTCAAACTGAAATTTATCAGCATATTATGAAGAAGCTACTGACAATCTGGAGGGGATTACCTATTTTAAAGATCACTATAAGACACAGAAGGGACTCAAAAATCCAGGTCAATTATACCAGTACAGTAACTCAATAAGGCTAGGGACAGAAGTTACACATAAACTAGTATTAGACTTAACTGATTTAGGTCAAACCACTTTATGGAACTTCTGCCCCAGATCCCCTCCCGGTTCAAGTTAACTCACAGTCCCCCAGCATTCCATGACGCTTTGCAGCCCTGAGCTGTGCTGTCTGCCCCAATGAAGAGGGTCTTCCCCACCCCCCTGCTCCCTAGCTGGAGCACTATCACTCTAGGTGGCTGCGGGGG
>NW_017728914.1:12201320-12235553 GCF_001723895.1 Crocodylus porosus
GGGGGGGCAGGGACACTCACCCCTCTGGCCCAGCACCAGATCCCCAGCTCGGTGCTGCTGGTTGGGAGAGGAGGCCCAGCTGGGTACAACCAGCCTGAGGAAAGGAGAGGGAGTCTATAGTAGGGGATTAGCTGTCCCCAGAGCTGGAAGCTGGGAGCCATGTCCCCTTCTCATCCTCTGGGCTGGCTTAGGTGAAAGTGGAGGAGGTAAAGGAGGGAGAGAAGAAGCCTACACTAGCTCGCCAGGAGCCATGGATCTTTTTCAGTCTCTTGACTGGCTGGGAAGAGGGAAAAGCATGTACTAGGGCTTGGCTCTGCATGTCACAGCTGGGAGCAGTGCTAGAGTCACCTGCCACATCCCCTTCTCAGCCTCTGGGCCAGCTGAGAGAAGGGAAGAGGCAGAAACCTGCAGCATGGTTTTGCTATGTCCCCCAGAGCTGGGTGGAGCTATGCTCCTCTCTCAGCTGGCCCAGAGGCTGAAAAGAGGACCTGGACTCCATTCCTACTCCCAGCTCTGGGGAACAGGGCCAAGTCCTGGCACAGGACTCTCCCTCCTCCCAGCCACCCAGGAGGCTGATAAGGGGCTATGACCCCTTATCAAGCCCCAGTGCAGGCTTCCCCTCTCCCTCCTTCTCCCCCATTCTTCAGGCAGTCCAGAGGCTGAGGTGTGGCTCCCAGCTCAGCAGTGGTGGAGCCCAGCCCCCCTTTCTGCCTCTCTCCCTTCAACCCTCCCACACAGAGGCAAAGAATGGGGTATATAACTAGGAGATTCCAGTCCTGCTCCCAGCTCTTGGAAGGGAAAGAGCAAGTCCCACTGCAGGCTTTCCCCCCATTCAGGCCAGGCTGGAGGCTGAGAAGTGGGTGTGACTCCTGGCTTCCAACCCTGGGGGCAGAGCCAAGCTGCCGCTGCAGGCTCCTCTTCCCCCCCACCCTCATCCAGCCCCAGATGAAGGAGGGGGCATGGCTCCTGGCTTCCTGCTCTGGGGACAAATACAGACTTCCTTGTAGCCTCAGGGAGGCTAAGAAGGGGGGGAGGTCTAGAAGACTCCAGCCCACTCTCAGCTGCAGACTAAAGCACCCAGTTTCAGCTTCTCCTTCTCCCTCCTCCTGGGCTGGGGATCCAGTGCCAGGCAGGATAGGTGGTTCCCCCCCTCCCCCTTGCTCAGATGGTGGGGAAGCTGGGGAGGGACATGGCTAGGGGACTCAGAGGGCTCCAGCTCTCTGCAGAGGCCAGCAGGCTGAGAGGTGTGCTCCAGTGCCCCCCAGCTATTCGTATGGGTCACTCCAGGGGTCTGGATGCCTTCTCTGTTTGAAAAGTGAACATCAGTTCATTTGCTTATTGGTTCAATCTCTACAGTTTGAACCCCCCGGGCAAAGATTAAATTGATTTAGCCTCAGGCTTTTTGACTGTCTGTACTTAGCCCAAAAGTTCATTTGGATCTGTGCAATCCCATCTACATAGAACAAGTTATTTTCTTGATATTAAACACAACACAGGAATTCTAGTCTATCTACCTACACCAGAAATTATACTCCCACTACTGTCACCTCCATCTTGATCTTCAAAACATTTTTCTTCACAACCCTTTTGTGAGATGAGGATAACAATTTCCCTATTTTAAAGATAGAGAATTGAAGCACAAAAAAGGCTAACTGACTTGGCCTAGTAGCAAAAATGCCAGGTCCCAGGCTAATGCTCTCGCTATTTAACCATCCATTTGTCTTGCAATCTTACATACAGTTGAAACAACAGTTCCCTCCAACAGGGAAGTGACATGATTTTTAACAATAGCCCCCAGAAGTTCTGCAGCTCCACTTAAAAATTTCAAAGGATTTTGACATTGCAGTTAGTCTTCAAAACAAGTCTCTGCAACATATATAAGAACTCAGTTAAACTTTTTTGGGAGGGAAAATTCTGCTCTACATTATTCTTTAAGCTGTCACCACATCAACTATTCAGGCAGTGGCAGACACCATCTCCCCAAGAATTTCTGGATGTCATAACAAAATATAGTCAGCCTTTGTAGTACATATTTTGCCGCTACAAAAATGCTAGCAATTTTAACCATCACTATTCTGTGTCTATGCTACCTAGAAGCTATACTTTTCTGTCTTCAGCCATAAGGCATGTAATGGACTGACCTTACTTTGTATGCTACTGAAGTATAGGAGAACCACTGAAAGAACCAACAAAAAAATATTACTTTTAACAAAAGTGATCTTAGTCTTCTAATGAAGGTAGGATAGAACTGTACTCAACTGACCAGATCCTATTCCTATTAGGTACCTTAGCTGGATCCTGTTCTATCCTGGTAAAGTCTCTGGAAAATGAAGTTAATACAAAAGTGGGTGTAATACTCCACAAGCACTTGTACACATGATGGGGTTTTAGTCCTCAGGATTTTATTCTATGCCCCCTAAATTAAAATGGTGGAATTTTAATTGAAATTCACCGTTTTAATTTTCCCATCCTGTTACAGAAAATTGCCCAATTCTTTTCTTTTCTTTCTTTCTTTTTATCAGAGCCAGAACCTACCTGTGGCTGGGCAATCTGCCAGAAGACCACGTGGTCTCTCAGTTGCACGGGACCCTGGTCCTTCCCTCTGCAGTGGTGGCACCTGCTCCCCTGTGGCCATTGGGTGGGCTGCTAGGGGGCCAGGTGCTGTCCCAGCTTAGATCCAACTGCTTACCAAGCTCACCCAGGGAGCAGCACCTGGCAGACTTCCAGCAGGTAGGCTCAGGGAACAGCTGAATCAAGATGGGTGCTGCATCCAAGCTAAGGTAGCACCTGGTCCATTAGCAGCCTGCCTGGGTGGCCCTGGGGGTGCCACTGCTACAGAGAGAAGGACCAGAGCCCCCCAGAGCTGCTTGGCCCACTGGCATCACCCCTGGCTGCAGGAATGCCAAGAGGCTCTGCTAGGGGGGAGGGGGGAGGAGGGAGGAGGGTTGGAAATCGGGTCCCTCGCTGCTTCTGCCTTGAGCAGGCACCTGATGAAGTGGTACGGGGCCTAATCCTTTTTCTCTGCAGAGTCTGCCCACCTCTCCTGCAGCCGGGGGGTGAGCTGACAGCTGCAACACACTGTTGCAAACTAAATTACATCCAGGTATAGTTTAGTTTGCAATGATACAAGCTCAACTAAACCTCCCCAAACTAGCACATGTATAATACCATTAAGCCACACTAATAACATTACTGTCATGTACACATCATGTCAACCGTCCCATGTACAAGTGCTCCACCATGTTAGCCTTCATACTAAGCTACAAAATACAGCAGGCAGGATGAGGAAGCATCCACATTTTATATTATCAAAAGATACAATACACATTCCTATTGTTTAATTTTTTAAGTAGATCTGGCAAATTCTCTTGTCTAGTTCCTACTAGTTCCTCAGCTGCTTTGTAACTGAAAGATAATTTTTTTTGATGCAAGTCCCCATAATCCAATGGTCTGCCCTGCCTGGAATACACACATTTAAGGGAAATAAGGACAATATTATATTACTGAACAGGTTTTAGAACCTTTCTTCCACCAAAATTATTGAATAAAATAAATGGTTATGACTATAAATACTCATCTGTACATTATGCATGCTCCAAAATTCCACAGCCACATGAATTCCAACAAAATGATATGGCAGTTTATTAAACCATCTCAAAGTATGCCTAAAATAAACACAACCTTTAAGAATATTTTATATAATGTATTGCCTTTGGATAGCCAAAGTGATAGGTCTAATAGATGTCAATAGTTAAACAGTTACAGGTACTGTATACAGTGATTAAATGCATTTCTGACAAAGTGACAATATATCAGTCTAAAACCAAGCGTATCCTGAATATATACAGTTAACAAAGTTATAAATCTATGGCTAATAAAACCATAGTCATATTGCCTTGTATAAAATCCCACTTTCATAAAATGGGTAAGAAGGTATAGAAGATGACTCTGAATTTTGCTAACACAGCTTGATGAAAACCTTCATTCTTTTAGTGAGACAAACCTAGTTTTTATAGCATCATCCTCCTCCAAACAGATTAGGGTCAGACAACTTAAGAATTAACAAGGTGGAATTTACACTGTGTATCAAAATTACTCCATTTACTATCATTAATGGCCAAGACAGTCAAGCAAGGGCAACTGTACTGTAAACCTTTCCTTGGATGTTCTAGAAAGCTACACATCTCTTTTTTTAAGTATTGATTTAAATTGTGTAATTACTGCAATTCACTCTGCAGTTCCTTTCCTGGGTCACAGCTCTATCTTCTGTTTCTAAATTCAACAGAAGTCGGTAAAACTGCAAGTCATACAAACCCAAAGGATCTTCTACTTCACTAGTCTGCCTGAATCTAGTGGTTATATAATCAAAGCTGTAATCTTAGGGAAGTTTAGTCAGTCAGATGGCATGGTAATACTGGATAAGATCTCCTAAGACTGCTGGCCTGGTTGTAGAATCTACAACCCTCATTTGTTTCAAAGCCCATTGCGCCCCCACTCCCCAGAGAGCCCCAGCACAGCTGGAGATAAGCAGGCCCGTGGTGGGAGGGGGTTAACTCTTAGTGAGTGGGAGGAGGCAGCTGAGTGGAGCCTGGCCAGAACTCACCCAGCCCACCAGGGAGCCACATGACAGGAGCCACACGAGCAGGCAGCTCAAACAGGTGTGTTTGTCTGCCAGTGTGCGAGTTAGCACACAGTTCATGCAGGAGGGTGTGCGGGAGGGCTGAGGCCCTGCCTGCAAGCCCCCTAGGGTAGACAGACTCAGGCCCAGCTCGCCTATCAGCAGCATGCCATGAATGGGCATGTGTCACACCCCAAGGGCTCAGCGGCCCCCCCGCCCCGGCACCTCAGAGACTGCCACCCAGACAGAGCCCATGGTTCTGGGCTCCATGCATATGGAGCCCCTGGCTCTCAGCTGCGGGGGCTGCCTATCCCTTTTTCAGGCTCTGGGGCCCAGGAGCATGCCTTCCTCTCCTTGTGGTGTCTGCTCCCTACTGGGGTTTCTGGCATGCCAGCTGGAGGAACTCCAGGCCACAGCCCAGAGACTGCATGCCATCAGAGACTGCGAGCAGGAAATTGACTCCTACTGCCAAGCCCTTATCCCCTGGGAGCCGGTGGTAGACCATGGTCTCCCTCCAAGACAAGGGAGGACTCCAGGACCTCTCTTGCAGTCAGGGGCATGGACCAAAGTGGTCAAGGGCCCTAAGGCCTGCCGCACCAAGGCCCCTGCCCCGCTGGAGCTTAGCAACAGTTATGAACCTCCTGCAGCCCCAGTAGAGCCTGCTGAGTTGCCAGCTCCCGCAGGTAACACAGGCCCAACTGCAGCTATAACCCCCGTTACCCCCAAGACAAAATGTAAAGTATTTGTTGTGGGATACTCTATCCTGAGGGGGACTGAGGGGGTAATCTGCCGCCCCAACCCCTTAGTCAGGGCCTTGGTGCGGCAGGCCTTAGGGCCCTTGACCACTTTGGTCCATGCCTCTGACTGAAAGGGAGGTCCTGGAGTCCTCCCTTGTCCTGGAGGGAGACCGTGGTCTACCGCTGGCTCCCAGGGGATAAGGACCTGGCAGTAGGAGTCAATCTCTTTCTCACAGTCCCTGATGGCACACAGTCTTGGACTCATATCCGAGTCATTGCAGAGGTGATCCCTAAGCTCCTCCAGGCCACAGACCACCACCCCATGCACCTTATTCACGTGGGCACCAATGACATGGCTTGGAGCACTCCCAGCCAGGTCATAAGGCACTACAGGGATTTGGGAGCGAGGCTAAAGGGTCTGGGGGCACAGGTGGTGTTCTCATTGATCCTCCCAGTCTCGGGGTATGGGCTGAGGGAGAGGAGGATCCAGGTAGTCAAACAAAGACTGCGGCACTGGTGTCATCGGGAAGGCTTTGGCTTCCATGACCACAGCCTGCTCTTTGGCGAGAGGCAGCGCGCTGCTGGGACGAGTTGGCCTCCTCCTCTCTCTGCTGGGGAGGAGGCTCTTCTCAGCCAGACTGGCTGTCTTGCTCCACTGGGCTTTAAACTAAGCTCGCTGGCGGACAGGGGGACTACCACCACTGCTGGTCCGCTGAGCACCCCTTGCAAAGCTGGGGGGCCAAGGTACTTAAGGGAGTCCACCCCTGCCCCAGCCCTGGTACAATCTGTGGGCAAGGCAAGGGTCCCCAAGGGGACATTTGCCTGCCTGTACACAAATGCGAGGAGCTTGGGGAATAAGCAGGAGGAACTCATCCTTCTGCTTAACGCAAATAATTACAATGCCATAGGGATAACAGAGACCTGGTGGGACTCCACCCATGACTGGACCATGGGTATAGATGGCTATAACCTGTACAAGACGGAGCGAGTGGATAAAAGGGGTGGGGCTGTAGCTCTCTCTGTTAAGGAAAGCTACATGTCCCTGCAAGCTGATGTTGGTGACCAGGGTGGATGACTGGAGACCCTCTGGGTTAAAATCCTTGGGGAACACAGCACAGGGGACACAACGGTGGAAGTCTACTACAGACCTCCCACCCAAAGTCAAGAGCTTGACCAGGAGTTTGCCCGGGAACTGGCTGAGGCCGCATGCTCCAGGACCATGGTTGTCATGGGTAACTTCAATTCCCTGGACATCTCGTGAGAGGATCAGTCAGCAAAATCCAAGCAGTTGCAAAGCTTCCACATGAGTCTACCTGACTCAAGAAGTCTATGGGCCAACAACAGGTAAAGCACTGCTCAACCTGGTACTGGCTACAGGGGATGACCTAATTTGGTAACCTAGTGATCAATGGGAAGCTGGGTGACAGTGACCACGAGCTGATCACCTCCACCAACCACCATAAAGCTGGCAAGTTAGTCAGCAACATGGAAATCCTTGACTTCAGGAAAGCTGACTTTGACAAGCTCAGGAGGCTTGTCAGTTAGGCCCTAAGGGACCATGACCCCAGGGGGAGGGGAGTTCAGGAAGAGTGGTTGCTCCTCAAGGGAGCAATCCTCAATGCACAAGCTAATCCTAGTCCATCTCAGAGGAAAGGCAGCAAGAGGGCACAGCAGCCCCCCTGGCTCTCCAGGGCTCTAACAGACCTCCTTAGGCTAAAAAGAAAAGCCTACAAAGGATGGGATTCACCTCCAAGGAGGAATATTCTGCACTAGTCTGATTCTCCAGGGAGCAAACCAGGAAAGCCAAGGCTGCAACTGAACTCCAACTAGCTTCGAGCATCAAGGACAATAAAAAGTCCTTTTTCAGATATGTGGGGAGCCGGAGGAAAAGCAAGGACAACATTGGACCCCTGCTGAACCAGATGGGGCAACTGACTACTGATGCCCAGGAAAAAGCCAACCTATTAAATGGGTACTTTGCATCCATCTTTCATCAGTCTCATGGGACAGGGAGGTCCGGGTGAGGGTGATCCCCTGCCCTCCATAAATGCCAGACTAATGAAGGAACATCTTGAGAGACTGGATACCTTCAGGTCAGCCAGCCCTGATAATCTACACGCCAGGGCACTCAAGGAGCTGGCAAGCATCATAGCCCAGCCTCTGGTATGGATCTTCAAAAACTCCTGGTGCTCTGGTGTAGTGCCCGAAGACTGGAAGAAGGCCAATGTGGTGCCTATCTTCAAGAAAGGAAGAAAAATGGATCCAGCTAACTATAGGCCCATCAGCCTGACATCTATCCTGGGGAAGATCTTAGAAAAGTTTATTAAACAGGCCATCCTTAATGGACTGGCTGATACCAACATCCTGAGGGATAGCCAGCATAGGTTTGTTGTGGGTAGGTCTTGCTTGACCAATATCATTTCCTTCTACGACTAGATGACCTATCACCTGGACAAGAGAAAAGAAATTGATGTCATATCTTGACTTCAAAAAAGCCTTCGATCTGGTATCTCACGAGCACCTCTTGGTGAAACTGGCCAATTGTGGCCTTGGGTCCACCACGATCCGCTGGCTGGGAAATTGGCTCTGCGGTCAGTCCCAGAAGGTAGTAATTGATGGAAGTCAATTATCATGGTGTCCTGTGACCAGTGGGATCCCTCAAGGCTCTGTCCTTGGACCCATATTGTTCAACATCTTCATTACCAATGTGGACACTGGAGTCAGAAACGGACTGGCCAAGTTCACCGATGACACCAAACTTTGGGGCAAAGCATCCATACCAGAAGACAGGCGGATGATCCAGGCTGACCTGGACAGGCTCAGCAAATGGGCGGATGAGAACCTGATGATGTTTAACACCGAAAAATGCAAGGTTCTCCACCTTAGGAGGAAAAACCTGCACATCCTTATAGGCTTAGCAGAGCTACACTGGCTAACGCTATGGAAGAAAGAGACTTGGGGGTCATCATTGACCACAAGATGAACGTGAGCCTACAATGCGATGCTGCAGCTAGTAAAGCGACCAAAACGCTGGCTTGCATCCATAGGCGCTTCTCAAGCAAATCCCAGGAGGTCATTCTCCCCTCATATTCGGCCTTGGTGAGGCTGCAGCTGGAGTACTACATCCAGTTTTGGGCTCCACAATTCAAAAAGGATGTGGAGAAGCTCAAGAGAGTTCAGAGAAGAGCCACGCACATGATCAGGTCAGGAAAACAGACTTTACGACGACAGGCTGAGAGCCATGGGGCTCTTTAGCCTGGAAAAGCACAGGCTCAAGGGTGACCTGATGGCCACCTATAGGTTTATCAGGGGTCACCACCAGTTTCTGGGAGAACGTTTGTTCACCAGAGCACCCCAAGGGATGATGAGGTCGAACGGTTATAAACTACTGCAAGACCATTTCAGGCTGGACATAAGGAAGAATTTCTTTACTGTCTGAGTCCCCAAGGTCTGGAACAGCCTGCCACTGGAGGTGGTTCAAGCACCTACATTGAACACTTTCAAGAGCAAATTGGTTGCTTATCTTGCTGGGATCCTAGGACCCCAGCTGACTTCCTGCCCTTCAGGCTGGACTCAATGATCTTCCAAGGTCCCTTCCATCCTTAATGTCTATGAAATCTTTGAAAGTTCTGTCAAGTCAAATAACCAGCTGAGGTCCCAATGCAACCAAGTCATTCACATTGAAAAACAAACAAACAAACCTCAATAGAATGTCTGTATGCTAAAATCAGGATCAGATTGTAAATGATTTGCCCTTTGAACATTAGGGGCATGTCCCCACAAGAAGGAACATGCATTCCTGGGATAAACAGAAGTGGCGCATATTTGTGCTGCTGCTAGTTGTCCTCGGGGAAACGCCCCTGGACAGAAATGGAAAGCTACCCTGGGTTGGGTAGGGGAGGATGGGGCCAGGACCTGGGCTGGCCCCAACAGCCTTACCTGAGGACCTGTGGGTCTCCCAGGGCTCAAGCCGCAGCAATCCAGGTACACAGATCTTGGCCAGCAGCTGAAGCATGGCTCTGCCTGGCCAGGCTCCAGTTTTAGGTGGCACATGCTGCAGCCATATGTACCACCCCACTTTTTTCTGGCATGAGTTTTTTTTACACTGGGATCTCCTCATGTCAAAACCCCACCACCACACTGCAAAATAGCAGCACAGCAAATGTCTGCATGCAGTTTGCAGCACCACAGATGGGTTTGTGGCACTGAAAACCACACGTGTGAGTTTGTCTAAATGTGCCTTAGAAGGATAAACTGTAATCTAAATACATTCTCATGCATACATTTATGTGCATTTGACTTTAAAATTAAGCATTTTTAGAGTTGGTAAGACTTTTCTGAAGATTTGTGTTGCAACTGTTCAACTTCTGTAAAATATCCATTTATCACACTGGGATCATTGCCATATCATATGATGATTATTGATCATTACATCATGCTCCACTAGTTTGTAATTCAAACTACTATGCCTTAATTTGGCTAAATATACACTATGTAAGATTTTTTTTGCATAAACACAGAACTGTAAACGTGTAGGCCCATAAATATATTTTTTTCTTAAGTGTTAGTGCACCGATAACATCAAAAAGGTCTTAAGTTGTGATGCCCATTGCCAAATACACTAGCTTTGTTATAGGTGCAATTCAACCAAGTTCAATAAAATGATTTCTAATTTCCCCCCAAATATATAAAGAAGAAATCAGGCCTAAGAAGTTGATACCATACTCACCCAGGTAAGACTGCTATGAAATTAAAATAACAGTTCTTCCACCAATCAGTCTGGGCACGAAGAATTATGTTAACAGACATTTAGCAGAATAATCACTGCTGTAGTAATCTTTACCATATTTTTAAAAATGTACTAGGAAGGATCTTGAGAGCAAATACTAATACAATAAAGGATAACAAAAATTGTACATAATTAATACTGCTTGATATAAACTCAGAAAGTATGTTCACAGTGGATGGGCTGAATCCATTTAAGCAAAGAAAGTTCCTTAGTAACCTGGTCAACTTTAATGAATAAAATTAGAAGCAAGACCACACAAATAAATGGGTTCTCATGACCTTTCCTCAAAAGAAAAAATCGTAAATTTGTAGCAAACAATAAACTGTAGTTTAAAAAAAAAACTAAGAAAAAAATATTTCTAGAGATTGAGTTATTTCTTTAGATCTCACAGGCTACTCTTAGGGGTAATATTAAAAGCAATCTTTGTAACAAGATGCAATAGTTGGGACTTTATAGACTTCAGTAGGAAAGTGAAGAAAAAAATCCAACTAAAACAAAGATGTAATGTCCACACACAGCAAAAAGAGGTTCATTTTTTTTTATATTGGTTTGTTAAAAAAATCTATTTTTCTTGGGTTTAAGGTAATACTTTTACATATAATACTAATTATTGAAACATTCCTTGCCAAGTACTCTGGAGGTTCCATATATGGCTCCTATCATTGTTCATTCCTATTCTACATGGTAGCAACAAAGACATAAAACATAAAAAAATCTAATATAGATATTTTATTAAGGGAAAAAGCAGTAAGAAAAATTATTCCTTTGAATTTTTTTTTTTTTGTGAACTTTAGAAATATGAAAGAATTTCATAACACTTTTGGTTTTAATCACATACAGCATGCATTTTCCTTAGGTATTCTCATTCTTAAAGGCTCAGTGCCTTTGATCAAGCTTAGACACACTCACCTTATTATGACTATGTTCTTTTCAAAATGTGAGTTCCTACTGTGCAGGTTTTACACGGTGTTTACAAGCACCCAGGATCAGAGAAATTTCTTTTTTCCCCTAAGTCTCAGTAAAACATATGGTTGTAGGTGAGGTTAGATTTTCCAAGTAATTTAAGTGTGCAATTATCCATTTAATCAGCCATTATACTTATGAATCTGATAACTACACATGTCAACACACAAGTAGGCATAAAGCAGAAACAGCAGTGAACTCTAAATCACTATGCATCTTTTTTGGCTCACTAAGAACTCATCTGTACTTGAATGTTGTTTCAGATTAAGGTAGGGAACTCGAAGTTCAATTGTGATGCTTGAGAGAACCTATTAATGTACAAATATCAACCAAAATTTGTAATTAAGTTGTTACTATGAAAAATGCTGTATCATAGAATCCCTTTATATGTATCCATCTTTGCTGACAATGTGCCCAGACTGAGGATACCAAAGCATACTTAATGTTAAAAACTGTTTTGCTACAGCGAAGTGGTATGCTAAGAAATCTGGCTGGAGTTTGAAGAAGATACCTCTTTAACCTATGTTAAAAAGGGATTGGGACTACAAAACTCCTCAAGACAAGCATATGCAAGAAACAAAGGAGGGATTTACAAATGCTCAGAGAGAAGCCTCAAATAGCCACCCATGACACTGTGGGACTGAACTAACTTATAACAAGCATGTTTCTATTACAAGAGTTCTTTAGCTCTGGGCCAAACAAGAACAGAATACAGAACAAGCTGGAAGTACTCCATGTTTTCAAAGAGTAGGTATGAACTGCTAAAGATCCAACCCAAAAGCTACCTAAGATAGGGGAGGAAACCAAGACAAGGAAATGTATGCTAGCAAAATACAGATGCAAACAATTCTATGCAAAACACCATAATGTTTTATGCTGGTTATGTATAATATGCTACATTTATCACATGCTCTTGAAGACATTATATCATAAGTGGCTTGTTAAGAAGCTGTGTTTAAGGCTGGAGTTTAAAGTCATGGGTTTTTCAGGCTTCCATTTCCATTAATGAGCTAGACAGCTTAAGTGAGGAAGCGATGCTGCAGTCTACTGAGACCTGTGGAAGCTCAGAGAACGTGGTTTCAATGAATTAGGAACCAACACAGGACCTAGGCTAAAGCAGAGGTCAGTAGCCTCTAGTCCACAGGCCAGATATGGCTCAACAAGGGATTTCATTTAGTCTGTGAGGCCCGAATACCAACAGCATTTCAGCAACAAGACAATTAAACAGCATTTTGTTAGGGGATCATATGCATGTCAGTAGCAAGATTATTCCAGACTGTCTCCAGGTGTGCCAAGCCTTAAGTGACACTGAACAGAAAGGTTTTTATTCTAAACTTTGATCTTGGTGCAAACCTTCCATTACTACTAATTCATCACTGGTAGATATGTTATGGTTTCTATGTAACAGATATCCCCAACTTGTTAGTTCCAGACCACAGTCCATAATTTAAACTATAATTCAGACCTCTTCATAGAATGTCTCTGATAATCAGTTTAACTGATATATGTAACAAATACAGAGGGAAGTCATATGGTGTGTGTGTGTGTGTGTGTGTGTGTGTGTGTGTGTGTGCGCGCACACGCACTTATGTTAAACACAACATGGATCATCACAGCTATTGAAATGAACGTCATCTTAGGAACCATGTATGATTGAAACCCAGGCTATAAAACAACTCATCTTATATACAGTGTGTGTGCGCGTGCGCGCACACACACACACACACACACACACACACACACACACAGTAAAAGCTCTGTTATCCAGCATCCCCCAGGAATGGGGGATGCCGGTTAACAAAATACGCTGGTTAATTGAGAGGCCTGAACAGGCATCCTTGCCTGTTTGGGCCACCACTTTTCTCACCATGTCTGAGGCGTCACCGCCCCTCCCACAGCATCGCTGCCCATCCTGCAGGCCCCACAGGACAGGGAGACACGCCCAGTGGGCACTTCCAGTTTCACTTTACCTTACAAGCGGCATGCCAGTTAATAGAGCATGCCAGCTTGTAAAGTTCCAGTTAACGGAACTTTTACTGTACACACACACGTATAATTAGAGCTGTGCAAAGCTTCGGTAGCTGATTTGATTTGGATGAGATTCGGCCCAATTTGGGAACAGAGTTTCTGAATCCAAATTGAATGGGGAGACCGATTAAAAGCTCAGACTCGATTTGAAGCATCCAAATAGATTCAGAAAAAGATTTGGAAGTTTCAGCAATTTGGCCATAGACTAAACAGGCAGATGACAGAGCTGCCTCCAGCTGGTAGGTCTGTTGGGGGAGGGGGAGAGAAGAGGCGTGAGAGAGGGAGGGATTGGGGCTTGGACTGAGACTGGGACAAACTGCCCAGCCAGGAAGGGCGGGGGGGGGGCATAGGATGCAGGGGCTTTGCCTGTTTAGTCCATGGCCAGATCTCCAAAGCGGTGCCAAATCTTTTGGATCTGATTTGGCCAAATCAAACTGGGGCAGTGATTCTAATCACCAAACTAAATCACTTTGTCCTCCAAATAGGCCAAATCTGAAGCAAATACTTGATGCTTTGCACAGGCTTTATACACACACACACAGGATAAATTATTTTATAGCCTGTTTCATTCATACATGGTTGAGAATATATATAATTTAAGAAACATATAGGTATATTATTGTATAAATGTCCATTACCTATACATTTTTCTAACTTTCTGTGGAGCATTATGTACTGTGCGTCAAGAGACATCAGATAACATGGAACTTTTTTTTGATCAGGTAGACGAACTGGCATATTTTATGCTCCAATTACTAATTAGACTTAATTACCCAAAACTTAATCACAGCTTTAGCAGTTACACAATACATAAAACTACATCCTATCATACTGCATTACTTTGTTTGCTATCATGTTCTACAAAATATTGCAACTTCTCTCCCATTGTATACATGCAATTTCTATTCTATTGTATTCTCACATGCATGGCAACCTCACAAGGTAAAATGAAAATGATCACAATTATTTTCTCGCATGCCTCTAAAATTAAGCTAACAAAATGAAAGACCAGATTCAAAACTATGCTTACAAACTTGCATAAGCCATTTGACGGTTTTGTTTGTTTTTCCCAGGGAGAAAGTCTTTTAAAAAGTGTTGCATATCTTTTACAAGACAAGATCCTTCTGTGCACAGTCAGACACTTTCTGCTGTAAGTGAAGTACACAACCCTGGAAGAATCACCAACCAAAGGAGGAGATGCTCCATGGGACAAAACTGATGGATAAATTTACATGGCACTTCTTAGGAGGACTCTCTGGATAACCTTATGGTATGTCAACTGGGTTTGATATTCAGTTCGATGGTTGGCCTTAAACTGACTTCTATTGGCCACCATGTCGACACAGCGGCTAGGGACAGAAGTTGCACATAAAGTGATTTAAATAACCAGAAACTGGCTTAAATCTGTAACAGAACAGAAATTCAGTGCATATAAACCAGTTTCAAAATGGCTGAAATTGGTTTAAAATAAACCTGGTTAAATGTAGCATCAAATTAACTGACTTGGGTCAAACCACGTTTGTGAAATTTCTAACCCAGACTCCTTCCTGGTTTAAGTTAAAACAGTGCCCCCAGCACCCCAGCATGCTTTCCAGCCCTGTGCTGTGCTATGCTGTCTGCTTCCTCAGAGAAGGACTGAGAGGGGGAGAGGGAGGCAGGGACTGCTGCCTTATGCAAACCCCAGATGGGGTCTGGGGCCAGGAAGAGGGCATTAAATCCCTCTTCTCCTGACTTAACCGTCCTACCCATGAGTTCAGAGCTGCCCTGCCCTGCAAAACTTACTGGAAGTTACTGCTGGCTGCTACTGTGAGCTAGAAAGCCCAGAGGCACCTGGAAGCAGGAAGAAGAAGTGATAGCAATGCAAAGTCCTGTTCCTGTGATTCTGGACTGAAAATCCCAGAGACCTCGGAGGCAGCAGGAAGAGAAAGTGAACACACAGCCCATGCTAACTACATGCCAGAGAGCCACACTCTAGTGTCCCCTGGCTTCTGGCCAGAGCCTCTGGAAGCATGTAGCTGCATTCCCTGAAGCAAAAGTAAATGCATGTCCAGTTGTTTCTCAGTTTAATCTCTGCAGTTTAGACTAATCTGCAAAGACTGAATCGATTCAGTCTTAGGCTTTTTAGCTGTCTGTACTTAGCCAGTAAATTAGGGATATATGGCAAGATCAGCAGTATTAGAGTATGGTGTTTGTTCCTTTTTACCCACTTACCTCTTTTACCTGTGCTCTGTTCATTTTGGGTGTAACCCAAGATTTATCCTATATAACTAGCACTAGATGCTATCCTTGGATTTCTCAGTAACTGAATAATATGCAAAACATTATTTGTATAACTTTACCTCTGATATTGTCAAATAATCTAAACAAGAGAGATAAAAAACATACAATTTATTCCTTCTAAACTTAGCTGTAAATTAAATTGATCAAACCCTTTTTCATGAGGAACTACAGGCTTTAACACTCATAGGGACAAACTAATCCCTGTCAAAATTCCACTAACTTCAACAGAGTTACACCAGGGATGACTCTGAAACACTGCGTAAAAACAAAATACCAACATTCATAGATTTCATAGACATTAGGGCTGGAAGGGACCTCGGAAGATCATCGAGTCCAGCCCCCTGCCCAAAGGGCAGGAAGTCAGCTGGGGTCATAGGATCCCAGCAAGATAAGCTTCCAATTTACTCTTGAAGGTGTTCAATGTAGGTGCTTGAACCACCTCCGCTGGCAGACTGTTCCAGACCTCGGGGGCTCGGACAGTAAAGAAATTCTTCCTTATGTCCAGCCTGAAACGGTCTTGCAGGAGTTTGTGACCGCTCAACCTCGTCATCCCTTGGGGCGCTCTGGTGAACAAACGTTCCCCCAGATCCTGGTGGTCACCCCTGATAAACCTATAGGCGGCCATCAGATCACCCCTGAGCCTACGCTTTTCCAGGCTAAAGAGTCCCGTGGCTCTCAGCCTGTCATCGTAAGATCTCTTTTCCTGACCTCTGATCATGCATGTGGCTCTCCTCTGGACTCTCTAAGCATAGCCCATTTGGATCTCTGCCACTGCAAAATATAAAAGAAACAGACTAGAGTAATACATTTTGTAGGATATCAAAAAATGAGAAAATACAGCTTTACAAAGAGGCTGCTATGAGCCTCTCAAACACTGAACTAATTCAGATTTCAAAGACCTGCAGTACATATCTGATGTGTAAAACTTTGCCTGAAAGTTCCTTTGAAGTAGTTAGCCTATAAACTAATGAAAGTTCAGTGAAAGGAAAGCCTGTTTCCATATTAATTCTATTTTCATTAATAGAAAAAAAGATAGCATAAAAACTAAAAGTAAAATTAGATAATGAAATCATTCATCTTAGTTTATCTCCTTAACTACTTCTGCCTATAGTCAAAAAACTGGCTTTGCCATTAATTGAAAAGAAACACTTGTGGACTACCTGTGGACAGTCTATGACAGCATACATTAATCTAAACCAAGATAAAACCTCTGTATCCAACTCTAGCAAGTCTTCTGGGAACAAGTGGCATTACATGGGTGTACTAAAATACTTGTTAATTGTGAACTGCTAATTCAGCTCTATATTTTCTTAGTCATAGAAAAAATAAAGAGTCTGAATTGAATAGAAATTTTTTCAAGTTCATTCTCTAAGAGGCTTTCAATAACTTCTGCCTCCTGGATGTTCAGTGTTAAAAAACACATGAACTATTCATCAAACTACACATCTATTTTTTGTTTAGTTTTCATGTACAGCTTGTGCACTATGAAACAAGAAACTGATTTTTAAAACAGATTTGGGGGATAAAAAAACCTCATGAATTTAACAGGTATCACTGAATTCAAAATGTGGATTAACCAAATAATCATTAATTCTTAGTTAAATATTTTACTTTTACCCAGCAGGCATGACCATCCACATGCAAAAACATCATCTCTTAGCATGGAAAACATTTTTACTGTTGAAGTATGTGACTTCTTGCAAAGCTATGCCATAGTTGCACTTCTTGACTTATGCCTGCTCAAGCATCCTCATTAGGCCTGGCTATTAGCAATTTGAAGCAAATATTAATATATTTTTATCTATCTAAAAATTAGACATCATTCATAAGCATGTCAAATAAAGAACCAAGAAGAACAGAGCAGAGGTGTTTAATTTCATGCAGAACAACTGTCTTTCCACTGGGCCTTGATGTGGACTTAACTTCTCTGGGCTTTTACTCACTTCAAACTGTTGGCATATACAGAAGAAAGAAAAGCTGAAGCACTTTTCTTTCTTCTAGCCACCAATGATGACAGATTAATTTTTTCGCTTCATCTGTACCTACTTTCTAGTATTCTAAAATAATCACAGTGGTTTAATGATGTGTCTGTTGAAAAGAATGGAAAATGTTTCAACCAAATGACCTCTAGGATAATTTACTAACATTCCAATCTGCACACCAAATACTCTTTCATTAGCAGAAGAGAGGTGCATACAAAATAAATTAGAAAAAGATATACACTACAGCTAATGTAAAGAGTGGATTGGAAGAATTTCTGCACTGTACAAAGCATTTGCTTTATATATATATCAGAGAGAAAATTCACTTAGATTCCAAATATTGTGAGAGTAGCTACTAACACAGTCAGTGATTGATATAGTTGACTTTACAAATGCAAATGTGAACAAATACTTCACAATTAAAGAAAGAAACAGCATTAATTTTTGTAAATTACAATCAAGGAATAAGTTAAGAACAAGGTACATTCCAAGAGAAAATGTTAGCATTTAGGTGGCTTATAAAACCGCTTATACGGGTAGCACACTAAAAGCCTGATTTTCTACCACTCACATCAGTGCCCAAACCCTTCTACAACTGTTAGATTCACAATGGTGAAACAGTTAAATTACTTTTTTTAAAGCTGTCAAAAACTGAACCTTAAGAAGCTATGCTTTGGTTAGAAAAGTAGGCCCAGAAAAATACCATACATTAATAGACCTCAGTTCAACTGTGCATTCTAACTTACGAGTGAAAATCTTGTTTCCAAATCTGTTACATATTATTGGCATTTGGTATGTCTTCCTCTTGATTAAATCTCACCACTTTAAAGGCAAGGAAATAAATGGAAAAAGTTTGGCTAGTACACAAATACTATCATTTTGGGGGTGGCCCTAGATTTCTCTGTGATGGCTATTTAGCCATCAGGTAAAAGACAACATGTCATGCACAATCCTAATGCATCTGTCACAGTCAACGAGGCCAGCCCTCCTCCAAAACCCAACACAATCTTCAGACTTTTACACTTTGTCAGCTAAACAACTTTTAACAACTCTGTTCTTCAAGATGCTGATAGACTAGATCTGTTCTTTTAACAAATTCACAAAGCTATCTATTATGACCACAGCAGTATCATTAGGAAATAAAGAAAACTATTTAATAAAAACTGAAAAATGATTGTCAAGTTTGACACATTTTAAAACTAACAATTCAGTAGCCATTTGCCGTCTGACCTTCATTAAAATTTTTTCATTACCATGTTGAAAAATCTATTACATTACTGACTGAAGCTATTAGTCACTAGAAAGCCCCTGCACTATTCCCCAAACCCGAGAATCATCATTATCATTAATATTTCAAAAGACAGCATTAAGAGAGACAATATTCAATATTTTACATTCTAATTCAACTGTAATTTACATTGTAAGAATACCTACGAAGGTTAAGTCAGGCTACATGATCAGTAAACATTCAGAAATATTTCACTTTCCAAAAGAGATGCCATTATATGCAACGGAGAGTCCAAAAGATTGTTTCACTGCATTAGTGAACTGCTAAAAACCTCAGAACCTGTGGAGGTAAGGATAGGTAGGTAGGGTATTCTTTGACCAGATATCACTAGTATGAACTGGAGAACACAGCACAGACTTCTGCTCTGCTATCTCCTCTTCTTAGTTTTACAGACTGGAGAAGAAAGATCGTACTTATCTTCCCTCCCTAGTTAGATTGTTTTTAGAACAAGGGCACCTCTTCCATTGTCTCTATTGACATTAAAAGTGCTCCCAGGGCAGGACTGAGCAAAATACAGCCTGCAGACCAGATTCGGCCCACCAACTGACTAGATCTGACCCATGGATGCCCCTGCAGTGCTCCACATGAGGTTGAACCCCATCTGCACCTACCAAGGCAGCCTGCACCATGCTCCCGCCTGCGCCCACCACAGCTTCTGGCAGGGCAATTTCTAGCATGGCTGAAGCCAGCCAGAGGCTGGTCTGTCCCCCTCACCTCCAGGAAGAGCCATCCAACTGAAACTTCCCCCTACCTGGAGTGACACAGCAGGGGCAGAAGCAGGAGAAGGAGTCACTGCTGGAGGCAAAGGAAGCAGAGCGGCACCAAGCCAGCTGCAGCTGTATCAGGAACTGCCCCACTGGAAGCTACACATGCTGGCTGGGGCCCAGGCCAGAGCAGCTGTCTGTTCCCCTTGCCTCCAGCTGCAGCTTCTGCTCCTGCCCCTACCCCTGCTGTGCCACTCCTGGCAGGTGGGCATCTTCAGCTAGATGGCTCCTGCCCCACTGCATAGCACTCCAGCTCCAGGCTGCCTTCCACCCACTCCACCCACCCGACTTGACGAACAGCTACCTGCAGGTGGGTGGAAGGCAGCCACAAGCTGCAGCCAGAGAACCACATGTTGGGTCAGGAGGACCCAGACAAAGCTTCCCCCTGGCCTGCCTGAAGCAGTGCAGCAGGGTAGGAGCAGCAGCCAAGGCCAGAGGCAAGGGGAGTAGAACAGCCCTGCCAACCCAGGCCCCAGCAGCTTCCAGTGGAGCTATTCCCGGTGCAGCTGCAGCTGGCTGGGTGCTGCTCTTCTCCCCCCACCTCCAGCGGTGGCTTCTCTTCCTGTTCCTTCCCCTGCTGCACCACTCCAAGCAGGCTTGGGGGGGAAGCTTCAGCCTGGCAGCTCCTGTTGGAGGCGAGGGTCACAGAGCAGCACCTGCTCAGATGCAGCCACGCTGGGAATGAACCCACTAGAAGCTATGTACTGGCTGAAGCCTAGTCCCGGCACCAACAGGTATGCACAGGAGCTCAGCATGGGCTCCCCAAGCAGGGCTCGCCCCAGGCAGAGCGCTGCAGGGGCAGCTGCAGACCAGGCAAGCTCTGCTGCATGTGGCCCCCAATTCTCCCTCCCTTTCTTTATGCCCCCAAGCCCCCCTGCCCCCATCACCGCCCACTCCCCCACAGGGCAGGTATGCAGGGAGTGGATCTTGCCTGACCCACTCCCAAACACTGCTCCCCCACCGACCCAAAGTCCCATAGGGATTTTTGCTGAGAAATTGTAGCAGAGGGTGGGGAGGGTTGCTGAGCTGGCCCACAACACCTCAAACTCCCTATGTGGCCCTCAGGTCAGGACCAAATAATTGCTCACCCCCGTCCTAGGGAATACTTGGGAGATCCACAAGCTGTTACGGTCATAACTTGCCACATGGACTGCACAAACACCTGTACTGGGCAAAAATTTCACCCTGGAAACTATTAGCTACAGAAGAATGCTCAGAAGAACAGAAAATGTCATTATGGTACTAGTTGCTTTTGGACCCTGGGCTTCTCTGCCTTGAAAGTTTACAGTTTAAAGAGTAAAAGAAAGTTGAAAAAAAGGGACATAGTATGCAAATAAAGTGATTTGGGTAATGTCCATAAACTTTAATAGCTGCAAGTGTGCCATTTTTGGTGGTATCACACATGTTAAAGTAAGCTTATTTCTCTCGTCTTGTCTCCATAATTCAGCCCCATTATTAAGCTCCCTTTCTCCCTTCCCTGGTGGTCATCCTAAATACCCAAGTCTTCTAGTGTAAATTATTCAGCTTCACTAAGCATGTGGACCTTAAGAAGGAATTTAAATAAAAGAGGGCTGTCGTTTCATAGAAAAGATTTTCCCCTCCTTACTTATGTCCAAGAGAGCATGTTTGAGAACTTTAAATCTGAGGCAGAGGAGAAAGAAAAGTTAGTGGAGGGACTCATGGGAGTAAGTATGATGTGGTAGGGACAATGGATAAGCAAAATTCTAGTTTGTGTGACCTGAAGGGAGTGATGTAGTTACTGGGAAGCAGACAACAGTTACTGAAGCCCCCCAGAGTGAGAGCTTTAACTCTGTGGGTATTTCAAAAAAGTTTGATCTGGACCAGGACGGTTTGTTCATTAGGAAGCACACACAGCCCACAAGCTGCCTCCAGTTTGCAAGGGGGTAAAGTGCATCCCGCAGGCTCCTGCCCAGCCACTAGCACCCTCGTTGTTTCTGCTTCTGTGGTGACAATTAGCCTTTAGGTCAGGGTGACACAGCTAGAGGTAGCCCAGTATGCTCGTTGCCTTGATGGCTGAGAGAAGGCTTGGGGTGCCTGTACCAGTGCCAGCAAGGGGGATTCAGCACAGGCTTGCCCAGTGGCAGCAGGTAAGAGGGAAGCAGGGTTGGGGGAAGAGGGAAGCTCTCCTAAACAAAGGCATCAGGGCTCATGCAACAGTGGCAGGGTCAGGGGGACTTGCCACCAGCTGCAAGTGGGGACTCACGCTGCTCCAGTGAGGGACGGGCATTCATGTTGACCTCATGACAGAAGAGTGATGGACACTTGCATTGCTCACATGGCAGGGGGGCTGGTATCCCAACACAGCATGCAGCCCCTGCAGCATATACCCCCATGGTGTGCAGGACTGGGCTGACAACCAGTGCTGAATGCAGCCTCCAGACACTTTAAAATTAGACAACCCTGACCTAGACAAATTATGAGAGACGCAGCTATTGACTTCTAGGCAGCAAATCACAGAAATCCGCATCCTTCAGGATCTACAATAGACAGCAGATACCAGACCTAGAGGCAACTGAAAAATAAGCTACTAAAGAAAAATGGGTCATACCATGGTCACACATAGTTTTCCCATGGAGACATTGATCTCTACAGGTGGTTGGTTTTCTTACACAGGAATAGAACATGAATCCATACATGAGGACAGAAAGCAACTGGAAAGTCCTTCAAAAATTTATACCTTTGAGGTTAGCTCGAATGCATGATCCAGCTTCCACTGCAGTCAATAGGAGTCTTTCCGCAGACAAATGTGCTCTACACCAGACCATTAAAGAAGGCAGGCTTCTATCAGTCGCCTTTAGCAAAGATGTGCAACAACCTTCTCAAAGAACTAGGAGGAGACCTAAAGGTCTCTGATATCCTGGGAAACTCTTAAACCTAACTTCTGACTAAATTGTTTTAATTTTCCTCAAGTTTCAAAAAGGGCCAAACTGTGCTCTCATTCTTGTTCTAAACTTGCTCTTGTGCAATTAAAAACAGAATCTGGCTCATAGCATTTGGCAAAGTAACTAGTGAAAGCAAGCAGCCTAGCTACTGATTATTGGAAATGGAATAGAGTTATTTTAGTTATTTCAAAAGAATTGTGTCCACATTAAGACTAATTGCAAGGGGAATAGATAGGTCCTACAATAAAGCTATTTATCTTAAATTAAAAATTGGATTATTTTTCTCTCTTTTTCCTTATGCTGCTAGAAGCTTATTCATCTTCTATCATCTTTCCGAACATCTTCTAATTGAAATATTTTCTTTAAAATATATTGCTAATAAAAGGAGCAGAACCGACAGCCCTGAAGACGACTCTCTTTCCACAGAACTGGTACAGTGCAGGCAACAGTTCCACTTCCCAAATACAACTCTACCAAGATGCCTTAACCCTGACCTGGGAAACTGTCTTAAAGGTGTCAGGCTTAATGCTAGTTCATTCTTTGCAGAGGATGCTATAAGTATTCATAATATGAGGAGGTTACTTGTCTGATATAAATTGAACTAAGAGAAAACTGACTTTATTCTACTATTGAGTCAGACAGACACTTATTTCTTTCCTTTGGTATAAAGAGAATGAAAGCACATTATTCTTAAGAAAAGATGGGTTACTGCAGTTTCTTGGAGAAGGCAGCAAAGCATGTACATGTTCTGAGGTTTGAGAGGTTAGAGAATTTTCTACTTGTGTATAGTTCTTAGGCAACACTCCCTAACTCCAGACCCTTTGACCTCTAATCTCTTTACTCAAGCTGGAGAATGAACTGGGTTCTCAGTGCACTAGTTTATCCTGTACTACTGCATTAGTTTATCCAACATCGGGAGATAATATATTCCTTTGCACAAAAACAAAAAATCTATTACAGATTTATCAAGTGAGCAGACAGACATGCTGAATAACTGCTAAGCAGGGAAGATAGATACGTCTATAGTCTTTCCATAATAATCAGTAAAAACAAACATCATGTTATTAGATATAGCTTTTAGCCATAATCGCTTAATAATAGACACACAAGGTATCATATACAGAAGGAAAAGAAAAAGCAGGAAGCAGCCACGCAAGTTAGAACAACAAGAGAAAAAGTGAACTATAAAACAGTAAACAGCTCCTGTAGATCTTCCATCAGTGTCAAGCCCCTTTTGCAGAATATAAAGGTTCTTTGTAGGATCATTTCCTGAATTTCTATATCAAAAGGTTGTAAAAAATGTTAAACATAAGGGGACATAGCAGATTCTTCCTGGTATACGCACTGACATTCAGCAGCTCCTAACATCAATGGGAGCTACTTATGCATAATAAAAGGAATTAAGCCCCAAAGTTTTCCATGAAGAGATTGCACAAAGCACATAATAGTGAAACTAGCCCTATAATCCTTGATCATATGAAATTCCTGCCCAAGAGATAGGTCTTAATCTACAGCTGTGCCAAATTCAATCTTAGTTCACCTGAAGGAAGTGAGTGTAAAGAATGATAAAGATAACTTTAGCTCACTACTTGACTTGGAGCCTATCAGTAGTGTCTAAACTAACAGAAACCCAGTAAGTCAGGGGTGCTCAACCTCTGGCTCATGGGCCAAATGCAGCCTGAGGACAGATCATATCTGACCCATAGGTTGTGAAATTTGCAGTCAGTGGTGTGGTGGCCATTAATATGGCCAACCTTCCCTGTGCCAATTTTCTAAACCCCAAGCCCTGCATGACTGGTTGAAGCCAGGCTACACCCCCTCCCTCCGCTTCTCTGGCTTGGGATTAGGCCACTCTTTCTCCCCCCGTGACTGGATAAGGGCTGAGGATATGTCGAGATCAGGCCATAAACCCTTTCTCCCCACTCCCCTGTGGGGCTGGCCACACCCTTTCCATACTGCCAGATGGTGCCTGTTGCACCTGCACTGACAGTCAGATTGGGATCACTGGCAGATGGAGTGGGCACTGCATTTGACCGCAACAGCTGGCCTTAGGCAATATAGCAGCTAGGCTCTGTATTGTTTTTAAATAGTATTTTAAGGCAAAAGTACTTCTCGCCTGCATGGTCTGATCCAAAGCCCATTGAAATCAATGGAAATACAGTGGTCTTTGGAACAGTCCTATACACCAGATTTGCTGCTGGTAATTTCAATAAAATATCTCGTCAACTATAAAGAATGGGTCCTGCTATTCTGGCATTTTGGAGAAAGGAACTATTTTGTCTATTGTAAAATCATTAAACAACATTTCAGTAACAAATGTGAAACTGGAAAAATCTAAGTCCAGTCAAAATTCTATATTTTTAAGCCATTTCTTAAGAAAGGAAAAGGAAAAAGGAGACTGATGATAATAAAGAGCACTTGCTCATGACTACCCTAGCCTTCCTGATCTGGGTAATCCTTTCCTAGGATGGATAGTCATATGGATCTCAAAAGTACTCCTACTGTGAGAAAGGACAGTTTGGGTCTAATCTTAATATTGAAACAATGTGTCAATGCTTCATTTATCCATATGACAAAGCATTGTTATGCAGAATAATTAAGGGCTTAACCTGCCTTACAGCATACAGTTATAGTATTCTAATTTGGGCGTTACAGATAAAATTAAAAAAGAACAGGCTTTTATCTGGTTAGGATTAGCTAGATCTGATTATACACAGGAATTATATACCAAATACTAAGGTCTAAAACATGGCTTTGTTCCTCTGTCACATTAGGGAAAGTAGCATGACAAAGCACCCTACCAGCTACCATCGTCAGACAATTCTAGAATACAGGATCTCCAGGTCAGAGTAGGGGGACTGATGTAGGATACATAATTTAAAGAGAGTTTAAATATGCACCCAGCCAGCAATAGAGGAAAAAAAGGGAAAGATTCTACCAGGAGCAGCTGTGGTGACATTTGAGGAGCCCTCTTCTTTTCAAATCACTTCCCTTTAACTCCACATTAGAGGCCATTTCTTCATTAAATTTCCCACCACTACCTCATGGTCTTCTCTGTGTGTGTTATGATTTGGAGGCAGCAGGAAGGTTGGTGATCACATGCTCTTGAGTAATAAAGCTGTCTCAGGCAGGGGTGTTGAAGATATAGCCAGCAGGCCAGATCCAGCCTGCCGAGCTCTATCAATTGATCCCTAGTGCTGCCTGTGGGTCTCAGATCAAACCTACATTGCCTGCAACAGGAGAGTGATTTAAGTCTGGTTGTTCCTAGATTATTTTTCTTGGTGCAGCCATTTTTGTTCAGGAGAAAAATCCTGAACAACTGTACACTTGTTTCTCCTGGGAGAGTAGTCACTTTCCCAGGGGGAACTAGATGCCTGCAGTAGCCTAATAACAATTTTTCCTGGGACAGTTGCAGCTAATTTGAGTTAATTGCCATTTAAGCTGCATGTGTAAAGGGCTATGCCATTCCGATGTCTTGACTCTGATCAATCAGAACAGACTCTAGTACAATGCTTGTTTTTACCATAAGATACCTGTTTTGGAGGGGGTTTTGATTGCTTCAGCTTCAGTACGGGCTTTAAAATGGGTCTGACAGCACTAATTGCCTGCACATGGTATGTTAAAGGGGATACACCTCTATATTTAGTTCAGCATGCAATGCAATTCATCTCATCTCTCTAAAACTGAAATTTTGGATTTCAAGCAGGGCCCCTTTGCAGGCCAGACAGCATGGTATACCTTGCCCTCTCTTAGCTCTATAGTATATTAAGAATCATTAGTCTCAGTCAAGATTAACTCTGACGCAATGCTGTTTTTACCTGAGCTGCTAATACTGGTCAATAAAAATGAAGTCTCTGAAGTTAAGCCCTCTATGCCGTATATTTCTGTTTTATTGTTCCTGTCCACATCAAAAGTAGTTGAGAGAAGGCAGAGGAAAAAATCTTAGATAAGTTTTTTTTTTTTTTTTTTTGTAGGCAAAAGCTCAGGAGAACTAAAGCCCACTTATTTTAAACAAAAAGGATTTAACAGTGTTTCTTATTTTGTTCTTGTGTAAAGTTATATATACCAATTTTGAGACCATGTATTACTTTCTATGACTGGTTCTAATATACTATAGATTTGAAATAGTAGTCTCATATCTAATTTCTACTGTCTTAATGTAAAAACATTCTAATAAATAGGATAAAAACCTTAACAGGGACATCTTTAAAACTTCACATAAATTTCAAGTGCCCAATCGAAGACACTTATGGGCAGATTTTCAAAAGTATTCAGACACAAACAGCTGCCACGTAAGATTTTGAGAAGTGTCCAGGTGTGTAGCTCCTACTGATTTCAAAGACAGTTAGGTGGAGTTAATATTTCTGAAAATCCCTCATGGCAGTTACCTGTACTGTTAGGCATACAAATAGCTTTGAAAATCTAGCATCTGTTGCCTCATCTCTTAATAGTAATTAGCCAAGCAAAGTCCCCTTGAATGGAATTCATACTCAAATTATGCACCCAAAACAGAGGTGATAAAGATCACCAACAGCTTTAAAATATCTGGACTTACTTCATAGTGTATACATGTATCACAATAACATTTTATTTGACAATGTGAGAATTTTCCCCTCTTCAGTATTAAGATATTACACATGAAATATATGTATTTATGAAGATTAAAGTGGTGTATCCAATTTCACTGTGCTGTAACATTCACTTAGTAATGAATGCTGTAAATAAGCTTTTGCTAAAAGTTACTCATTCACTGTTCACTTCACGTCACTTGTTTTTATTCACCCAAATATTTTCAATGTTTTACTTTGAAGATGACATTTCTCATTATTACAATCTGCCAATATAGTTTTCTGTAATTCAGTATTTTTAATTTTTGTTATGCTAGGCAAAGTTGAAAAAATATTTTCCCCCAGTTTGTCTGTTTTTATATCTCTGAATGCCTAAATTGTTTATACTAATACTTTCAAGAAATCTCACATCATTACATTACCAGTGATGGACCTGCACCAACAATAACAGTAGCCTAGTTGGTTATGAAAACAACTTTTCAGTGCCACATATACCTGGAAGATTGAGTTCAAAGTGCATATCAAAAGGAGCCTAGAACTTAGGAGCATGTGCTACATGCCAAGAGTGAAAGCCTAGTGACCCTTAAGTCACAGAAGCAAAAACTCTCATCGACTTCAATAGGGTCATAATTTCACATAGTTTGTTATGCAGCTACCCAGGAACACAAAAATATGGTAGTTACACAAAGCACTACCTCAAGCCACATTTTCCTCAGGTGTCTAAAACAACTGAGCTTTCAGCAGCAATGATGCCAAAGGGAGGATATTACACAATGGCTGCAGGATACACAAAACAGATGCTGATGAAAATGTGTCATGGAACTTCCTTTGGAAATGTTCATATTTGTGTAATTAAATGAAACTGTATATTACTTATTTTAATTTGGTTCAGACAACCAATCTCATGTAGAGCATGCAAAGTGCTTCACCTTTAAACAGAAAAATGTTTTTCTTTACTATAAACAATGCATCTATAACAATATTATAAGATAATAATTACTGCAAAGCAAGCATGTATGAATCTAACTCAAGTACAACTGTTTACTAAAAAAAACAGACAAGATTAACAGGTGAACTTTATTTGCAAGATTAAGGTCTTGGCTCTAGTGTCAAATTTCACCTTTTTCGAATTTTTCCCTGAAGTTTCTGTTGGGAAGAGTCTTTAATCAAGCCTCCTTCTCATATCATGCAGCATGGTGTTACACTTTTTGCTATATTTTACCCCAGACAGCTGCATTTTAAAGATTCAGAGGGCAAATCCTTTGAATATCAGTGTGTAAAATGCTCTGGCAATCTCCTGCATCAATATTCAATACGATACCTGTAAACTGCTTATGTGAATCTAGAGATCGTATACAATTGTGTAATGAAGAACAAAGATTTCAGGCCAAAATCTGGACATATTTGGAACATATTTTCCTCAATACCTTAACTGTGGAATGATACAGCGATTTGCAAAACTCCAATTTTGTGCAGCAAAAATTGGAGAGATCTCTACATCTGTCCTTACTATCATAAAAAAATTTAAGTATTATAAAGTTTTCTACAGAAACAATTTAGATTTTCTCATGGTCCTGAATATAAATGCATGTTATTTTCCATGATATGTCCATATTCATGAATAATTATCCAAGAACATACATATCTGAGGACAGATTCTGTCTTTTCTTGTATAAGTACACAATGAGGGGAAAAGAGAATGATGATCGTAAGGCAGCGAAAGCTTACCTTTTTGGCAGACGTGCCGCAGATTAGCCCCCCGCCCTCCCCAACTTCCCCTCCAATCCCTTGCTTTAACCCAGTCTGCCACCCTGCTTTGTTCCCTTGCCCTAGGCTCCCTCTCCAAGTTGCTGCTCTTATTTCTACCCCGCACTCCCTGCCTGATCTGGTGCTCTACTTTCTGCTCTAAACTCTTATCAGCCATTGTGCCACATGACCCCTTCCCAATCTGCCCCATACCATACACACAGGCTGCCCACCCCTCTCTCAAGGCATTGGACTAGATTCAATTGCTGGGTCTCCCCACAAATGTTCTGAGAGACTGTGGAAGAATCATTTGGACGGTGGTAAATACTACTTTCCTAGCTCATAAACAGGATACATTCCTTAATCTGGATAAATTCATAAATGTTCATACTATGACCAACTCCTTTAATGTTTGTGAGAAAATACAAACCCAGCCCCTTTGGTAATGTTGTGGTATAGAAAGAACTGAGGAAATAAAACTGCTAACATTAACCTTGAGCTAGGGAGGAGTTACAATATATCCATACTCCCCAAATTGGACGTGACATGGAATGTTTCACAAAACTGCTGCTTTTAAGACTATCCAAACACGTGGCTATAGCTTTAAAAGCTGAAATATAAACTTTATCATGATAGCTAATCTACTGCAGAGGTACCCTACAACAGAATTAGAAGTCTGTTATCCTTAGCAAAGGACATGCTCTAGCCTCAGCTTCTCCTTTGCAACCCAAATGGCATCAATGGGAGCTGAATGGGTTTAACAGAAGTTAAATTAGTTCCACTTTTTTTTTTTTTTTTTACCTCAGATCAAGATCAGACAGAACAGTACATCCTGAACTAAATGTGGCCCCGAGTTAATTAAGACCAATTTCCTTAACTTTCTAGCAAATAGCTATTCTCTCAAAAATGTTTCTGTGCATAACTCTTCTAGTCAGAAAACATACAACTACTTAGTAACAACCAGGTGCCTGCCCCCAATCTGCCACACAAAGATGATTTCATAATTGCATATTCTATTGCTTGTTGCTAAACATTTCATAACTGTATCCTCATTTGGCATGACTTCCAGATTATTAATGCCCATCAATAAGCATAAAAGGAAACAATTTATTACCATGTGGCACAGACTGTCAATTGATCCTACCAGAAATAATCTATACAGAGGACACTATTTATATTTTACAACCAAGAATTTAAAGTACTTACTTCTTATCCAAAAGTCAATTTAGTAGTATTGTATTAGTCAGCAAGGCAAATTAACAAGAACCTATTTGACACTCAATAGCATTATGGGTTCCCGACACAGACCAACAGCGTGAGACAAAAATCAGCTCATAGAAGACGGCCCTGTATATCATGCAATGCCTCATGTGGATCAAATGAAACAGTGCTGCAAATATAGTTTCATTTCAGAGCACATTGCTTTGGCAGGCCACCTAAATAAAAGCCACAATTTTGTATAAGGACGAAAACACGGGGATCTTCAAGGCTATAGAAACCACTGGTGCACAAGGACAGCCTTTTGTATGGTAAAACAGTTTGACAGTCAAAGTCTTTTCATACCTTACCTCATACATTCAGTAAATCCAACAGTAGTGTACATTAATTGTTTTATTCAGTCAGAAACTAGAGAGGTGAGAAGTCAATAATAATTTGTACAAAAATTTCAGCGGTAAGAACAATAGGTCAAAAAGACATGGACTGCCTCTGCATATATCTACTCAGAATCAAAATGATCTATTATTCTTAGTAGTGGCACAAGTATTACAGAAAATATTAGACCGTATTAGACCCCATGAAATAATAAACACTATATGATCAGATAAAAAATGGTACAGAACACTTGGTATCTTCAAACTTTTTTGGTTTTGTTGTAGGACAAGTCAGGACTGAAGTAAAGGAGAACTTTACCGGTTTGATTGGGGTTGACTCATGTTCTCCTCTTCTACACACCTTAAAGGCAGTACATACCCTTTCTCATCCCTCTAAAAGGTTCTTAAAAATTGACTGGCTATATTTATAAAAGTACTATTGCAAGGGCTGCATTCAATGTTCTTTTCTCAATAATTAAATATGGATTTCAGCAATTCTACATATGTGAGTAAAATTTACTCACAATAGTAAGACTTGCTTGAAATGGCTAACTAATATTCTAATCCTGCAAGCATTGTACACTGGCTTTCAAAGGTCAGTTTATTGACTTGAGTAGTTTAATGGTGGCTTCAGTTCTGTCTCTATTTAATTGACCTTCAGTTTAACTTGACCTCTCAGATCAAAAAGGCTAGACTTTGACCTTGAATGCACTAAACCAACATGTTTTCTTTCTGTATTCCTTCTGTATCATTATGATGAATAATTTGGAGCAGAAAAATACTGGAATAGCATGCAAAATTTAGCATTATAACATTACCATAATTTACAGAAATAGAAATAAAAATGACAGTAAAGTAATAAAAAGATATCATCACAACTATCCATAAATATCTCTACTCTTTTCAGAATAAAAAGATGAATCCTAACAAGGCAGACAAATGTGCCTGTTAGCCCTCTTAAATCAATACACCTGGAATACCAGCATTTTTCTCTGTGACCTAACAACTGAAAGTACTCTTATCTGCTTCCCCATGCAGCTCTTTGACTTTTAGTTGGAGATACTGAAATTCAAAATATAGGTCAATCTGATTAGAGGAGAACCTCACAAGTCACTTTCACATGTGATTTTTTTAATCAAACTACATAACATGACTGTAAATCTAATGTAAGAACAAGACAGTCATATTAATTTTTATTGCGCACATAAAAAATAAAAGTGTAAAGAGTTAAAAAGAGTTACAGTTATTCTGTAAGTAATCACTATAACAATAGGAGTAATTTTAAAATAAACAGTATAACCCACCTAGATTCATCCCAGCCAAACATTTTAAGCTGAACAAGTGCATTTAATATTTTAAGGAAATAATTCTCCGAGCTTTTAGAAGGTAGCAGGAAAGTATGAAACCTCAGCAATAAAATATTTTATCTCTAAATCAATTAAAACTCAGAACTTACAGTTAGATTTTAGATTTAAAAAATGAGTCCAAGTCAGAGTAGCATAAATATAGTCACGCTCTGAATGTATTACTCACTGACTAGAAAGCTCATCATGTGGGCCAAACTAGATTAGTCCTCGACCTGGTCAGGTATTTGCATTTCTGCCCACATACAAATAAAGTGTTATTTAAATGACACATTCACAGAAGGAAACATCTTGTTTTGTATATGTGTGCATGTTGGGGGGGAGGGGGGCGGGGAGGGTGGTAATTTTATAATGTCAGCACTGCCAAGGCTTTAGGTCTTTTACCGTATCAGTACTTTCTAGGTGAATGCATCTTTCTTTGGCACCTAGACAAGGAAAAAAAATCCCTGAAACATCTGCAATCCTTATGAACGGAAGGAGCTTTCTATTTTGTCAAATGAATACATTTAGCAAGTCAATGGGAATATTTAATACCAGCAGTATGTCAGTCTTATGAACACTGTAATGACTTTTGTATTCTTTTAGTTGAGATGAAATGCAATAAAACACCTTAATACAACCAAGCAAAAGAGATGAATGTTTTCTCTCTTGTAATTCTATTTGAATTTAAAAGTAAAGCTTTAAGATCACACGACCAAGATTAACTGATACATTTACATAGTGGTGTAGGACTAAAGATTTTAAAGAACTTCAATAGCAGGTGATTTAATTTCAGTGTGCTGATAATTCACCGCTAAGTAACTTATACATTTAAATGAATCTTTGAAACCTGTGAAATTAAAAAGAAGTTCCATCCAGCATGTTAGGAAATGGTCAGACTACTAGATATACTCGTTGAGAATTTGTATTCTAAGCTGCAACAATAAAGCTTTGTTTTCTAAAATCAGTGTGATGATTTTACTTTGGAAACTTCACTTCTAAGGTATATAGATGAGCTGAATACCTGTGGGATATTTTTTAAAGATACAGAGTTTCCACATAATGACAACAATATACAACTATTGTGAACATAGCCAGCCTACTTTAATGCACTTTATTCACTCAGGCTGCATTATATTACCTATATTCTACCTGTAATATTGGCTTTGCAGAATTGTTACAACTATCAATAGAACAGTTTTCAATTTACCACTGACTGGCCATTATTTGTTTTTAAAGAGATGGAATATTTCTGGAATAGGGAACGGAAAGAAAAAAGAAAAAGAAGAGCAGGTAAATGAAGTATTAGAGCGCACTGGATTCTTATTATGCTTGACTAGCAATTCATCTAAAATGCCATGTATGAATATGTTGCCACTAACACTTAAAAAGAGCCTGCGAGCAAGAGTTTAAAAAGAAGTATTGGTCTGAACTAAAGAAGAGCTAGGGGCTCAATCTGCATGCCTCAGTTGCATGAATTGCAATTTCAGTTTGGGTGTATGCAAGAAACAGAGAATATCTTGTCAAACTGCTGCTCTACGCAAGGTCTAACGACGTCTCGGTGTGGTGTTAGCCCACGTCCGTGGTCTCAGCAATGTGAACATTACACTGCCAGCAACCTCTTTCTCCCCAGCACTGAATTTATTATTAAGTACAATTTAGCCCCAGCTCAGCCTCTGGCCGGTTTGTGATGCAGCAAAGCACTCCTCCGTTTCTCAGCTTTCCGAGCAACACGAGTATTGTTGCCTCTTCCTGCCTCCTGCAAATCTGCAGCACTGATGCAAAACAGCCTATTTTTAATTCCCTGCTAGAATACAGATGCCTCCTGCCCCTAGCTCCTGCCTCTTCCCGACCAGCACGCACTGAGCACACAATAGTTTCGGGAGCAGCGGTACCTTTCCACGTTGTCAGGAAAAACTGAAACCCAATCGCGCCTCAATCTTGGCTGGGAGGAAATGAAAAACACGGGGGCAACAGTCGGAGCCCGGGAAAAGGCGCGGGGGGGGGGCGGGAATCTCATCAAGCGAGGATGAAAATGAATGGGCAGAAAAGCAGCAGCAGCAGCAGCAACAGCAGCACTTATTACAGGGAAAGGAGCAAGCGTCTCCCCCTTCCCACTGGAACTCAGACAAGTAATGACCTCTCCAAGTGCTGAATTAAAAGGTTGCTGGAGACAAAACCCTGTCCGCCTGGTTATGAGAAACGCAGCAGAAGTTGTCAACTGGGCTGAGACACTTGACGGGAGGGAAGCAGGAAAGGAGAGAAAAAGGAGGACACACACACACACACACACACACACACACGGACAGAGCGTGCTGCAGCTTTAGGCGCTGTTGCAAAATGAAAAGCAATGGGGGAAAGCCCTTAGCATGTAGACAAGTAAGAAGTGAAGAGCATTTACCAGCAGCAGCAGCAGGTTGAGCAGCCCGAGTCCCTCACACCGTCTCTGGGAGGTAACTTAGCCCAGTGTTCAAGCCCCAGCGCAGATTCCTTCAGTGTGGGGGGAGGCTCGGAGGAGCCGAGAGCCGATATCCCAGCGCAGCCAGGCAGCCCCGGCGGCGGCCGCGAGCCACCCGAGCGGCGCAGCGCAGCGCCAGCTGCTCTCTGAGCCCGGCCCCGCAGCCCCCAGGTT
>NW_017728914.1:12235790-12252156 GCF_001723895.1 Crocodylus porosus
GTCTGTCCGCGCGGGGCGGGCCGCTCCGGGGGCGCGTTGCACTGGAGGCGCGAGGCGCGGTGCCTCAGGCGTGCCCGGCGCCCGCGAGGGCACTGCCCGGCTCTTCCCGGCCGCACAGGCAGCCCCGAAGCCCGCCCTCCTCCAAGCAGGGCGGCGGCCGCTGCCCGCGAGCCCCAGGCTCCCGTGGGGGCCACGTGCGTTGCGGTAAAAGGCAGCTCGCCTCATCTTTCCGGGGGGGATCTTCCTGCTTAATTTTTTTTTTTTTTTGGTTTCTTTGAGGAGGCCTCCCTAGTGCGTCCTCTCACTAGTCAGGCTGCACAGCTTCTCTCCGCACCTCGCAGGTATGTAGGAAGAGGGAGAAGCAGTCTTAAGCTTTCAAACTTGGGGGCAGTTCAGCACTTCCCTTGCCCTCCCTCACACACGTGGAGCCAGAGTTAGAGGGAGGCCAAGCCACAAATCCAGCCGCAGCCAAGCCGGTGGTTTCCCAACCATCTTGGGTGCCCACAGCTTCTCCAAATGTGGTGACAGCCGGGTTGAGAGCCATGCTCTGGACAACAAATCAGAAATCCCCATACACCTATGTATCAACCTGAACCACGTACATGTCTGTCTCAAGCAATAATGAGACAGCGGGGCAATGGGAAAAGGGAGGGACAGAAGAAGAAAAGAAGTGTGCAAGGAGTAATAATTCTCGAAGTATTCTAGGAACCCCCTTTCTCAAGTCTCAAGCTACCGATTTTATCTCCACAGTGGTGTGCGACCGCTGCCAGGTGGAACTGTCCTCTGCAACTGTTTTCAGGAGGCACCTGCAGAGCCAGACTGGGAAGTGGCTACAAACCTGCTGCAGCCACTTCCCAATCTGGCTTTGCAGGCACCTCCTGGAAATGAGACCCCAGAGGGCAGTTTCATCTGGCTGCGGCCCCTTTGAAAGGGTTGTGTTGCACCCCAATTAAAAATGACTTTCCTAAGTCCTCCTGCCCTGGGAGAGATGCATGTAAAGAAACACAAACCTATGAATAACTTACTGCTCTATGTCACTTTAAAATTAGGTGCCAGACTTGAACAATGCAACATCTCCCCATAACTTCCATAAGAAATGCATGCATAAGGACACAGGCTAGTCTACAGCTATGGTTCCTCCTTACAGTGTTCTGTCATTTCAGTTTCCCCAAAGAAGGGTCAAAAATGGTGCAGCTCTTCATTATTATAAAGTTGTTTGAAGATGTAGAGTGTAATTTAAGTGCTGAATATTCATGTGTCAGACTTTTCATTTTCACCTTTGCCTACACACTCCTGCAAGCAAATCTATAAAGCAGCTGTAGAGCAAACTAGAAGTTCAGGTAAGAAAAGAACAGCAGGCTACTAGGCAGCAAATGAGGGGATCCTATAAAACACTACAGCTACATGGTAAAACTAAAAATAGTCTAGCAGCTTAAATTAATCACAATATGTAAAAACAGCAGTTAAGGAACCTTAGAGACAAATAATCTACAGCTGCGGGGCCTTCTGTAATGGTACTGGTAAAACATGACAGTTTCCTATTCTATCTTCCATAAAATAGAAAGTCTGTGTAGAAAGTTTGGAAAACTAGCTGTGGTTGGGAAGAATGCACTGTAACTATCTGGTTTGAGACAGAGTACAGCATAGTTAATTTTCTGCCTGTGACTATAGTTTTGTAATTGTCAACAAAAAACAGGAGTTTTAAGGGCAATCCAGAAAGCAGCAGGGAAGTCTCTCCCAGCTCTTCAAGGTTAATTGAGAAGAGGGTAGCTGAGCGTATTAGGAGCGCTTGTTAAATTGCATGTAATACGGTAGCTTACAAGGGTGAAAAACATATACACAGTAAGAACCTCTCTCAGGCTATGCCAAGGTAGTTAAAGATACCAAGGTGTATGGCTGTCTTAAATCCTTCAGAATGTGTTCTCATGCAGTAGGGATGGCAATGTCTTGATACTGCTAAGAGACTCCTGGTTGGGAATGCTATGATAACCATTTTACTGGAAAGACTTTCTACTTCTAAAGGCAAACTATGGATTGAAAAAAAGAATGGTAAATTTGTATTTAAAAGTGAATTGCAAAAAAAGGGGTGAATTACCCCAAACAGGAAGAATATTCCAGACTTGCGAGTTTATGAAAAACAGTTCCGTGTCAAACTTTATCATTACTGATGAAAAATGTGATTGATATAGGTGCTGGCATAATATACATAGACTTCTGCAACATGCTTAGTTGTTCCTGACATTCTAATAAAATATTGTTACGAAAAATAAATGTTTATATAAGTTATTTTAAAACTGAGTTACTAATGTATCTTAAACAATACTTGTAAATGGCAAATCCTTATCCAAAAGGAGTATTTCTACTCAAGTCATGCATTTGTAGAGAACACCTCCTGCACACCCAGCAGGATTGGGCTCCTCACAAAATATAGTTTTTGCTACTACTTTTTTTCTGAAAGAAGGCCAGAGAAGGAGCTAGTAGAGCTAGCCTGTTCTATGAAAGCCTACAGGTTAGAGCATCTGCAGGAAATAGGAGCCCAATGTTCAATAGTCTCCACGGTGGAGAGGAGGGCAAAGCTACAGGGATCTTGCCTTAACCAGCAGAAAGTCATAGACTTTGTTCTCTGCTCCCAGTACTGATTTCTGTAATTTATGTTAAACAGTCATTGGATTGAATACAAAAAAAAGTCCTTGGATCTAGTACCAAAATCAAGGTCTCCTTCCCTCCCACAGGAGTACCTTAACTAATAGTTGAGTCAGTTTTGGCCCCACAGATCTCTGCCTTTCTGCATGTTGGTACAGCTTCAGCAGGAGGAGGGTGGAGTGCCTCTCTCAAGAGAAGCCTAGAGCCTAATGCTTAGGTAACTCCCCAGAGAGTTGGGAGATGTGAATTTGAATCTCTTCAGATTGTGGAGGAATTACACTGAGCTACCTGCTACCTGAGTGAGTGCTTTAACCATTAAGCTATTCAATATGAGCACCTCTTGCTTTGCCTATTTTTTAATTTGGAACTTGCTCAGTTCTTTGAAAAGAAAGGCATAGGTGTCTTTCTTCAAGAGCTGGTTCTGGACTGTGGATGCCAAGTACAGGTGTCTTGCAGCACTGAGTCAGGTGTATGGGCACACGGCTTACTCCAGTATTTCCTATTGGCTAAATAGGTGGCTAGGTACTGATGCTGGCAGCTCCCAGTTCAACATAGCTCTTGTTGATGCCATGCTGAGCCTCCTCCCTCTCCCCATGCCTAAGCACCTAAGTTCTGCATTCTGTTTCGGGGACCAGAGGATTAAAGGGTACAGGTGTTTAGAGAAATAATTCTCAACCAGGGTGCTGTGACAACCTGAGGGGTCTTGAGGTCCTTTCAGGTGTGACGCAGTGCAATGCAACATTAGCACTGTTAGCTGTGCCAAGATAAACCCAGAAGCCATCTCCACACAAACATGGGCATTTGGTTCCCCAGGGACAACTAGTGGCGGCGCACCTTGTGCAGCCACTAGTTGTCCCTGGGGAACACCTGTGCCACATGCCCACAGGTGCGCAGCAGGTTACCCTGGGTGGGGTAGGGGAAGCTGGGGGCCAGCAGCCTTTCCTGCAGTCCTGGGGGCCTCCTGGCCAGCAGCGGAGCATGGCTTTGGCTGGCCAGGCTCCTGTTCTCAGCAGCAAACACTGTCCCTGTGTGTACTAGGGGTGCATGAAACAGCACTGTTTTGTTTAGACTTCCATTTCTCCATTTCCAAGGAACAGTCTTTTATTTTGCTGTTTCAAATCACTGTTCTATTTTATTTTGTCAAAACTGTTTCGCTGTTTCAATGCTGTTTTGATGCTGTTTCAATGCATTTCAACATTTCGTTTATAGGCTATAACAGACAATCATGAAAATGCCTATAACTTTGTCATTTCTTTCCTGATGCTAATGAACACAGCAGGAATGGTAGCCCCTGCTAAGGCCACAAAGCCTGTCAAATTGCAAGGAGATAGGTGCAGGGGTTTCTGGGAAACTGTACCTCAAACTCCTGACAAGCAAAACTCATGTCACACGTGTGTGTGTTAAGGTAGAACGGGGTGAAAACAGCAGCCATGGTAGCACCTGCTGAGGCCATGAAGCCTGCCAGATTTCAAGGAGATAGGTGCATAGGTGCTGATGCTGCTGAGCTGCTGGAAGTCACAGCTCAGTAAGCTGACCCCAGGGCACAGAGAAAGCTCAGTTCAAACAGTGCTTTTTATGCTGTTTTCCCATTTCTCCCCCAGAGCACTGGCATGGGAAAGGACCTCAGGGAACGATCACAGTCACTGGCCAGCAACACAGCCAATATCAGAGGAGTCCTTCCCCCCCTTGTCCCCCTCCCTCTCTTTGGTTTCTGTTTAGCTGGAAGCAAACCCGGTTTCGAAACTTGAAACATTTTGAAACTTCCGAAACGTTTCAAGTGCCCTTGTTTCATTTCAAAGCTGCTTTAAATGCCTTTGTTTCATTTTGTTTTGCTGTTTCAAGCTCGAAAGGAGTCAAAACAGCTTCAAAATGAAACACCCATTGAAATTTCAGACAGTCACAGCATGCATCACTCCACTTTTTGGGGTTTGTTTGTTTTTTTGATCCCTGGATATCCAGGCGTCAACCCCCCATTCCTTCCTCCCGCACTGCCCCCTTGCAGCATGAATAACAGCTGAATATGGCTGTGGCATCATAGCCACAGCACATGGCTGTCCTTGTCTGGATGCAACCAGAGATTTTGAATAGGAATCCATACTGTTAAAACCATTCTAACAGGTTGTGGTCTTTCTGAGTTCTTTGCAACAGAAGACTTGCCCTATTACTTTTCTGTAGTCAAAACTTGAAAACAAAGACCTGGCATTTTATGTGCAGTACCTTGAGTCTAAAAAGTCTGAGAGAACCACTGTGTTAGACAGCCTGACTTTTTGGCACTTAAGTCCTTTATTTGGTCTCCCCTTAGTCTCCCTCTGCAGTCTCACCTGTGTCAGGCTGTCTCCCTAGACAACTGGTGACATGTGAGCCCTTCTTTCTCCCCAGACAGGATTTATAATGCTTTAGTCTTTTTTTTTTTTTCATTTCTAGCCACCTGCTCAGATAAATGAGATTTACAACTCATTTAAGATATGATCCTTGAAACAGTAACTTCTCCCATTGTCTTCCAGTTGTGCTTGTAGCTGCTTATCAGGAATTGCTCTGTGGCTTTTTGTGTGCTCTTCCCAAAGGCCCCTATTAAGTTAGATCAATACATTCAGACAGAATAGTTATAAGACAACTTTACTTCACTGACCAAGCCACTTTTGCTATTCATACCCATATGACATATCATTATCAGGCATAACAGCTCCACAAGGTTCAAAGATGGCTCTTATTTATCAGAAAAAAACCCATGGTAAGATCCAATGTCTGGAAGCTGATGCTAGACAAATTCAGATTAGACTTTAAGTGCAATTTTTATCAGCGCAGTTAATTAACCATTAGAGTATTTTAGGGGGACATGGAAGCTTCTCCATCACTTGAACTTGAATTTAGATCGAACTTGAATGTCTTTCTGAAAGATGGGTTTTAGCTCAAACAGAAGTTAAGAGTTTGATAAAGAGATTCCTGGGTAAGACTCTGATCTGTGTAATACAGACTGAAGACTAGGAGATTTGTTTCAACCATACAATATTGACCTTTTTGGGAAAAAAAGAAAACTTATTCTACTGAATAATGCCTCTCTAATACCACAATACATTGTGCAGAAGATTAATTACTTAGTATTTTTGCTACACTGAGTATATATATATTAGAGTATCAGTGATTGCACCAGATTTCTATGTACTATTTACCTCCAAAATCCCATGTGTTCTATTGCAATGCAGGAAATACATTTTCAGCACAGCCATGTGGAATAATTTGCAGAGAAGAAAAAATGTGGAGAAGGAAATCAAAAGTACATGCAGGGGTATCTTTTCCAAGAAACATGAAAAATAAACATGTGGTAATGTGGAAGAAATAGCTGTTCAGCATGCAGAAAACTACCAAGAGAGGTAGAGGTGGAGGGAAAGGAATGCTGGCACACTAGGATTACTTTCTTTGATAATTCAGTAAATGCAATGCATGCTTGACCCCAGGGATGGGGAATCTGTCCATGCATCACATTTTTACATATTGCCTGAAGCTGACAGACTGTGATTTGTCAAACAAATAGAAGAAAAAATATTGAAGCCATGCTAGTATTTTCATGTAGACTTTACCTCCTTTAGCCTTTTTTCCCCCTTTCACAGCCAACCCATCATGCCTTGTGAGAATTATAGCCTGCCTCTGAAACTGCTCAAATGGAAGTACTGAGCAGGTAGAAAGATACTTGCTACATGCTTGAACAACTCTGAACAATTCAAAGCCATCAACAAGTTTGCAGTTCTGGAAAGAGGGAGAGGAGAAAAAGTAGGGACGGGAATTCTTTGCACCTAATACCTGCTCAGTGGTGTGTTAGAGAATACTTGCTTACCAGCTAGAAACCTTTTATAGACACAAGTGATGAGTTACAGCAGAAATATACTGCCATGCTGAAAGCTCAGTCATTTCTTCTTTGCAAAAACTGCTGCATGCATAAGCAATTAAAAAAAATATTTGGTGGACATGGTCATCCCTAATAAGACCCTCAGACAAAGTACAGTAGGATATCACACATCTACAGTATGTTCTTCCTACATATTTTAAAACTCTTGATTTACATATCCAAAGCCTTTTACTCCCACAGGGGTTGTGCTGACCAAAAACACTTCAAAGATATTCTAATGAATAAGGTTGCCAACTGATTGTCAGAGTGGATTAACGCTCTCTGTAAGTAAATGATGCGTCTTTGGTCTCCTGGCAGACCAGGAGTAGAATACATCCAGCACTGAAAATTTCTGTTCTATGGGACCAGCTCCCAGTACACAGCATCCCATGGGCATGTCTACACAAGACGTTTGCCACAGAGTTGAGTAATTAGCTCCACAGTAAGTATCTCTGTGTCTACATGTGCACAGTCATTTTAGTTACTTGCTTTAGCAGTTACTGTGCAATCTTGGCAGCACATGGGTTGTTTCTGACCCTACTGTGCAGTAGCATTGGTGTCATAGTTCATGCCTGCTGACACTACACCACCATAGTTCATCACCACAGTGATGTACCATCTCATCTAGATGTGCCTAGTGTTTACATGTGTGCCCCTATTAGGGCACAGAAAACTACTAAACTCTGCAGCAGGGTAGTACTTGTAAATATATTCAAGTACTACCCTGATATGGGGATTTTCATGCGCAGTAGTGCACATGTAGATGCTGCCTGGTGGTACAAGGGTGATTCAGTGTGGGGGCTCTCCCCTGGCTATTCCTGCACTAAAGCACCGTTGTGCCCCAGCCAGCCCTTCCATAACACCTTAAGCCTGGTCAGAGCAGCCGTCGGCTGGCAGGCTGACCCCTGTTGCCCCCTACCAGCCAGGGCTGCTGCAGCCAGTCTCACCATGCTGTGCATGAATAAAATGCAGCTGATTGCTCTGGAGTTAATTGCTCTCAGGCACATGTTGAAACAGTGCACCCAGGAGCAAAAAACTCCAGAGAAAAAGATCCGGAGTTTATTCATGCGGACTAATTAAATGTGTAGCACTGTGAAAACTAGAATTAGATATCCTTATTCACACTAAAGGCTTGAAAAAAAAGCCTACAAAAGGAGTTAGTCACATTCATCAAATTTCCAAAGAATTAATCTGATGGGGTTACGTTGATAGAGCATGGCATGTGAGCCCCTCACACTTTATCTGCTCCAAGAGCTGCAGAAAGAAACTGCAAATCTCAGGGTGTCAGTGCAAAGCTCCATGGTCTCTGCTGTACTATCAGGGATCTGTCCCACATAGCAGGATGGTGTTAGTAGAAATACTTCAAAAGTATACTGCTTTCACTAAAATAAAAAGATTATCACTCTTGGAGAATGGGACCTATTTGCTCTGTATTAATCAGGAACCAAACAGCATGAGTAGCAGAATAGCAAAAGCAATGGCTATTGGCCCAGAGCACTCTTATTCTCAGTTCGGTGTTATGGACCATTTGAGACATACTTTTAAAATGGTTGTTCTTCAGGTAATATTAATACTAATGTTAAAGCCCCAGAAAGCAAGTTGTAGGCTTGTGTTCCTATCACTAATATTCAGAAGCCATAGCCATAAAATAAAAAGGCAAAAGAGCATATAGTCTTATTTACATGGTGTTACCCTTTGGAACCAGAAGGAAAAATTATGGTGGATAATGAATGACAAGAAAAAAAATGAAGGCATTCTTTTTTTCTTTTGATTTTTGTTATTTTAAGTAAATCTGGGGTTTCCAAACTGAACTGAAGAGAAATAAATACTTGTTTCTCGTATCAGGATTTTTTTTCTTCTGTGCATATAGCAACATTTGTGTGGGCTGAGAAACACTAGAAATAAAAGTATTCTGTAGCTGCAATGATTTATCTATAGCTGGAGTAGATGGCAACAAAAATATCAGTTCTAATCATAACCTAGCCGAAAAGGTAGTTTAATTGCCATGAGTTTCATTCACTGGAAATATTTTCTGGAATAATACATCTAGAATGAGGCAAGGGAGGAAATCTAGCAATCTGTAAAGGATACAGTAGTCTTTTTGCCAAATATTGAAAGCAACTCAAACATCACGAGATGTAAAGACTGACTCAAATCAATATTATTAAGTTAGCGTTCTGCTTCAGAGCAAGCATGTAAAAAGGAGCAGACAAAAACCATTCACTGGAAAAATCATATGAAAATTCACAGAATGATTGCAGAAAAAATGACCAGAGAGTGAGGGAGAGAATAAAGCATAAACAGAAATTTAGTTTACAGTACAAAGTATCCACAAGACACCTAGCTTTAGCAGTTTAGCCTTTAGGTGGCCTATGCCTACATAAGCTTTTAATGCAGATTTTCCTATAGCTATGGGAAAAAATGGTTTGTTCTGTTTTTTATAAATTAAACTTTTTTTGACCTGCTCGAGTGGGAATAGAAAGCTCAAATTAAAAAGGAAAAGAAATTTGCTAATTTTAGCTCAAAAATAATTTTGTACGTTTGTTAAACCTTAAACTTTGTAGGTTCACTCAGATCAAGGAATTTGAGTCTGTGCTAAATTGTGTTTTCTTAACAGAAAAAATATGATCATACTATTTAAGAAAATGTGGTTCAACTCCACATTATGATACCATGTAGAAGTGTAATGTTCTCATGCTATATGTTAAAAAGCTTTTCCACTGAAAAGGTAGCCTTACAGAGTTCCTGACTTATAATCAGTATAGATTCTAATGATCGTATGTACATTTATAGAGTAATCATATCATAAAATCCTCTCAAAATAAATTAAAATTATCTAGTTATAGGAGGCTGAGGACCTGTTGATACAAATTGCACTGAGCTCTGCTTATCATTCTTGTATTAGGATAATAAGTATGTGAAAATATGGCTTCCAGTAATAAACAGTGCATCACTTGTTGGCTTGGAGACAATATCCAATGAGGAGTAAATAGCAAAGCTTATTAAAACAATGCCGACAAAGAAGTCTGTTACCCTGCTTCAGTAAGATGTTGACTAAAGATTGAACAACATATGACTGGATAAACTAAGATTTTCCTATTATGTATCTTTTGTTGGATAAATTGATGTTTTCTATATGGATGAACAGACAACATTTTCCTGGGGGTCATGATGATTATTAATTACTTCATAAGTATTAATGAATAGGAGTGAAAGCTTTCCTGAAAAATATTCAATAGTCTATATAGGGCATAACAATATTATAAATCAGTATTAAAATCTACGTAGAAATGTTTAATTTCCTAAGGTATTCTATGCTTAGAAACATTTATGATTACTAAAAATCAGGTCAATCCTGAACTGCTCTAAAGAGGTATGGCTGCAACCAAAGTCACTGGAGCCATGCTAATTTACATCATATGAAGAGCTAACCCCAGAGTAATTTAGCAAACTAAATAATGACCATTCGTAATGTGATTTAAAACCAAGCTAAAATAATAATATTTCTGGATCACTATATGTTTAGCTACAGTGGAAAAAAATAGGAGGGAGAGAGACAGACATCTAGGGGCCAGATTGTCAAATATAGCATACAATTGCTGCTCTAATTTACATGTGCAATTACCCTAATTGTGCGTGCACAAATCAAGAAAAGCATATGGCTATCTGTGTGCCTGCTTACCCAATTTGCATTTTTGCCTAGAGTAAATGTACACAAAAATTAGGCACAAACTGTGAACCTACATTTTTTCAAAATATTGCCCCTGGTATCTTAAAATTAATAAATATTTTAAGGGTAGAAGTAATTTTTTTTCCATTAAACGAAAAAAAATCAGAAGACAGGGCAAGGTGACACCTTTTAGACTAACTCATTCAGAAATGCTTTCATAAGCCCTCATCCTATTTGTTCAAAAACATCTGACAAAGTAGGCTGTCTATAAAAAAAAATGCTGAACATGTCCATGTGTAAGGTGCCACCCTGCCCCACATTCTGCCTAGCTTTAGACCAACACCTAGCTCCAGACTAACACAGCTAACTACCTCTTCCTGTCATCAGTTGGTATGTGCAAAAAAGTTGCAAGATAAGTAGTTTTATGGCTGGTCACCCTTCATTATCTGTTTCTCTAGAACAAATTCACAAGCACCATACAGTCCTGCAAAGCGTATCTAAAGTGTAAAAAGTAAAATAACCTGTTGCACTTATTGAAATGAAACTATATAACCCCTGAGTATTTCATGTTGACTAATAAATGAATAATTCTATTTATAATTTACATTTAGCTTTAGTTTAATGTTACAAATAATTTTGCAATATTGGTTTTTATGTAAAATGTATTGATTATAATGTTTGTGGAGCCTATTCCTTGTTTTATTCCAACTTGCTTTGTAAAGGTACTACTACATGCAAGGAGAGAAAAGCACAGGCTTCATTTTATACTATTATGTATACTATTATATTTCTCTGGGTATATTATATACCCACAATATACTCAGGACTGGGGCCCTAATGTTGCCATGTGCCAGCTGATGTTCAAATATGTAAGATGGTTCCTGCTTAGTCCAAGGTCCTGATCTTGTGATTACTGTAGAAAAGAAGAAAGGGTGGATAATCTGTTATCAGTGTGGGACCTTATAGAATAACTTATTTATAGAGGCATGTGCCAATTACTCTATAAAAGTGCCACAATCCCTTGCCTTCTCCTTAACTCCAGACTAACACAGCTACCTACCTCTTCCTGTCATCAGTTGGTATGTGCAAAAAAGTTGCAAGATAAGTAGTTTTATGGCTGGTCACCCTTCATTATCTGTTGTGTTAAACTGCAGTGAAACCCAACTGCACAAGAAGCACAATATTTAATGCACTGAATATAGTAGCATTGGGCAATAGATTTATAAAGTGATATGACATACACAATTTGGTTTTGCTAAATATGTAAAATACAAAGATAAATGTTTGTTTATTGTTTTCACTAGTAAAGAAATACTGCAGTGCATTTGGTAGTTCAGTAACCAAAACAGAAAGGAAGGTGTGTTCTTCATAGAAATTTGACTGACAGTGTATGCTTTAAGATTATGAATGTTATATGCATATGCATACATTCTATACATTTTTGTTACAGCAATCTCTAATGAAGTACAGATTTCAAACCATTGTTAAGTTTTACAGCACCAAGATAGGAAAGTGAAAATGGAGCCAAGAAAATATAGTAAGACTGGAACATATGTTCATTAGACTGTTCATTATGTCCTGATGTTTCACAAAGCTGGTGCAATAGGTATAATAAAGAAAAGGCAACTGCCATAAGAACAAAGAGAGTGTGTATGCAACTGGTTTGGTTTATGGGTGATTTTTTATTCATCTTTTGCTTAGTTTAGGTTTCACACTTTCAAAGCCAAACATATTTGCTATATAAGGTCTCCCAAGTTATTGCAGTACAATTAGTTTTCACTTAGTTTAATGCCAGTTTGGGGGGGCATGGACAGGAGCTGTTGGTTTTCTTATTTTCAAACAGTTCTCTATGGGCGTGTCTACACATGGAAATAAGATTCATCAAGCAAGACCTACCCACAACAAATCCGTGCTGGCCATCCCTCAGGATGTTGCCATCGGCCAGTCTGTTAAGAATGGCCTCTTTGATAATCTTTTCTAAGACCTTCCCTGGGATAGAGGTCAGCTGATAGGCCTGTAGTTTGCCAGATCCACTCTCCTCCCTTTCTTGAAGATCGGCACCACATTGGCCTTCTTCCAGTCTTCCGGCACTTCACCAGGGCACCAGGAGTTCTTGAACATCCATGGCAGGGCCTGGGCTATGATGCTAGCCAGCTTCTTGAGTACCTTGGGATGTAAACTGGCTGTCTTGAAGGTATCCAGCCTCTCAAGGTGTTCCTTCATGAGGTCAGCATTGATGGAGGGTAAGGAATCTCCCTCACCCAGGCCTCCCTGTCCTGTAATGGGCAGGGGTGTCCCATGGGACTGGTGAAAGACTGACACAAAATGCCCATTTAGCAAGTTGGCTTTTTCCTGGGCATTAGTTGTTAGTTGTCCCATCTGGTTTAGCAGAGGTCTAATGTTGCCCTTGGTTTTCCTCCAGCTTCCTGCATATCTAAAAAAGGACTTTTTATTGTCCTTGATACTTGTAGCTGGTTGGAGTTTGGTCACAGCTTTGGCTTTCCTGGTTTGCTCCCTGCAGATCTGGACCAGTGCAGAGTATTCCTCCTTGGAGGTAGATCCAGTCCTCCATCCTTCGTAGGTCTTTCTTTTTAGATGCAGGAGGTCTGCTAGTTCCCTGGAGAGCCAAGGGGGCTGCTGTGCCCTTTTGATGCCTTTCCTATGAGATAGAATAGCCTGAGCTTGTGCATTGAGGATTGCTCCCTTGAGGAGCAACCACCCTTCCTGAATTCCCCTCCCCTTTGGGTCATGGCCCTTTAAAGCCTCACTGACAAGCCTCCTGAGCTTGTCAAAGTCAGCTTCCCTGAAGTTGAGGACTTCTGTATTGCTGACCAACTTGCCAGCTTTATGGCTGATGGTGAAGGTGATCAGCTCATGGTCACTGTCACCCAGCTTCCCTTCAATCATTAGGTCACTGATTAGGTTGTCCCCCACAGCCAGAACCAGGTCAAGCAGCGCTTTACCTCTTGTTGGCCCGTAGACTTCTTGCATCAGATAGAGCTCATCCATGCATGAGAGAAAGCTTTGCGACTGCTTGGAATTGGCCGAGTGCTCTTCCCATGAGATGTCTAGGTGGTTGAAGTCTCCCATGATGACCATGCACCATGAGCATGTGGCCACAGCCAATTCCCTGGTAAACTCCTGGTCAAACTCTTGATCCTGGGCAGGATGTCTGTATTAGACTCCCACCATTGTGTCCTCTGTGCCGTGTTCCCCATAGATTTTAACCCAGAGGGTCTCCAGTCCACCTTGGGTGCCAATATTGTCTTGCAGGGATGCGTAGCTTTCCTTGACATAGAGAGCTACACCCCTGCCCCTTTGTTCACGTGACCACTCCTGTACAGGGTACTGCCATCTATACCTGTGGCCCAGTCCCACCAGGTCTCCGTTATCCTTATGACATCATAATTATTTGTGTTAAGGTTAAGCAGCAGGACAAGTTCCTCCTGTTTATTCCCCAAGCTCCTGGCATTTGTGTACAGGTACACAAGTATCCCTTGGGGGGCCCTGGCCTTGCCTACAGCTTGCTTCAGGGCTGGACCAGGGGTGGGCTCCCCTAAGTGGTTTGGCCTGCTGGCTTTGCAAGGGTTGCTCAGTGGGCCAGCAGTGGCAGTAGTCTCCCCATCCCCCAACGGGCTTAGTTTAAAGCCCAGTGGAGCAGGTCAGCCAGTCTGGCTGATAAGAGCCTCTCCCCAGCAGAGGGAGGTGAAGGCTGTCCTTTCCCAGCAGCTCACGGCCTCTCTCACCAGACAGCAGACTGTGGTTGTGGAAGCCAAAGCCTTCCTGATGACACCAGTGCCACAGTCTTTGGTTCACTACCTCGATCCTCCTCTCTCTCCTCGGCTCATAGCCCCAAACTGGGAGGACTGATGAAAAGACTTCATAGACTTCATAGACATTAGGGCTGGAAGGGACCTCGGAAGATCATCGAGTCCAGCCCCCTGCCCCAGGGGCGGGAAGTCAGCAGGGATCATAGGATCCCAGCAAGATAAACATCCAGATGTCCTTTGAAGGCATTCAGCATAGGTGCTTGAACCACCTCCAGCAGCAACCTATTCCAAACCTTGGGGGCTCCAATAGTAAAGAAGTTCTTTCTTATGTCCAGCCTGAAATGGTCATGGAGGAATTTGTGACCATTCGACCTTGTCATTCCTTGGGGCACTCTGGTGAACAGATGTTCCCCCAGATCCTGGTAAGCACCCCTGATAAATTTAAAGGTGACTACTAGATCACCCTTGAGCCTGAGCTTTTTCAGGCTAAAGAATCCCATGGATCTCAACCTCTTCTCATAAGGTCTGTTTTCCTGACCTCTGATCATGCATGTGGCTCTCCTCTGTACCCTTTCAAGCTTCTCCACATCCTTTTTGAATTGTGAAGCCCAAAACTGTATGCAGTACTCTAGCTGAGGCCTCACCAAGGCTGAGTACAATGGGAGAATGACATCCCAGGATTTGCTTGAGAAACATCTGTGGACGCAAGTGTTTTGTTTGCTTTGCTAGCAGCAGTATCACATTGCAGGTACATGTTCATCTTGTGGTCAATCATGACCCCACTTCTGTCTGTAGTGCTGGCCAGTGTAGCACTGCTAAACCGATAAGGATGCTGCAGGTTTTTCTTCCCAAGGTGGAGAACCTTGCATTTTTTGGTGTTAAACACCATCAGGTTCTTGTCTGCTCATTTTCTGAGCCTGTCAAGGTCAGCTTGGATCACCCTCCTGTCCTCAAGTGTGGACGCTTTACCCCAGAGTTTGGTGTCATAGGCAAACTTGGCCAGTCTGTTTCTGATACCAATGTCCACATCATTAATGAAGATGTTAAATAGTATAGGCCCAAGGACAGAGCCTTGGGGGCCCAAAGCTGCAATGGAACTCCAACTAGCTACTGTTGAAGAGGGTACCATTTTTTAGTCAAACACTTGAATACTATGCCCACTCTCTAATACAGTTAGTCCAAATATTAAGACAATGAAAAGTCAACTTTTTTCATAAAACCCGTTACCAGGATAGGCATAATTAACCCTTAATAATAACTAACAGTATAGTTTACCCACATTATCTACATCCTTCTAATAATGGTAGCCTCCTTATGCAATATGGAGAAGCTGAGAGAATGCATCTTAAATATATAATAAAGATATAGTGGGGAAATTGAATGATAAATTAGGCAGAATTCAATAGTGACGTGGAAAAATATAAATCATGTGTAAATTAGAAAATAGGTATAAGTGACAGTGCATGGGTGTGATTTTCAGTAAATCTGTACATTTTGTTTAAAGTTGTAATACAGAGAGGAGGAAACAGGGCATAACAGGAAAAGCAGCTAATAAGAGTCTGCAAGATAAACCAGGACACATGTTGTGGTGAAAGGAGATGTTTAGTGTGGTGTGCAAAATGGGCATATTCCATTTGGATTTGGATTCAACCTGAATCAGGGACAGTGATTCAATTAATTGATTCATATCACTGTCCCTGATTCAATTCAGCTGAATCTGAATCTGAAGATTCGTTATGCTGATTCAGAGAACCAGTGATTTGGCTATAGACATTACTTTAAATGTTTTTTCTATATACCTCAAGGTACAAAGCATGGCTCATGAATGCTGAGATGGTGGGGTGGATGGAGCAGGCCACAGGAGGGCAGGGAATCCCCCACATGCTTGGCAGTGAACCCAGAAGTGGACTGGAAGTACTTTTTAGTACTCTGGGTCTGCCACTGAGCATGGTAGGAGGCTCGCCATACCCATCCGGCTCAGTGATTGGCTATGGGGGGGTCTCCAGGTGCCCCCCCCCCGCCCAGACCCAGGAGACAGCAGTTGCTGAGCCTGGGGCGGCAGGGTGCAGGCAGAGCCCCAGTGCATTCCCCAGTGGACCCAGAAGTGGACCAGCAGTGCTTCTGGTCCACTTCCAGGTCTGCTGCCAAGCGTGCTCCATCTACCCCACCATCCCAGCATTCACGAGCTGCTTGGTACCTTGAGGTATGTAGAAAAAACATTTAAAGCTGTGTCTATATCTGAATTGTAGAATCTTTTCAAATCTCTCTGAATCACAGAATCATAAAATCATAGAAGTCCGGTTGGAAGGGACCTTGTAGATCTTCAAGTCCGACCCCTCGCCTGGGCAGGAGAAAAACTGGGCTCAAATGACTCCAGCCAGGTAGGCATCAAGCCTCTTC
>NW_017728914.1:12252521-12306982 GCF_001723895.1 Crocodylus porosus
ATCTTATAAGTGTGCTGCTGGTTACTACTGCCCAAGTGCAGCACCCTGCACTTGTCAGTATTGAAACACATCCTGTTTTTGTTAGCCCACATCCAGGTCTTGCTGTAGTCTTTCCGTCCCTACTAGTGTGCTCACCTCACCCCAAATTTTGGTATCATCAGCCAATTTAAACAGGTTGCTTTTCACCCCATCGTCCAAATCACTGATAAAGAGATTGAACAGCGCGGGCCCAAAGACCGAGCCCTGGGGGACTCCACTGCCCACTTCTCCCCAGGTCAAATATGATCCGTCCACCACCACCTTCTGAGTATGACCCTTCAGCCAATCTGCAATCCATCTGACTGTGTAGGCATCAATGCCACAGTTGCCTAGTTTTTTAATGAGGATGGGGTGGGAGATGGTGTCAAAGGCCTTGCTGAAGTCCAGAAAGACTACATCCACAGCAACACCTGCATCCAATGCTTTTGTGACCTGATCATGAAAGACAATCAGGTTGGTTTGACATTACCTGCCCCTAATGAAACCGTGCTGGTTGCCCTTGAGCATCATCCCTGAAGCCAGCTCATCACAGATGTGCTTCTTGATGATCTTCTCAAAGAGTTTCCCTAGGATTGAGGTAAGACTGACAGGCCTGAATTGATTCAGAGGGTTCTGATTTGATTCAAAGAGATTAAAGGGTTTCCTGATTCAATTGAGATTTGGAGATTCAGCCACCAAATCGGGCCAAATCTCCACTAAATTGAATCAGGGACGGAAGCTTCACACAGCCCTAGTGTTTACATCTAAAAGAATCCTGAAGAAACATTTCCAAGAATATAATTTCATATTTTAGCTTATTTAATACATTTTAATTAAAGATAAATAGACATATTGACAGTACATTTTTTTCTTTTTGCATAAGAGCGAAAGAGTGTCAGATTAATTCATTTTTTCTGTGTTTGCACTCTTTTCCATGATTATTCTAACAAATTACTCATAGGAATATTTGCTGATATAATGCATTTTAAGCAACTCTTCTGCAATGTGGACAATGAATTTAGAATTTGTAAGTGGAAGTTTTCACACCAGAAAACAGAGTTGTACCCTTTCAATCAGGGAAGAGAAACATTGTATGACCTATGAGTCCATTTAAGAAATCTTGAATTTCGGATCCTGAATATTCATAAGCATCTGCCTATGAATGAATGATAGACCAAAAATTATTCATAGATATTATTCAGAAAATATGTTAAATGTTTACATTAGAAAAAAATTGTTTGCTTGGGATACTTACAAACAGAAATTGGAGAAAATAAATAATTCATTATGAATTATTTGCACAGGGTCTGTCTGATGCTCTCATGTTAATTGCTTCTTTTAGTGTACCACATTTCTTCACCTTAGAATGTAAATTGCACTAATTTTGCAGATCAATAAAAGGCCCAGTAAAATGCAAGTTATACTTCTTTACCACTTACATCCAGTTTAAAACCAGCTTACCTGGTCATTTACATTAATCACTAAATTAGATATGGAAGCTTCCTATATGGCCCAATATAAGAGATACACCACATGTGTCAGTAATGTTAGGTACCATAACAAATTAAATAACGTTTTTACCCAAAACAAGAAGACCTTGAATTTAAGATGGCCCCTCCCCCATCCCCAATTATTAGATTCTAGATGCAGAAAATTATAAATGTATTTTCATTTTTCATGTATAGAATAGTTATTGGAGGGTTTCCTTAAATTCATCCCCTGCTACCAATGCCACAGGGAAAGCAGCAGCTTGGGGCAAGGAGCCTACTTCATGCCACTTCCCTTGTACCTGTCCCCCTGCCACATTACCTCCCAGCGCCTCTCCCCCATCTGCCCACTGGTTTTCCTCTGGTGCCTGCCCCCTACCTCCCCAGTTGCTCATCTTTGGAGCTGCTCTGGTTCTGCCTCTGATGGAGGAACAGAGCACCCTGCTGGAGCCAGGCAGTAGCAGCAGCTCTGGCTCCAGCCTCTGTGTGCCCATTCCCTGGTTTTGCACACCTTTTTCTTGCACTCCCCTCACTCTTTGCATTCCTTTTCCTGAATTCCTCCCACTGTCCTTTCTCCCATGCTCCCACACCCCTGGCACTTTAATTTTTACTGTATTTATGCACAGCTGCAAAATAACAGTTAAGTCTCAAGCCACTAACACCACTAACTCTCTCTACTGCCTTAAACGGATTCTTCAGAATTTAGGGTAGCATCTGAAGTACACTGAAATTAATGTAGAGTTCCACTCATTTCTGAAAACTTTGACCAGACCACTACCCCACTGTGACTGAGCAGAAGTTGCCTCAATCTCCTTTTGCATTACATCTGTAGTACCATTCTGTTTGTACTGAATACTCACTATTTCTTTGTACAAATATGTATCTTGTACAGCAGGCAACTTGACATTCTTTAAAAATAAATCCAGCTTCTTTTTTTTGTCCCCACAATTCTTTGTGCCTTCTTGGCCCATTACCTGTCATCTTCTTTCCAGCAAGCAATAAAGGGGAAAATGTATGATGCTGAATTTTAGATTATGCTGCTTCTTATAGAAACGTGATACTGCCAATGGAATCCAGCATGTTTTCTCAAAAATATACTGGCCACACACAAATAAATATAGGCTCAGTCTTTCAGGCCTATTCAAGAAAACTTCTACTGAAGTCAAAAAGAATTTCATTTGAGGATAGCCAAAGGATTAATTCATTGTTACCAGCATGTTTAAACCCTTCCCCCTCAAACCTGTAGGACACTGTGTAGCTCAATATATACTCACCTTTTCATAACACTATACTTATAAGCCAAGCACTTTGAGTATTACAAAGAGATGCTTTTACCAAAAGCAAACAGCTTTCTGTCAAAGACACTGTCATAATAGGATGCCTCTATAAAGAAATATATTTTTTTAGTATGTCACACATCTAACTTTAACTCTGCCACCTCAACCAACAATGTTCTTTTTTTCCCCTTTTATATAAATATTGTAAAACAAAGTGCTAACATGTGTAGAACCGCTGGGTAAAGGCTTATTTATTCATTTCTGCTATGGGCAAAAAAGGGATGAATACTTAACAATTGGTGTTTTTAGGATGGGCTGTAGGTTTTTTTGTAACATTTCTGTGTTTAGGATGTTCATGTTGTTACAATGTTGCATGCCTCAGTTTATCTATACAGTTGGTATGCAGGGAAAGAAGGGTTAATAGGGTCCCTCTTGTTAGCAGAGCTGCCTATGTGCAGGGCAAGAGGAAGAATTTTCAGCTTCAACAGGACTTGCATAGCTGTGTTGAGACTTCAGACAGGCTTGGTATGCATTCTTTGGAGAGGCCCAGGAGGCATCAAAGGGAGGAGACTAAGATAAGCATGATAAAGGATAGTGCATCAAAAAAACAAGGGGGTCACAAGAGGGTGGAAGGGAGTCTGAAGAGAGAGAACAGGGAAGCAACTTTGGGGCTTGTGGCTGGGAAGACTGGAGTGAAAAGTTGAGTAACTTTAGGGTGTTCAGGGTTGTGTGGGCTGGTTTGGAAACAGAAAAGCTGCTTAACACTTCAGCGGGGCAGAAGACCTCTGGGTAGGTGGCCTTAGGCCCAGTAAATGCTTTCACTGAAGAAGAGATTATCTGCTTTGTTGCTTGGAGCTTTGGGTTACACTTTGTTTCCCCTGAGAGAGATACAGTCTCTCTCTCAGGAGCTGAACTGGAAGCTAGCTCCCTGAATCAGGAGCATGGAACAACCAGAAAGGGTTGGGGACTGAAAGACTATGGTGTCAGGATAGGAAGGAACTAGGGCTCCACATTGGTCTAGAAGCCATGCCTGGGTGGGCTGCAAAGGGCCTCCTTAGGCTAGGTACAGACATACAAAAGCCCAAGGCAGAAATCAACTTCAGTTATACACTTTTCTATAAGCGGTGTAGTTTAGACTGGTAGCAAATAGAAGGCATATTCACACTTTGGGGGGCGGGGGAGGGTTCAAAACTTAGACTGGGTTCCACCATTTTTGAACTGGTCTGCCAAAATTCTTATCTGTTACAGGCATAGACCAGTTTCCAATCTCTTATATGGGTAAAAGTGTAATGTCTGTACCTGACCCTAGAGGCTAGGGCCGCAGTGGTCTTAAGCAGACACCCATGTTGGGGGACTCAGTGACAAGTTTGCAATAGCGTAAATATATTGGCAGAGCACAATCAGTATGTTGCTGTCTGCACATCTCAACTGAAGATTAAAATTTTCTAAGGCCTTAGTGACTTACATCAGTGAAAAAAAAATCCCTGAAAGTGTATGATATGTAGTTTTTAGATCAATATGAGATTTGGTTCACTCATGCACTACTGATGTATGTGGGTCGTAATAGAATTTCTGTCTCATGCACATACTCAATATATCATGGAGATCTCAGTAATTCCTTTAACTCTTGATCTTTCTACTCTTTCCTTTTGTTTTGTAATGTGCTCTTATTTTTTTTTTTAAAAAAGAAAAGACACCAATACATTTTGGCCCCCATTTTTAGTAACTAATTTTCATGATTTTGTGTAATTTACCTTCAGGCTATAAAACTACATCTATAGGTTTTTCTCTCCACAGGATATGTTGTCCTGTATGCTTTAGCAGTTCACTGAACTGAGATGATTCAAATGAGCCTTGAAATGTTAAATACAACTTGTAATATCAAAGGTTTTCATATCAAATAATTTTGTTCATGTAGGATCCTAGGGAGATTAAGGACTCGTGTGGTGACTAAAATGTCCAGTAGTTATATCAAATATCTCAGCAGTAGATGTATCATTATCAGTTCACTTTAGGAATACTGAAAAATCAAGCTACAGTACTTTGTGCTTTATTTGTAAACCACAACCAAAGACCATAGCGTGTAACACTGTTAGGTCCATATGACAATGATTGAATCAAAAACATAGAATAATTACAGATGACAGCGTGACAGAAGCTTTTATGCATAGCCTTGAGGTGATGTTTTTCTTGCAACTACAGTAACAACAAATTTCTTGGGTCAGTCAGTAAACTAAATGCCATATGGATGGACTGTCAAGTCTTTCTTTAGTCTGGTTATCTCAAAACCCAGAGAAAAATTTGGTTCCCTTCCTCCCCACAATATCTAGCAAAGTGGGCACATCTACACATGCGCATTTACTGTGCAGTAACCAAAATTACTGTGCAGTACAGGCATGTGTCTACATGTGCATGCCTGTACTGTGCAGTAAACATGGTGATTTACACTGACTTGATTACTCTGCTGATTAGTTACTGCTCAGTAATGCACATGTAGGTGCCTTACTGCATAGCAACACCCTATGTGTGGACTAACTTGGGACCTGAAGTTAGCCCCGAATCAGTCCACACACAGAGTTAATGCACCTTATTGCCTGCAAGTGTAGACACCAGCCTATTCCCATTTACTGCACAGTAAATTTAAGCCAGCATTAACTCACATGTAGACATGCCCAGTGTCCATCTCTTATTTGGCTACCTCACTTCAAGTCAGGGATTGATTAAGATGGAATCAAATGTGCCTTGAAATGGCCAAAAATGCATGGATCCCCCCAAACCACCTGTATTTCCTAAGTTGTAAATCAGGACCTATCAAGAGACTGCTTTTTTCCCTTGGCTGATGCAGAAGGTGAACGACATCAAAGTATGTTAGAATCATAAAAAATAGGACTGGAAAGGACTTCAGGAGGTCATCTAGTTCAACCCCCTGCATTCCAGGCAGGACCATCCTGGTTTTAAACAATCTTAGTCAAGTGTTTTTCTAACTGTTCTTAAAAACTTCCAAAGAGGGAGATTCCAAAGCCTCTCTAGATAGCCTGTTCCAATATGTAACCACCCTCTTACTGCCCATCACCCTTATCCATATTACCACCCTTCAGGATTTGTGGCATGTGTAGACAAAACGGGGGCCCTAAATTGAAGCAATGGGTTTTAAAAAACACCACTTCAATTTAGGGCCTATTAAACCACTGTGTCCTGCACACACCCTGCTGACTGACTTGCCTCTCTAGGGGAGGGCAAGCTGCCAGCAGGTGGAGCAGTCCCTGGGCTGCTGGGGGTGGTGGGGCTGGTGCTTCCCTCCATGGCAGTGGTGGTTCCCCCCCTCAGGTGCCACTCACCCACAGGCACCTGGTTTTGGTGGTCCCAAGGGGCACCGCAGCTGCAGAGGGAAGCACCGGACCCCTGAGCAGCTCAGGCAGGCAGGCAGGCTCCAAGGGGTGGAACAGGGGAAGAAAAGATCAGGCTCGTCACTTCTCTTGGGTGGAGTCTGCTTTCTCAGGCTGTTGTTAGGCTGTCTGCAGGGCTTCCTGCAGAGCTGTGGAGCTGTATGGAGCCCAGTGCTTTGGCTACATGGTTGTAGGGGCAGCAAACTAAAACTCCTTGGGGGAGTCATTTAAGGTGCATTACGCTGCCAAATTTCCTAAAGCAGCTGGAATTAATGCACAATACACCGCGGAGGTATACAAACATTGACACCATTAAAGTGGTGCAAAAGCATTTAGCTCATTTTAAAGTGTCACACACTCCCCTCATTTCATCTACACATGGCCTTGGGGACCATTATTAAATCTCACCTCAGACTTCTCTATTCCAGACTAGGTAATTCCCGTTTTTCAGCCTTTCCTTATAAATGATATTTCCTACACCTCTTTCTGGTTGTTATCTGCTGAACTCCTAAAATTCGTCCCTGTTTTTTCTTGAATTGCAGTACACAAAACTGGGCACGATACTCCAGGTGAGGTTTCATTTGTGCTGAATAAAGTGGAAGGATCACTTCTCTTGACTTGCAAATGATACTCCTAGTAATACAACACAGAATGATATTGTCTTTTTTTGTTGTTGTTGCAACAAAGAGCACATTTTTTACTCATATTTAGCTTCCATTCCACTGTAACTCCCAGGTCCTTCTCTGCAGAATTGCAGCCTAGCCAGTCATTCCGCAGCCTACATTTGTTTATGCGATTATTCTATCCCAAATGCAGAATTTTGTACATGTCTTTATTGAAAATATTGGTGTTGCTTCAGTCAATTCAGATAAAGCATTTCCAGTTTGGATGGAGTCCATGTATTGTTCTCATCACTCCCAGAAAATTATTCTGCTTCTGGAGAAAAGGTGGTGAACACAAAACTGGGATTAAGAATGTTCAGAGTTCTAATTCTCACCCTGATGCTAACTCTCTTTGTGACTCTATTGAAGCTTTCAGCCTCAAATATGTCTTATCTATAAAATGGAAATAAATATAGCCATCAGCCTACTTCACAGCACTAGTGCAAAGATGAATTAACTGTCTATAAGGGATGTTAGTGATTAAATCAGTGTGAAAAGTAGGAAGATATTGCACTCCTGGATTAATGTTGTATTGATGGATGCTATGATCCTCTGAAACCAAATGATTCATTTTCTTCCTGGAACTGCCACCTGTACCACTGTTTCTCAGGCTGATAAATTCTTGTAAACAAGCATAACTGGATACATGTATAGTTGTTAACACTAAAAAGACATCGTTTATAACACATGGAGTATCTAAGATACTACAGTCATGTCCGAATCTACCTGTAAATATAATTGTGTAGTATCTGTTTATGCTGTGTGACAACTGTTAGCTGTGTAATGGCAATCATTGTAGACAAAAATGAGGGGGATATTTTAACTGTAACCATATTGCCATTTTCTTTGCACTGAAAGTCAAAGGCAATTAAAACATAATTTAATTAGAGAACATCTTATCAGTTGTAGAAGTAGAATTGATTGGTATTCAGAGTAGGGGTAAATTGGCTGTTGCTTGGAAAAAAAGCTATGGAAGCTGCCAACTTTGTCACTTAGATTTTGATAATTTTATGTAATTTTGTATTTTCTTTCATCACAGAAACTTATAAAGGCATTAATTGTTGTTTGTTCAGCATTTTCCAAATGCATAGTACTATACAAACACTATTATGATCTTAAGAGCTGCTGGCCTTCAGCTTTCAATATAATGCCATTCTGATTTCAGACACAAATCAAAGATATTATTCCTCTATGCTCTTCATGAGTAGAATGATTTGTTTGACAACCCAAACTGGAAAAACCTTCTACTTTTTGCATCTTATGTTACATCATAATCCTCTGTCTGAACATCAGAAAGCTGGAAGCTAGTATGATTTCATAAGCAGACCTACTACATTCAGATTCTGTGTACTTCATAGACTTAAATGGAGCTGTCTTGGCATGCCTCAGATCTGAATTTAGCTTAGTATACAACCAAGGAATAACCAGAAGGAACTGATAGAGAAATAAAAATGTGATTTTGCTAGTATTTATCGAATGAGGTAAGATATACTAAATATTGATATTCAAAAAAATTGCCGTTTTGCAGTATTGTTGGTTGTAGCCATGTTGGTTTAGGGACATATGCAGGCAAAATTCTTTGGGGAGATGTGATATTTTTTATTAAACCAACTAAATAGTTGGGAAAAAGTTTTTTGCAAGCTTTTGGGCACAAGCACCCTTCTTTAGGCACTGGGGGACTGATGCTGTTATGAGTTCTCCAAAATAGAAAAGAAGCCAAAAATATGACAAGAAGTCTGTAAAGATGCAAATGAGTGGAAGTTTGGAAGACAAAGGGTAGAGATGGGGGGCAAGGGGAAGAGAGGGACATGTGTGAAGGAATGCTAGTGGTCAGCTAAAGGCAGGTTACCTGGTATGTTAGATGTTGGGCAGGTTGTGATATGTCATAAATCCAATGCCTGTATTAAGTCCACGATTTTTTGTATCCAGTAGATTTATGAAGTGAAATTTGTAGGCTTGTCTATGAAAGGTGTTTTGTAAATTCCCTTTGAGGATTAGAACTGAGATCAGAGAGGAAGTGATTGTCTTGTGAGAGGTGGGACCCACAGGTAACTGGATATTTTTGTCTTTGATGGATTTTCCATGTGTGTTTATTCTGGTGTGCAGTTGTTATTTGGTTTCTCCTACATATTTTCCATCATGGCATTTGGTGCACTGGGTGAGATATATTACATTTCTGGAGGTGCGGGTATAAGATCCAAGAATGGTGATGCTTCTGTTGTGGGCTGCAGTTATTGTGGGGGTTGTAGAGATGTATTGGCAGGTTTTAAATTTCTTGTCCTGGCATGGTCTGGATCCATTGGGTGTGGTTTGGGTCATAGGAAGTTTGTTTCTGGCCGCTGTTTTTTTCAGGCAGGTGTATTTAAAATGCTGAATAGCCAGTACCCAAACACCTAAGCATCTATCACAAGTGATACAGTTTTTTGTTCTGTTTTTTGGTTTTGTTTGTTAATAACAACAATGTCCAATATTCTGGAATGATCTTTTTATTTTTGGATTATTTTCTTTTTCAAATAAAATGGTCTCAATGGCCTAGTGGCTGCTAGAGGATGAGTGGTTGATTCTTCATTTGTGCTCATGCACAAATTAAGTGTAAGTGTGAGTACGAGTATTTCCATTTTGTAGCTAGAGTATTACTCAAGTCTTCACTAGTAATAAATACCCAACTTTTTGAAGTACTTGGTTACAAATCACATCCTAATGCTTTCTAATAATGGGATAATACTAATAAGTCGGTATGCATAAAGTTTCCTCTTTTTCTTGCATTTTTTCCAGAATTTGCATCTATGCAATCAGGTTAAAAGCAGAATGTATCTGTTTTTAACCTGACAGATATGAAGTAACATTGAAACTACATCTCTAAAGGATGTTTCTTTTATTGCACAATGGGCTGAAATTTATGCTCCTCTTTTCCATATCAAAACTCATTCTTTTGGGATAATTTTCCTATCCCCTGAGCAAATGTCACATACACAATTCTTTTTCAGGAAAGTTGTCTGAAAAAACTGATATAAATTAGTTATGACTTTTTAAATTTCATAGTAGAAGAAGCCATCACCTCTATTAAAGTTCACTTTATGTCTAGAAAAACTTTTCAAGGAAGTGGAGAATTAGAATGCTGAACCTGAAGGTTGGGATGGGATGATGGGAGAGCAGGCCAATTAAAGTTTAGTTTTCTTTTCTAATAGGTGGGAACTTGGGAGACCGGAGGAAATAATACACCAAAAAGCTATGGAATTTAATAAAACAAAAATCAAACTACATGTAGACAAAAAGTATGAATATAAATATAGTTAGAAATAGAAGACATTTGCTTCACAAGGTTTCATGACATCAAAGAACCAAAGAATCATAACTATTTGGCTTATCAGAACCCTCAAAAGTTATAAGCAATGTCTCTTCCTTTTAAAGTAGCATCTTTGAATGTCAAAGAGCTAAATGTCATTAAAAAGAAGAAAGTACTAGGAAACCTAAAATCCAAACCAAACCAAACTACAGATTATTTTACTTCAGATAAATTCATCGTCAGCCTGGATGTTTAGTGGGCATGAAAGGAAATTGGTTTCAGGAGCCCTTTTTTTTAGCTTTGACCAAAGAAAAGAAAAGAGGAATATAATATTAGCTAAACATATACCTTTTCACATTAAAGATAGACATAAGGATAATAAGGGATGAGTTCTCTTATAAAAGGGCATGATTGTTAACTTATTAATAACAAGGGGGTTGGCATATGCTCCCATTCAAAAGCAAAATACTTTCTAAAGAACTTCTTTAAAATATTGCAACACTGTGAGGAAGGGGAAATTATACTTGGAGGAAACATTAATTGTACAATGACTCCACATAGGAACAGATTTGATAAAATAGATAAAGATATAGGTGCAGCAATAACCTTTCAATACCAACAGTTAAATCTTGTATTGCTGGAGAGAACTGAATGAAATCATATACTTTGTTCACATCTTCAGTTATATACTGGAATAGATCTAATGTCGATTGCTAAACTCTTAATAGAGTGGAGGTCTGCAGAAACTGGCAATTATATGATCAGATCATACTGCACTGGAAGTAATATTTGATCTTTGGGATAGCTCCCAAAGATCAGTTTTTGAAAATGTTTCTTTTCCAGTGCAAAATACAAATTACAACCAATAAAGGCTCCAGAACTCAGTGCCTTCAAATAAATGATACAGGTAATATAAAGAGTTATTCCATGGGAGAGGTGAAACCATAGGAGTCAGGTAAGAATCAGAGTCTTATTTGTGATGAGAGCTCACAGAATATAAGCACCACAACAAGGAATAAAAATGTTAGCAGAGATTCATAAAACACAATTGCCTCCCCCTCCTCCAAATTTGTATCAATCACCTAATATTAGGGGGTAATTGAATATGTTGACAATAGACACTAGTGAAAAAGCCCTTAGGTATATACAAAACAGGCATTTATGACAGGGGAAATAAAAAAGTGATACGGGTTTGCTGCTTATTTTTTCAATTTTTATACAACATATACTCTTCTGATAGTCAAAATTCTGAAGTTATTTAAAAACCTGAAAATAGCAGGCTTAACAAAGAGACAAGACATTAATAAATCCTAGAAGTGGCTAAACTACAACAACTGATGGCTTTCCAGGTAAAATGTACAAGGTGTTTAAGAGGGGAATGGGGGGGGATATAGTAATTCCCTTAAGTCATTTTATGGCATTCTATTAGAGGAGGAACTTCCACAGTCTGTGAAAGCTGCTGCTCTTATTGTTCATACAGAAGTTGGAAAACAATTTACCTTATGCCCATCTTATAGGTCTATATCCCTGCTGGATGAGGATGTCAAAATTTTAACAAAAATACAAGCTACCTGATTTCAGATCATGTTTTCAATTTAGATAAAATACATCAAAGTCAAGTCATTTAGGAAAAAACAAATGTGTGATAACTAGGGGTACACTGATAGATATTTTTGGGACCAATACTGATAGCTGATATTTAAGGAGGCCGATACTGATCTGATTTCCAACACAGCTGCCTCCAGCTGGTAAGTCCGGTGTGGTAGAAGAGGAGGGGGGAGGGAAAGAGCATGAGGGGGCAGATCAATGCTCCCCATGGTGGAAGCAGGGGCAGGAGCAGGGGCAGAGGCAGGTACTGCCGAGGTGGAGAACCTCCAGAGACAGTGCTAAAGAAGGGAGAGGTTATGGACTCCTGGGAAGGTGGCAACTGGAAGCTTGTCACCTTTGGCACCAAGAAGAAATCTTCATCTCCACCTGCAGCAGTTCATTTGGAGAACAGATATGAAGCCCCAGCAACATATGGTGAGAAGCGTGTTCCATTGGTGGAGGAAGACAGGCCAGGCCTCCCCAAGGTGGGAATGAATGAGACGACCACCACCTAAAAGAAGCAATGGATGGTGGTAGTTGGACACGCCCTTCTGTGGGGGGTGGAGGGATCCATCTGCCGACCTGACCTGTTCTCTCAGGAAGTCTGCTGTTTGCCTGGATCCCAGATCCAAGATGTCACGGAGGTATTACCAAGACTCATCTGGCCTCTTATAACCCCATTACCCCATGCTGCTCATACATTTCAGCAGGACCATATGAACTTCATCTGAGAGTGCTGAAGGAGCTGGCTGAAGTCATTGCAGAGCCTCTAGAAAAACTTCTGAAAAACTTGTGGCACAGAGAGGCCCCTGAGGAATGGAAGAGAGTCAATGTTGTGCCCATCTTCAAGAAAGGGAGGACCCGGGTAACTAGCCTAACTTGTATCTTAGGGAAAATCCTGAAAAAAAATCATTAAGGAGTCTATGTGCAACAGGTTTGCAGAAGGCAGGATTCTGAATGACAGCCAGTATGACTTTGTTGTGAGCAGGTCTTGTCTTACCAACCTCATCTCCTTTATGATCGGGTAACTCACGACCTGGATAAGAGAGAGGAGGTTGACATTGTATACCTTGACTTCCAAAAAGCCTTTGATCTGGTATCCCATGATATTCTCATGAGAAAATTGCAGGATTGTGGGCTTAACTGTGAGACAGTTAGGTGGGTACAAAGCTGGCTGAGGGGTAGGACCCAGAGAGTCCAAATGCATGGATCTGCATCATCTTGGTGAGAAGTGGCCAGTAGTGTCCCACAGGAGTCAGTGCTTGGTCCAGTACTTTTCAACATCTTTATCAGTGATTTGGATGTGGGGATAAATTGCTCACTGGCCAAGTTCATAGACAACATCAAGTTATGGGGAAGTGTGGTCATGCTTGAAGATAGGCCACAGATAAAGGTGGATCTAGACAGGCTAGCAAGTTGGGTGAATTGGAACCAGATGAAATTCTCAAAACATTGAGAAATGTAAAGTGCTCCACCTGGGGACAAACAACCCAACCTTGCTGGGGTCATTTGACCCCAGTACTCCCTCCTGCCATGGCAGGGGGTCGGACTAGATGATCTACTCAGGTTCCTTCCGACCCTAAAAACTATGAAACTATGAAACCCCCTGCACACCTACAGGCTTGGTGGCACCAAACTGATCAGCACCATGAACAAAAAGGACATGGGGGTAATAATAGACCAGAGTATGAACATGAGGTGGTAGTGTGACACTGTTGCCAGCAGGGCATGTAATACTCTGGCATGCATCAACTGATGCATCTCTAGGAAAACCAAGAAAGTGATTCTTCTGCTCAACTTGGCACTAGTGAGACCCCAGCTGGAGTACTGCATCCATTTCTGGGCACTGAGCTTTAACAAGGATGTGGGAAGGTTGAGGGAGTCCAGAGAAGGGCCACCTGTATGATCAGAGATTTGTGCAGCAAGCCATATGAGGAGAGGCTGAGGGACCCGGGACTCTTTAGCCTGAAAAAAAGAAGGCTGAGAGGGGACTTGGTAGCAGCTTACCGCTACATCAGGGGAGTTGTTTGGTGAACAGCTGTTGGGGAAAAGCAGAAGTAATGGCCACAAAATCCTGGAATAACATTTCAGGCTCAACGTTAGGAAAAACTTTACAGTTAGAGTGTCCTGGCTGTGGAATAAACTCCCTCCAGAGGTGGTGCAATCACCTACCCTGGAAATCTTCAAGAGGAGACTGGATGGTCACCTTGCTGGGGTCGCCTGACCCCAGGTGTCTTTTCTGCCTGGCGCAAGGGGCTGGACCTGATGATCTTCTGAGGCTCCTTCCAGCCTTACAATCTGTGAATCTATGTGGGCACCAATGATAGTGCCAAGAGAGACCCTGAGCCTGAACTCCTCAGTAAACTAAGTCACAAAAAGGAAGCTTATCAGAAGTGGAAACTTGGAGAAACAACCAGGAAAGGGATCAGAGTATTGGTCGGGCATGCAGGGATGAAGTCAGGAAGGCCAAAGCATAATTGGAGTTGCAGCTAGCAAGGGATGTGAAGGGTAACAAAAGGGTTTCTACAAGTATGTCAGTAACAAGAAGATCGGGGAAAGTGTGGGTCCCTTCCAAAATGCGGGAGGCAACCTAGTGACAAAGAATGTGGAAAAGGCTGAAGTGCTCAATGTCTTTTTCACCTCAGTCTTCACAGGCAAGGTCAACTGCCAGACTACTGCACCTGGCAGCATAATTTGGGGAGGAGGTGAGCAGCCAACAGTGGCAAAAAACAGGTTAGGGGATATTTAGAAAAGCTGGATGTGTACAAATCCATGGGGCCAGATGTGATACACATGAGGGTGCTGAGGGAGTTAGCAGATGTGATTGCAGAACCATTGGTCATTATCTGTGAAAACTCATGGCTATCAGAAGAGGTCCCTGGTGATTGGAAAAGGTAAAAAATAGTGCCCATATTTAAGAAAGGGAAAAGGGGGATCCAGGGAACTACAGACCAGTCAGCCTCACTTCAGTCCCTGAAAAATCATGGACCAGATCCTCAAGAAATCCATTTCTAAACACTTGGAAAAGAAGAAGGTGATTAGGAACAGTCAGAATGAATTCACCAAGGGCAAATCATGGCTGACTAACCTCATTGCCTTCTGTGATGAGATGACTGGCTCTGTACATGTGGGGATATAAGTGGATGTGGTATACCTTGATTTTAGCAAGGCTTTTGATACAATCTCCCACAACATTCTCACAAACAACCTAAGGAAGTATGGGCTGGATGAATGGACTGCAAGGTGGATATAAAACTGGCTGGAGCATTGGGTTCAGAGGCTAGTAATCAATGGCTCAATATCTAGCTGGCAGCCGGTACCAAGTGGAGTGCACCAAGGGTCAGTACTGGGGCTGGTTTTCTTTAGTATCTTTATCAACAAGCTGGAGTGCATCCTCAGCAAGTTTGCAGATGACACCAAGCTGAGGAGAGTAGTAGGTACACTAGAGGGTAGAGCTAGGATTTAGTGACCTAGACAGATTTGAGGATTGGGCCAAAAGGAATCTCATGAGGAGAGGTTGAGGGAACTGCTTATTAGTTTAAAGAAGACAAGACTGAGTGGAGTTTTGCAGCAGCCTTCAACTACCTGAAGGGGGGTTCAAAAGAGGATGGAGCTAGACTGTTTTCAGTGGTGGCAGATGACAGGACAAGGAGCTTTAGTCTCAAGTTGCTGTAGATGTTAGGAAGAATTTTCTCACTAGGATCATAGTAAAACATGAACAGATTACCCAGAGAGGTTGCAGAATTTCCAGTCTTTGAGGTTTTTAAGACCCAACTAGACGAAGCATTGGCTGGGATGATCTAGTTGGAGATGGTCCTGTTTTGGGCAGGGGGTTTGACTAGATGGCTTCCAACCCTAATTTTCTACAATTCGACGATTCTATGTTTTGAAGCAGTTTACAACTGTTATCTCTAGAGGGGCACTGATACATTGGTCCGATATCAGATCAGTACCAATATAAAGAAAACCGTCTGTATCAGATATCAGCCTGATGGGGTCGATAATTTGGCCAATAAATGCTCATGCTGTGTGCAGCCTCAGTGCAGCACTCAGGCAGTGAGAAGCACAGCTGATAGGGTGAAAAGCTACCTCCATCTGGTAAGTCCAGTGTGGTGGAAGGGGAGGGGAGGGAGGAGGGAAGGAGTGGAGGGGGCAGGTCAACACCCGCCATGGTGAGGAAGGGGGCAGAGGCAGGCACTGCCAAAGCCCACTTACCTTCCCTGGGCCGGATCTGGTGCCTGGAGCCTGGCTTCTCTTCCCCTTCCTCATTTTGCTCCCAGCAAGCTGCCTGCAAACTGCTTGCCCTATTTGCTGCCCCTGTTCGCTGGCTCCATCTACATCAGAGAGAGTACCTTTGTTTCTTATCCATTAAATGCAGAGAAAAAATTTGATAGAAGAGCATGCAACTTCCCCCTTAAAAAAGTCTTGTACAAAACTATAACCAAATGGCTTTTGGTTTCCAGTCACTGTTATCTGGTTTTCATACCAGCCTCAAATCACCTGTGTAAATCAGTGGGCCTAAATTTCTCCTATTGGATTACACAGAGTAGCAGGCATGCCTATTGTCTGCTTTATTTTTAATATTGGCCAGGGAGCCTTTCACATAGATGACAGAGAATAATGAATGTATCACAAGTAAAACTTGCAGAAACGCACCTGCTATTGATGGCATTTTTTTTGTCTCACCTCAATATTTTCCTAAAGCTAGTATCTAAAGGAATCTGTAGGCATGTCCAGATGAGCATGCATGTGCAACAGCCTGCATTTCCCATGGCACAAAAAGTAGTGGCACATATTTGTGTAGCTGCTTTTTGTCCCAGGGCATGCCCCTACATGCACGCTCTGACATGTGGCAAATGGACCCAGGTGGGGTAGGGAACACTGAGGCCAGCAACTATTCCATTCCCAGCAGCCTTACTTGGTGTCCTGGGGGCTGTTGGGGCAGTAGTGGTGCTGGTCCAGCAGATTGCAGCCTGACTGGGACCTGGGGTGTGGCTCTGCCCAACTAGGCCCTGTTCCTGGTGGCGTACATTGCTGCCACATAATTCACACTTTTTTTAAAGCGGCAGCAGTTTTTTGACACTGGGCTCTCCCAGTATCAAATTTTGGTGCAGTGTGGTGAACAGGTGCACATGCTGCATGTGGCTTGCAGCACCTCAAACAGCTTTGATATGCCACAAACCACACATGCATGCTCACCTGGATGCTATCTATGGGTTCAGGAAACTTCCTGGCTTTAAAAAATAATATGCCAAACCTAAATGCCAAGTGTAAATTTGTCAAGCCTGGAAAAGTTATTCCTCCCAGAAAAACATTTGGGGGTACAAGTAGGCAATAAATTCTATAGGATACACAGGAATTCCTATCTGAAACAGCCTAGAAGAGCTGTATGATTTAAATGTCAAGCCACTGCCTCAGCAAATGAAATAAGATTTGAAGGGCTGGCAGAAATATGAATTTCTTGGGAAGAACGCACAGCCACAGTCAAAATGAATATTTTGCCAAGGATCTCGCTCTTGTTTCAAAATCTGCCTAGATGAAACTCTACCAGAACTACAGAAAATGTTGTAAATATTTATATGAAATAATAAAACAGTGAGCATGATTGCAGATACTTTGAAAAGGCCCATTAAGTGATCTGTGGCTGGGGCAAGAGCTCATTCTGTAATATGGTAACACTCTATTAGAGTGATTTGACAAATCACATAATGTTTCTCTAGACAAAGACAACACAAATAATATACCTGCCTTTTGTATAATTGTAAATGCCAGTATTTATAGAGCTGTTAAAACTTCCTGAATAGATAGTCTATGTGTGTGTATGTGTGTGGGTATCCAAATTGGAGACTTAATGTTATGTATATGTGACTCACATATTTATGTACCAAAACCTTTGCAAAAATTATTGTTTACACAAAGTATTGACTATAGGATGGTCAAGAGGATGGTCAAAAAAGACATATATTACACCCAGCAGGCATGTCTCCATGAGCAGTAACGTGTTTCCTGGGGGACAAGTAGCAGCGGCACAAGCTGCTGCTTGTCCCTGGGGAATGTCATGTAAGCTCCAGTGTATGGCATGTTACCCCACATGAGGTAGGTGAAGCTGGGGCCAACAACTGTGCTGGTCCCAGCAACCTCACCTGGGGTCCTGGAGGCCTCCGGAAGCTGCAGCCATGGCTTTCCTGCAGCTGGGAGCCTGGCTGGCCAGGCTCTGGCTTTGGGTGGCGAACACTGCCACCATGTGCTTCACCCCACTTCCTTTGGTATGGGTTTTTTAATTATGGGATCTCCTGGTGTCAAGAAAACCTGCCACGCTGCAAAGTAGCAGTATGGGGAACATTTGTATGTGTGGGGTGTGGCGCTGCAGACAGGTCAGTAGCACCACATACTGCACATCCACACTCATCTGGACATACTCAACATGTTTAATCTTAAAAGGACACTTTTTTGTAAGGCTGGCTGTGACCAAAATAATCATGGATTTTTTGCTAAAAACCCCTACATAGAAGATATGCCCTGATAAGACGCAAGTTATTTCACTCAATTCAGGAGTAAATGGATTAAATTCTATGACATGTTATATGAAAGGTCAGGTTAGATGATATAATGGTCTTTTCTGGCCTTAAAATCTATGAACTTATGAAACCCTGATGCTCCTGGGAGTCAGCAGGACATTTATATATGGTTTTATTACAACATACAGTACACAGAAATCATTCCTGTCCATGCTAGTCAGGAAAATTGTGCATGAATTATGCCAGTGGCAGCTATGTTTAAATAAAGTTATGACTAGCATGGTTTTAACTCTAAAGTGGTCAAGGCCTAAGGGGAAGAACAAGCAAATGGATTTTTTAAAGTGATTAAATAGTTGTTACCACTGATGGAGCTACACTGTTGCTAGCAGTACACAGATATAGTGACAGAAGGTCACAGCAACCAGCGGTTTGTAACCACTGCATTACCTAGAGTTGCACAGCAGTAAAAATGCTGACACTGGTATATATGCTCACTTTCTGACCACTGCTCTCAGAGGTGGAGATATATTAAAGGAATCAACAGGGGAAGATTTTAAGGGGGGAAAAAAATCTAGTTTGGACAACCCCTTATTGTGTCAACTCATTATGATTTACTAGTGCTCTCCAAGGAAATCAAATTTAATATATTACAAAAATATCCAGCAGTTTAATCAATTGTGACCACATTTCAGAGCTCACACACTTCTGATTTATGACTACTCATTGGAAGATAGACATTTGTTTAGTACTTTGTAAAATGATGCATCTGGCTTTTTGTTTCCAAACATCATTAAGAAAATGGACAGGGTGGTAAAGTACAGTGTACGAAAAAGTTAGTTGTGTATAGAGTATTGTTATTTATATATTATATTTAAATATCAGCATTGCCTGTTTCTATATATATATATGTGTCCTGCACCACCTGTTCATGCAATTTTAGTCTTCTTTGGTGCAAGCTCATATATATATACACACACGGAGAGAGAGAGAGAGAGAGAGAGGCACTGCACATACACACATATTGTTTCTCTGTTTTTTCTATATGTATCATATATTTACATATATAACGTCGGTCTTAGAGGAAATACATTTATTATTCAGACCCATGCTATCAAAATCAGCCTTGCACATAAAAAATCCCCTTAAGAATAATGGGGGGTGGGGAGGAGAGAGAGAACCTCTCACACTGTGTGTAACCTTCAGCTGCTAAATTCTTAACAGCTTTTCCTCATGTACAGCCTTATAAAAAAGATATCACTTGAAAGATATTTAAACATTATCTGCACTATTTTTATCCACTTTATGTTACATTGTTTCTGATGTCATTAGTTCCCACGCAGTCATATTGTTTTTTAAAAATTACAAAAGTACTCATATATCCTGAACATCTTACCCACTTTGTTATAATCAAATAGAAAACAGATAGCCTTTATTTACTTTAGTTTTTCTTATCTTTTCTTTAAAAAATATTTTCTGGGACACTTCAATATTTAAGTGGAATCAAGTAGTTTTTCAGACAAATGCATTTCTCTTTCACTTTGCAAACAGTCAACAAAATGCACTTTGGTTTAAACAAAAGCATTTGTCCCTCATACTTTTTACGATCATGCAGACCTATGGGTTACTTGTAAGTTATTTGTTGTGTCTTTCCCTACTTGATATTTGTTATTCACAGTGTGTGACAAATCTAAGTCATGTGGTATTGTTTCCGCTCTCATCAAAGAAGACTCAAATTACATGAACAGGTGGTGCAGGACAAATATCAAATACCTGTCTAATGTGAATACCCATATCAGTATGAAAACAGGTAGAAAAGACCTCCCACCCAAAACTCATTTGCATCAATTTGTGTCAAAACAAAACCACAGAGTTGTAAACACAGAAGAATTAAAATATCATTAGGAATGTAGAAAAATGTTTACAAACATTTTTTCCTCCTTGCTTGCCAGCTCAAAGATGTTCTTTTAAGCTAATTATTTTTGCCAGTGAACTTTTAATAATACTGTATTACAGTAACAATCTAACCCATCTGTAATTTTTAAATCATATTTTAAGTACATTAAATAATAACGAAATCTGTTGACCAAAATAATTATAGATGCATTGTTATCATGTATTAGTTGTCATTATCATATGTGTTGATTGCTAAGATTTTTTTTTTCATATCAGAGAAGTTGCATTTATTTCTCATTTGGCTGACTTGAGCTTGCTTACGTAAATGTTTAATTTTTCTTGCTATTATTTTTCATTAAAACAAAATAACCACCATCACAACTCTAAACATCAATTAACATTTTTATGTCTATTAACCAATGAATATCTTAAGATGTATTCATTAGACTGGTTTTAGGATTATAGAGTCAAATCTTGTTTATGCTACCTACAAACCTATGTTAAATTACCTGCAGGTAACTGTAGCTGCAGGTAATGTGGAACAAAAAGGTGGGCCAATTCAAGGCCAGCTGGTTCCTGGGTTCCTTACCCAGGAGGGGTATTAGTAGGCATAATCTAAGATAGAGACTTGGGTGAATTTAGTATTTTGTAAAGGAGGGTACAAATATGGCACACATAACGGAATATATTTTTTCTCCAGTTAAACAGAAACTTGACACTTTGATAGTATGCTAAGGGCCTAGCACTAGCACTGTATTATTCAGTTTAAAATCAAAAAACAAAAACAAATATAATTATTGGAATGCCAACTAATTTGCTAAGTTGCTACACCATTGCACCTCCCTACCCCCCCCCAGATCTGCCCCGGTAAAGGGAATGATGTAATCACATAGAGGTTCGTTAGATCCTCCTGCATTTTTATTAATATCAGTAATACCATATTTACTTGAATATAGAGGTGAGGTTTTTTCCCCCCCAATCAGCATAGGGAAAAAACTCCTTGTCTTGCAGCCATATACAAAGGAACCTCACTAAATACATTGTCTGTCATTAAATTGCTGCTATGTGCCCAGTAATAGAAAACAACTATGAACCTGATTAAATGCAGCCAACACAGAACATGACTATAAAACATGTGCTCTAAATTGGACAAACATATTAATGGAAACCTACTGCAAGACTAAGTTAATAGAGCCCATCTGAATAAGATATGTAGTAGTAATCTGAGGGGGTCAGGTGCCCCCTTGCTCTCTACCCCCCCCCCCCCCCCATCTTTCCCCCACTTACCTATAAACTTAGTTCATCCAGAATGTATATACAAACGAGGCACAGGACAACCTTCTCATTTGTATATACATTTTTGGAGGATCCAAGGATTCATGACAAGAACACCTGGTTCAGTCACAAATGGGAAGCTAATTAGCACATAGATCCTTTGTTGGGGGTATCTGGAGTACACACACGTACTGAACAGTGCTGAGGTATGGAGTCACCATGGATTGAAACATTGTTGACTCTGGTGAGGTTCAGCCCAGTGAACTATATGGTTAGTCATGAGCCTTTTGGTTTTAGACTAATGTTATTTATAGTTTGTTCTATATATAAATAGGTGCCAATGTGTAGCTTAAAAGTATGTTTATGCTAGTAGTATGTTAAAACTATGTTTATGAAGGGAGAGGTTGGGGGGGTCAGAGGGAAAGGGGGTATATGACTCCCTAAGATTTACTTTCCTTGCTGTAGTAGTGGGGGGGAGAGACAAACATGTGAAAAGTATGTTTATGCCTGTGCTCAAACTTGCAGCTGTTGCAAAAAACATAAAATTCATCAATTCTGGGTGAACTAAGCTCATGAGTACCCATAGCATGAAGTCAGTGGCTGCTTACAGATGTTTAACCCCTCCCCACAAAACAACACTTTACTGGAAGAAGCAGCACTTTACTTCGATCCAGCTTCACAGCATCTGTATAGATCAGGAGCTTCAGTGGGGCTTTCTGCTGCTTTTCTCTAAGACTGATTCAATCAACTATTAGAGAAAATAAGGAAGAACATCTTTATGGTAAGGGTGACCAGAATCTGGAATACACTTTCCAAGGAGGTGGTGCAGTCCCCAACTTTGGAAGTCTTAAACAGGAGATTGGACAGACACCTTGCTGGAATCATTTGATCTCAGCGGTATTCCTGCCCAGAACATTGGGGTTGGACATGATGATCTTTTGAGGTCCCTTCCAGCCCTTAATTTCTGTGATTCAGTGAAAAGCACCAAAAAAGTCCCAGCAGAGCCTGATCTATACAAATGCTGCAGAGTAACAGGGGTGAAGTAACAGGGGTGAACTAACATGCTGATTCTTCTGGTAAAACATGGATATTGGGGATTTGGGTTTTTTTTTAACATTTGCCAGCAGCCACTGACATTATACAGATGTCAGGTGAGCCAGGTCCAACTAACATAGTGCCTCTTATGGGCCTGTGCTGGGCTCAGTGTGGAAGCATGCTGAATTTACAAAAAAGTGCTGGGGGTTTTTTTTAATATCTTCCAACAATGAGTGTTCTTAAATTTGCCGCTCACTTCCCAGAGAAGGCCGGGTCTGACAGTAAGTAGGGAGAAGGAGATGCAGGGAGAGGTTGGGGTGGGGGGAGTCAGAGGGAAAGGGGGGTATATGACTCCCTCAGATTTATTTTCCGTGCTGTAGTAGTGTGTGTGGGGGAGGAACAATTTCAAGGCAAACATCCAATAATTAGATTCTATACATGGAAAATTATAACAAATTCATAATTTTTGCCTATATAGGATCTAATTATGAGGAGTATCTTATATTTGAGTAAATACGGCAGTTTATAGGAGAAGGCAATGTTAGAAGCTGTTCTCAGTTATAATATAAAGGTTAAACCCCCCCATCAAACGAGGCCAAAATTAATACAAATTGTCCAAAGGTATTGTGCCATTAGTCTGCAGCCATTATAGTTAAATGTTTGTCTCTTATTCAGATTCATATCACTAAACCTAGCCTTCTTGAGTATCTTAATCTTAATAGTGTCTCCAGTAGTTCACTGTCAGTCATTTCCAGGGATCTGGGTTTTCTCCTCACCATAGAAAAATGCGGTAAAATGTGGATTTTCTCATTTTAAGTAGAAAAATACAAATTTTTCTCCTTTAAAAAAGAAAAATGTGGGAAACGATGGGTTTTCCCTTGCAGGCTGGCAGAGTTCCAGCCTGCAAGGGGATGGGAGGACAGCTGGAGGATAGTGATGATCAGGCAGGGGAAGCCACATGCATATGAACACTCATACACGCACATGGCAGCCAGGCCCCATGGACAGCACCTTCAGTAGCTCCCCACAGGTAAGTGGCGGGGGGGGAGAGAGGATTGAGACCCCCGTAGCAAGGGAGGGGTTGGGCACGGCTGAGGTTTGGGGGTGGTGCGTGGGGCAGTATGTGGGGCCTGGGTGGGAATGTGCAGCCCACAGGGTCCAGGCAGGGAGTGGGACATAGTCATGAGTGACTTGTCCTGGGGGTGGCAGGGGTCCTGGCTCTCTGTCACTGCATGCACTCCTTGGGGGGCATAGAGTCATGTACCCCCCAGATTTGTGTGTGGGAAGGGGGCAGATGTGGGCTCAGGGCTCCCTGCCCTGCTGCCCTCTTCCTGGGGCCTCCATGACCCAGCGGGCAGGACCCAGAGTGGCAGAGCAGGGTGGGGAAGCTCAGTACTGCCGCTGGGAGCCCCACACTCCCATGGTAAGCTGACCTGTGCCCACCCGGCAGTAGCAAGTGTGGCAGTGTGAAGTTATGCCCCCCACTGCTCGTAGGTGGCCAGGGGGGCACCTTGCCATGGCAGTGCAGCAGCACCAAACCTCCTCACCCTATTCTGCCCTGCCATGCCAGGTCCTGCCTGCTGAGCCATGGAGGCCCCGCAAGGGAGGGCAGCAGGGTAAGGAGCCCCAAGCCCACAGTGGCCAGCTCAAACCTGTGGCAGCTGTGCTCTGTATTCTGTTCTGCTACAACAGCCACTGCTTCCCAAGGGGGCAGCCAGGGCTTGGGCACTGCTGTGAGGGCAGAGGGTTGTGGATCCCTGGCCCCATAGCTCTGGCAGGTGAGGACCCCTTCCAGGTCTGGCAGCAGGGCTGGGGGCACAGGAGGCTGTGGGTAGGGAGTGAGGGCCACCAGCAGGGCCAGAGAGCTGTGCATAGGGGCACTGGCAGGGCTGATGGGGAGGTTGGTGAGGGGCACCAGCAGGGCTGGAGGGCTATTGCTTGGAAGTGAGGGGCAATGGCATGGACCAAGCACTGTCATATCAGAACTGTTCAGCACCACAAAGCAGTGGGAGCACACAGCTGAACCCATGTCCTGGTGAGTGAAGTGGGCAGGGGGAGCTCTGATTTTCTATGATAAAAAAACCAAAATCAAATGCCCACATTTATAGGTTTTTAGAATTTATTTTATTATAGTGTTGAGGCACTGATAGGCTTTCAAATTACTTTAAAATTGTAAATATATCAGTAAAACATTGTGTTCAACTGATACCTATATATAGGAGTGTTTCATTTTAATTGTGGAAAAACGTGGATTTGGGGTTTCTAAATCAGAGAGTTCACCATTTTTATCAGAGAATTTGCATTTAAAAAAAAGAAAACTAGGATCCCTGATAATTTCTATACATGAGTTAGTATCATCACACCTGAGTAAAGGTTTTTAGCTAGAGCTAAGAACAGTGTTCAGGGCTGTAACATAGAAGAGAGGGATGGCTAACACACAGCAGAATTGCAGAAGAAAGAATACTTTGAATAGTGGAACATCAACACCATTAAAAAGGAGAGAGGGTCATTAATACCTGTGGAGTGGAAAAAGATTAGCAAGATTCAGGGAGATGATAATGAGCCATGAAGGCAATTGACTCCCTTAGCACTGCCTGAATAGAAATGTCGATGGCACTCCCAGGCAGTTGATTTTAAAGCTTGGGTAAAGCAGGAATCAAAGGGCATTTTTACACATGCACACGTTGCAGTTGTATAAGTGGCAAAATGCGCGTCAGTGCTGAGAAAATGGAAGTGGAGCACTTTTGAAATAAAACACGTTGGAAGTGCTTTAGTTCCAAAGCACACCTCTGCCATTTTCTGCATGCTGACATGCATTTTGCTGCTTTTAGAACTGCACACAGCGCAATGCAGTTTGCTTCAGCTTGTGTGCAGAGTCTGCTCTGAAGCAGCAGATCTCCGGCACATCTCAGGAAAAAAGTATGTGTATAAAAGCCTAAGTGAGGCACAACTACACCGCTGCACTACCATGCACCTGCCCCAGTAGGGACCAAATGTATCCATGCAGGGTTCTTTAGAGACTCCTGTATTTCTATTATTAACAGTAATAGTTTATAGGAACAAGCATTGTGCAGAGCTCATCTCAGCCATAATGCAGACAACCCTTAAAGCTGCTTTTGATGTATGATTGCTTGACATAGCTTTATATCTGTTTCTACGTTTGGCTTATACTTCAGTATTAACAAAGAATTATATGTTCTATCATTGGCTTTTAGCTGAAGAGGGAACAGCAACTGTTTTCTCTTGATACATACACTACTGTTTTCCCTCTATACACATGGTGGCCAAGCCATGGCTCTCAAGCTGCACGTGGCTTGCTGCACAGGACTTGCGGCTCTCCAGGGCTTCTCCGCTGAAGCCGCTTCTCCCCAGCATGGCTCTGGGGGACACTGGGCTGCCGAGGGTGGGGGCTGCAGCTGTGCTGCTTACCCCAGGGCACACTCCCAGAGGGGAAAGCCAGAGCAGTTTGGTGGTGCAGCATGGGGAGAGGGTGGTAACCTCCACTCCAGGTCAATTAGCACTCCGTCTCCCTCGCTCTCCAGTTTTGATGGAGGATTGGATGCGACTCCCAGGGTGAGTAACTCTGGCCACCCTTACTCTATACCATTAATAAAAATGAACATTTAAAATTTCAGTAGAACTAGTAAAAGCCAAGCAGCAAATTTTAAGAGTTAAGGAAACATCTTACTCCTTGATATGTTCATAGAATCATAGGAAAGTAGGGCTGGAATGGAACTGTATTGGACTCATCTCTAATAGACTCCTGTGACAGATTTGTCCTGAGCAACTGTAGTGTATGAAAGTATGAAAAAAGAAACAAATGCATTTGAAATCAACAAAAGGGTGCAAAAGGGGTGTCTCAGTCCCCATGCTTTTTAACAGCTACTTTTCATTCCTGCTTCTTCACTCATTCAAAGACAGCAATGGTAAGATTTATCTTCAAACCAGACTTGATGGAGGCTTGATCAACATTCCAAGGCGCAGAGTGAAAACCAAGGTGAAAGAACTGGTTTTGAAAGATTTCCTGTTTGCAGGTGATGCAACCTTGGTTGCCCACACTGAATCTGTCCTACAAAATCACTTAGGCAGATGTTCTGAATCATGCAAGAGATTTGGGATAGTAATTAGTCTCAAGAAGACTGTGATCACCAGAGATCTGGGTGTTCCATTCACTGCAGAAAAATGGAGAAAACATGGATTTTCTTCTTTAAGGGAGAAAAACTCAGATTTTCTCCTTTAATGGGGAAAAATATAGGAAACTTCTTGCAGACTGGCAGAGTTCCAGCCTGGAAGGGGCTACTTGGGGCTGGGGGTGGTGGGACACAGGGGGCATCACCTGCATGTATGTATGCACACACATGCACATGGCCAGCAATACAACCATGCAGTGGTGGAGAGGAGCTCCCTCAGCTGCCTGCAGGTACGTCTGTGGGAGAGAGCACAGTGATGCATGGTGGGGGAGGGGGAAGCATAGGTGACATGGGGGCAGACTGAGGCAGCCACAGTGAGGGAAGAAGTGGGGCAGGGTTGGTGGCTGGAGCTGGAGCTGGGGATGTTGCCCAGCTGGGGTGGGAATGTGTGGCTGCAGGACCCAGCTGGGGGAGAAGGATGGGACCACAGACAGCTCATCCAGGGTGCTGACACCCTGCTGCTGAGTGCATGCCTGGGGATGGATTGTGTGCCAGAAGTGACTCATCAGAGGGGCGGGGGGGAAAATTCCCCCCCCCCATATTTGTGTGGGGGGTGGGGGTGGATTCAGGCTGCCCAATGCAGGGCTCAGGGCTCCATCCTCTGTTGCCTCCCCCCTAGGGGCCTCTGCAGTCCAGCAAGTGGGAACCAGCACGGGAGGGTAGAGTGGGGTGGAAAGGCTCATTGCTGTTGCTGCTAGAAGCTCCATGCTGGCCATAGCACCATAGCAAGGTAACCCCTGCCTGCCTAGCAGCAGTGGGGGGAACACAACTCCATGGCAGTGGTGGAGGCTTGGGGCTGCCACCATCATCACTGAATGAGCTGTATCACCATGATGAGGCACCCCCTGTCCACCCCAGCCCCCACTGCTCCTGGTGGCAACAGCACTGAGCCTCCTTGCTCTGCTTTGCTCTGCTCTCCCACGCCAGGTGTTGCCCACTGGCTTGTGGAAGCCCATGAAGTGAGGGCAGCAGGGCAGGGAGCCTTGAGCAGCAGGGCAGGGACCTTTGAGTAGCACAAGATTGACACACAGAGAAACCACTATCAAAAAGAAAAGGTAGTGGTGGATTGGCCATTGCAGGAGAATTGGGAGAAGACCATATCCCCAAGAATATCTTTTATAATGAGATTTGAGACAGCTCTAGAAAACAGGGTGGCTGTATATGGCAGTATTATGATGTGTGCAAAAATGACATGAAGTCATTCAACATCACTGTAGAAAGCTGGGAGGAGTGTGCAAAATCTGGAGGGAACATCTCACACTGGGTGCAGCTCAGCATGAAGCAGTTTTGATCCAGAGGATGGAAGCAAAGCAAGAAAGAAGACAGCAGCTTGCTGTAAATTTGGACTCCAACTTAGACAATATATGGATCTGTGAAACTTGTAACAAGCTGTATCACTTTCTAAACTGGGCTTGTCAGCCACAAACAGATTCATCAAACATCTGACCAGACCACTTAAGTGTACACCATGATCTAGAGGATTGATGGTTGCTAGGCACTCCTTTGAGAACCTCTTCCCCAGTTACCCCCTGTGGGTAGCCCCTGGGTACCTGTTGCTGGTTTCACTGGGCTAGGGTCCTCAGGCAGGGTGTGTGCTCATCCCCTGCTGTGCCATGGGTAGGGCCCAGCTCAGTATTGCCTGCCAATGGGCCTGCCGCTGGTGTTTCTCCAGTGCTTCTGGTGGGCATTGTACTCATCACAGTCCCATGAGTCTCCTCTGGGCAAGATGAAGCTGGTTCCTCAGCTGCCACATGGAACACAGCCAGCTGTCTAGCCTCTATGAGACATGTGACCCACATCCCTTTCGCTTCCTATGCAGCAGGGACAGCTTCCTGTCCTCTGGCAGGGGTAAGGATGGCCAGACTTGTTTCCAGTTCCTTGGCTACTGTTCCCCTGCCTCCAATGTGTTTTTGGCCCATTATCCTGAGGCTACAGGCCAATTGGGAGTGATCTTCTGGCTGATGTGGTGCCAGGTCTTCCATGTGTACTTTGTGGCTCCATGACACTGCAGGCGGGTGAGTCAGGTGGGGGGCTGTCAGTTTCCTACTACATGGTACCATATTTGCTCATGTACAACACATCCCAGAATAAGATAAACATCTTGTTTTTGAAAGGCAAAATAAAGAAGAAATGATCTTTCCTTGTAGTAAGTGAGCAGCAGCAATCGCAGAGCTGAAACTTTTTGTCTTTCTATTCCCTGGGCGCATCTACACAAGATATTTAACTTTACATTAGCAGTTTACTATGAAGTAAGCATCTGCGTCTACATGTGCACATGCTTACATCGCAGTAAACCTCTCTCATACTGAGTAAATTTGCTACCTGCAAATGCAAGCAGCAAATTTACTCAGTGTTAGTAATGGCACTGTAGTGCTTGTGTAGATGCCTGACGGTGAACAAAATCTGCTCCTGGACAGATGTCCACTGGGGTGGGAGATAGCACCTTGCCCCCAGGAGTTGCCTGCTGCTGGGTGGGTTCCACCACCAGAGCCTGGGGAGAGACTATGTCCCCCTTCTCTGAGATCATAATGGGGAAGCAGGGGCTGGGAGAACTTTATATCCCAGCGCTGGTTTCTTGTCCACAGGGCTGGTGCTGGGAGAATATTATCTCACAGCCTCAGGAACTAGGAGACAGTATCTCCTGGCCCAGCATTCCCTGCTAGCCCCTTGGCTCACACCCAGGGGGAACACTGGAGCTCTCCCAAGTGGTGGTAGGGGCCATTGGATGGCTGCAGGGAACTTGGAGCAAATCTCCCTAATCCCCATATGTGTAGACACCTACGGAAAAACCCTTACTGGGTGCATCTACACATGACGCTATGTCACTGTAGCAATGCACTATGGCACTCGACAATGCACTAAACGTACTTGGGAGCCCGGAGCAGCAGGGAGAGGAGGGATCTAGGCACATGTGTGCCCCCTTACCAAACTCAAGGCAGAGGAGGATGCAGCAGCAGTGGAGCCAGCAGTGGGGACAGCAGCAGCTGATCACCCTAAGTAAGTAGGCAGAGGGACTGGATGCAGCTGAGCTGGATCTGGAGAGGAAGCCCCCTGGATCCCTCTTAGCTGAGCAGGTACAGAGCCGTGGTCCCAAGCCACGCTGTATGAACAGAGCGAGCAAATAGAGCGCACCGGCGTTTGCACTGGGGTTCGCGCCAGCGGGTGAGCAGGAAGGACCAGGAGGGAGACTCCTACTAGGGCAGGGTGAAGGCACTGCACTAAGCTAAAAACAAGCAGCAACTCCTATGATGGTGTTGATGCGGAGTGCTGCCAGGGCCCTTGCCCAGGGGGGAGCAGCCTACCCGGGTCTTATCTGAGGCCTCCACCCAGACAGAGCCCATGGGGAAGCAGGTGTCCCCCTACCCCCCGCCTGTGGGGGTTGCCCAGCAAGGACCAGGGGGGCAGGGATTGGGGACCCCCACACCTGTTCCACAGGCCTTAGAGCCCTGGAGGTGCAGATGAGGCAGCTCCAGGAGGAGGTTAGCAGGCTGAGGGGAATCAGGGAGGTGGAGGACGAAATTGATGGCTATTTCCTTTCCCTGCAGGGCCACACACTCAAGGAAGAAGCACCTCAGGAAGTGCCCTCCACTGCAGAGTGGCAAATGGTAAACTCCAGAACCAGGGCTGCTTGTAACACAGCAGTACCAGTTCCTCCAGTCCGGCTGGAGAACAGGTATGAGGCCCTGGCAACGCTGGAGGGGAAGGAGGGAGAGGAGACAACTTCACATTCTCCACACTCCGAACAGGCCGAAGGAGCTAAGCAGTCCCGGAGGAGAAAGCATTGAGTGATCATCCTAGGCGTTTCTATCCTGAGAGGTACAGAGGGGCCCATCTGTTGCAAGGACCCCTCGACACACGAGGTCTACTGCCTACCCAGAGCAAAGATTCATGACATGATGAGGATGATCCAAGCCACAATGCAGCCCACCGATTACTACCCCATGGTCCTAATCCATGTGGGTACTAATGATGTGGCCAGGAGAAGCCCTGATCGCCTGATGGCAGACTACCATGCTCTGGGGGGTGTGCTGAAGGAGATAGGTGCACAGGTGGTATTCTCTTTTGTTCTACCAGTGAGCAGATGTGGTAGACGGCATGAAACGTGCATCACAGAGACCAATTGGTGGCTTCGGGAATGGTGTCTTGAGGTGGGCTTTGACTTCCTTGACAAGGACCTGCATGTCACGATGAGAGACATGCTCGGATGGGATGGGCTCCACCTTTCCCCTAAAGGTAAGTGTGTGTTCTCTTCTAGGTTGGCGGATCTCCTCTGGCAGGTTTTAAACTAGGCTCGTTTGGGGAAGAGGAAGATGAGGGAGGAGGAAGCCTCGGACTGCTAAAAAAAACAGTACTCACAAGTACAGCCCAGCCTAGACCGATGAACGGAACATATACACAGGTAAGCAATAGAGGCCAGGGCAATGCTGTGATTAGGGGGCCAGTACACACATCCTCAGGAAGCCTCAAATGCCTCAACACAAATGCTTGTAGTATGGGAAACAAGTATGGGAAACAGTGGAACTTACCCTCCTGCTAGCTGACACTAACCTAGACATAGTGGGGCTCACTGAAATGTGGTGGGACTCAACACATGACTGGGCGGTGAATATCAAGGGCTATAGGTTGTACAGGAGGAACAGGACAGGGAGGAAAGGTGGGGGTACGGCACTCTACATTAAGGAGGAATACACATTGTCATCAGGTAGCAAAGAGACAGAGGAGGGGCACACTGAAGTGCTCTGCATTAGAACACAAGGCAGTTGAGGTAAAAGAGACTTAGCGGTGGGGGTCTACTACAGACCACCCAACCAAGAGGAAGAGCTAGAGGAATTCTTAAGTCAGCTCATGGAGATAGTTAGGTCAAAGGATGTGGTCATCATGGGTGACCTGAACTTTCCAGACATCTGCTGGGAAGAGGGGGGATCTAGTGGCCTGTTACAAACTAGTCAGAGGGGACCAGCAGGCATTGGAGGAGTCCCTGTTTCCCCGAGCACTACCAGGAGTGACTAGAAATAACGGTCACAAGCTGGCAGAGGCTAAATTCAGATTAGACATCAGGAGGTGCTATTTCACTGTCAGGGTGGCTAGGATCTGGAACCAACTTCCAAGCGAAGAGGTGCTGGCTCCTACCCTGGGGGTCTTTAAGACAAGGCTTGACAATCACCTTACTGGGGTTGTTTGACCCCAGTACTCTTTCCTGCCATGGCAGGGGGTCAGACTTGATGATCTGCTTAGGTCCTTTCCGACCCTATTAAGTATGAGACTATGAAACTATGAAACGTAGGGTCAGTGGGCAAAAACCATGATGCTGCAGCTATGTCACCATAGCTATGCTACCTCAGTATAGCGCATTGCTATGGCAACGTAGTGGTTATAAATAACCGTGCCATGTGCGGGTGGTGCAGTACAGGCTGTAACACTGGTGCCATAGGGACATGTGTAGATGTGCCCACTGTGCGGTAGCTTATTGCATAGTAAATCTAGGCTGGAGTAAATGCATGTCACACCCAGTGTGAATCACATTCAGACTTCTGTTTTTGCCTGTAGAAGCTTAAGTGGCATATACTGCTGGTACTGAGATTCCTCACCTATAATAAGCATCGTAATTTCTAGTTTGTATTTTTTTTGGAAAAAAAAGTATATGTGTATAGAAGAAAATATGATTTCTTGTAATAATAAGCTAGAACAATAGGTACCAACCTTTTCTGACAGGCATGCCCAAAGGTAAACCCCACACTTTCTCCAAGTGCCAGTCTGATCCCTTTTTGTTGCATGTTCTGTTGCTCTGCTCCCTGCCCTATCTGTCACTATGTTCCCTGATCTCTCCCTGCTATGTGCCACACAGATGGGCTGCTCATGCTACTTGTCATGTTTGCCATAGGTTGTCCACCCCTGAGCTAGAATATCAAGTAAAGTATAGACTATATTAAACGAACGTAAAAGCACCAGCAAGGAATGAGAAAACAGATATTGTTGAATCTAGTACTGAACAAGAGAGATAATTTTTATTTGATGAATAACATTGCTGTACAGTCATTATAGTTTCTATTTTGTCCTGAAACTATACTATAAATATCTATGCTAATCAAGTAGGTAAATTACATAGTAATAAATGAGGTATTGAGACAAAGGTGATTTAAATATATATTTGTCCATGTGAGTTTTGCAGCAAATGAACACCAAGGCTGAATTCTGCAGAATTTCCAGAATATATTTGCATTTTTATATGGAAATGGACAATTAATAGCTTATTTCTATTAGCTGCTTAAATTTCTAAAGTTTTGAACAAGAGCTAAAATACTTTGTAATAGATAAAGCCTGGCAGGAGTTAAATGTATAAAAATCACTGACCTGACATCACACTTTTCTCCATCACATTTTCACCTGCTCATGTAGCACACATCTCTGGCTTGACAGAAAACTCCTTTGGGTCTCCTAAGTGTAAAGCTGTTGATTCTGGCCATAAAATTTGAAATTCTAGTGCTGAATAAGGAAGGAATGTTTTCATCTTGTTAAAACCATAGAAATACCTATAAATTCTTTCACAGTTCTAGTAAGAAGCTGTCACTTTTTTATTACATCTGTAGAAAAACAGTTGACTAGCAAATTAGACAGTAATTTATTTTTTCTAGATTAATTAAAATATATATATGTTTTTAACCTCTCAAGTCAAAATCCATGTGTATCTGTATGTGTATGCTCATGTACATGCATATAGGTCTCAGAGAGAAAAAAAATTAGAAGTTGCAGTATTTCCTCATCCATAGTGAAAGAAACACCCAAGGAATACTGTAAATACTGAGCAAATGTTATTTATCTCAGACAAGTGGTAAGAGCCTAAGCACAACCAGTATAGCTTACTTTATGTATCAATCAGGCATGCTTTTTGGTCAACCTTATAGTTTGTCATCTTCAACTTAGTCTTGGGAAGTCATGAACATTTGGGGACAGCCTGCTGAAATGAATGTAGAAGACATACCTTTGAGAGAGAAGAAACAAGGCTCAGGAGAAAAGTAGCAAAATAGCAAGACCTCAAACGTAAATGGAAAAGGAATATGCTCTTTTGGAAATTATCATGCGACTGTGTGGCCAAAATTGAAGAAATATTGCATTATTAACAATACCATCATGCAATTCTGTTAATGGTGTACTTGCTGTTTGTGTGGTTCATAGAGAAATCCAGAAAATGTAGTGCAATCTGGCAAATTTAAGAGACCACAAAAACTCCAAACATGATACCCATAAGTGAAAAATAAGCAACTCCAGCCTCCATAGATTAGTTTAAACATCTATTGGGATCATTCAGCAAAAGTAATATTTCCAGCTAGAGAACTGGTATTTATAGTGCAAAGTAAGATATCTCTCTCTCCTTTTATGGAGAGTGAGAAGGCTCAGTAAGCATAAATGCACAAAATGGTGTGGCGTCCTTATGATTACACTGAAACTTAGACTGAAAAGTGTTAAGTCACTTTATGATAGCATTTCCAGAGAAGTGAATGGTATATGAATACAGTGATAATACCTGAGCTTCCATTAGTGCAATTGTACACTCAGCAGAATCTTTTATAAAAAGCTCAAAGGTGTGGTAATGGTAGTGGTGGTTGTTTTCTTTTATGGATGTCAAGTTAGGGATGTGTAGACAGAAAATTATCACTTGATAACTTGAAATACCTGCTTCCAATTTCTGTCAGTAAGTTAAATATTTGGCAAATGCATGCATTTGTTTTGGAACACATGAGCTGCATTTACAACAAGTAATTTTCCATTACATTGCATTACAACTTCCCTTATCAGGTTGTCATGTGGCATGTTAGTTTGCAAAGTAAAAAACAAATTGAGACTACATGAATTTAAGGTGGCATTCAAACATCTGTCATTATTTAAAATAAATGCAAAAGATTTTTAGTTTTTAAATCAAAACTAGTACAGAAATTGACTAAATACATATATCATGGCAGAATCAGTTTGCATATATTAAAAATGATAGCAAGAGAAGACTGAGTTCACACAGATTCCTTGTTAGATCTGGTCAAATAATGCTAACCAAACTGCTTATTTGGGGGTTGAGACAAAATCCACTGGAGTCTTTCTGTTACTTTATAGACATAGAATTCAGCTCCTGATGTAAGATGGTATTTTTTTTTCTTAAAAATATCCATTACCTGGAATCACAGGAAAGTAGGATTGGAAGGGACCTTACAAGGTCATTTAATCCAACCTCCTGCTTAGGACAGGATCATTCCTGACTAAACTATCCCAGACAAGTGCCTGTCCACTCTGCTCTTGACAATTTCCAGGGATGGAGATTCCACAACTTCTTTAGGGAGCTTGCTCCAATGCTTGGAAACCTTCAGAATCAGAAAGTTCTTTCATATCTCCAACCTAGATTTCCTTTTACTGTAGCTTGAGGCCATTTCTTCTAGTCCTGTCCTCTACAGCAACAGCTATCTCCATCCTCTCTGCAATCACCCTTCAGGTATTTGAAGACTGTTATCAAATATCTCCTCAGTCTTCTCTTCTCCAGACAAAATAAGTAGTTCTTTCAGCCTTTCCTTAAAAAGTCTTGCTTCTTGGGCCCCTAATAATGTGTCACTCTGAGCGGGACCCTTTGCAATTTATCCACATTCTTCTTGAAGTATTGGGCCCAAAACTGGACACAGTACATCAGATAAGGCTTCACCAGTTCTGAACAGAGCAAAAGAATCTTTTCCCTTGATTTGTAAGTGACACCCCTGTTGATACAGCCCACTATACTGTTGGCTTTTTTTGCAACAAAAGCATATTGTTGGTTCACATTTAGCTTGCTGTAAGCCCCAGGTCCTTCTTTGCAGTACTGCATACTAGCCAGTCATTCCCCAATCTGTATGTGTGTATGCAATTATTGCCCCAATTATAGGACTTTGCACTTGTCTTTGCTGAATCTTATCAAACTAACTGTGGACCATTTTTCCAGGTCATTCTGGATCCTAGCCCTGCTTTTCAGTGTGTCTGCAACTCCACCCAGCTTGTGGCATGAGCCATACGCTCAATCCTATCATCCAAATAATAACAATGTTCAAGAATACCAAGCTCAGTACAAACCCATGGGGGACCCCACTTGGTACCTCCTCCCAACTAGACATTGATGATTATGGAGAACAAAGATCCAACGATTTATGTATCTATATTTCACTATTTCATCTAGTCCGTATTTCCTTAGCTTGGTAAAGAAAATACTCTGAAAGACCATGTCAGAGCCCAGATCAGCAACTTTGAAGCAGTTATACTTACCAAATAATTTCTGTAATTAATTATTTAACTCGTTGAAATCCACTATTAACTATTTCAGTTGTTTTTCTCCCAAGTCTTGTTCTCATTTTTCTGTTACTGCCTATCCTTAGTATTTTCTGCTACTGCCACCACCACTAGCCAAGTCGAGTGTCTTTCCTATGCTAATAATAAACATGGATGAGTTAACTGTGAAATAGCTTGCACATGCATTTAGTTACATTACATTGTACTTGTAATATTAAGTTAAAATGGTATTTCATTACATTTGTCCTATAGCATGATACACTAAAGGCCATCTTCTACCTGAGGTGCATACATACATTATGGAGTTATGCATGTGCATGGAAGGGCACTTATTCCAATGTGTTTGCCCTCATCATTTTCGAATGTCACTGTCACTTTTGTTGTCAGTGTCTCTGAGTGAAAGCTATCACTGTATGGCAGTGGTCATTATTTAGATATATGTGTTTATTTACAGCTTTTCATAAATTATGACTCAATGTAATACGGTAGAGTGGTATCAGTGTACTTCATTTGATATACGAGATACCCTCATTGGAAATGCTGGAAGTTTGTTACAATAGGAAACCATAAGCCATTTTGTTTATCATCTAATTTAATGAGTCTTAGAAGAAGAATGTGTACACTGTGAGAAGGCTAAAATGTGTCCAACCCATTGGTTAGTGTCTATCTTTTCTGACACCCACCTAATTAGCTAGAAAAACATTATCAGCGGTATTTTAATCTTCTGTTCACCACGGAAAACTGCAGAATCCACATTTTTCTGCAACCTACCAAAAACATGGCAGTGTCTCACAGTGAGCAGTACCATTTCTGCTTTCTTATTTTTGCCATGGTTTTTGCCTCAGCCTACTAGCAGCAGGGGGAAGGTTATGCTGCTGATTGGCCAAGAGGTAAAAACTAGGCAAAAATAAGACAGCAGAAATAGTGCTGCTTGCCATGGGATACCACCACATTTTCAATAAGTCATGGAAAAACACAGATTTTCTTGCTTTTTTCCTGTGGAAAACTGGGATCCCTGATTGTCAAAGAAATATAGTTCCTCAAGCACCCACATTGTACAGTCTTCATCAGGAGGCTTTGTTCAGTTCTCCTTAGGTTTCTGCAAAAAATTCCACTGATCTCAATGAATAGTTCCTGAATGGTTGAACAGCTAAGTTTACGTATAGTGCCACAAAGTTCTGCAAATTATTCTGTAAAATCTAATTGGTGTAATAACTAGGGTTTGTGGCCTGGGCAAACCCTGCAGGAGTGTGGGAGAGCAGTGGGGACTATTGAGCACTGGAGGGGAGATGGTTCCAAAAGCTGGGGAGCAGGGGGCAGGGAGAGATGGGTGGGGATGGGGATGGATGTGGGAGTCTTAGCTACTCCAGCAACTCAAAAACAGTCCCCAGTAGCTGCTGCTGCTGTGACTTTAGCCACAGCCACAGCCACAATGGTGGTGTGATCTGTCTGTTTTACCTATTGTTCCTACAGCAGTGACCATGTCTGAGCATCTGGCTGCTCCTGCAAGAGCAACACCATGGTGCTGCTTTCGGTCCTGAGTCAAGGGCTCTACAGGGGTGGGGGTCCAATTCTGATGCCTGACACTTGGGGCTGGTAGTTCCTCTACTGAGTAACAAAAATGTCTGCTCCCTTATTTTTTAAAGAGCCCTTTTATTACTAGTGTGCTGTTCCTTTCTTTAATTGTCATAATCTAAGGCTGTCCATCACAAGATCTAACTCTAAATGTTAATCAAAAAAATAAGCACCACATTTTAGAAATGCTCAACTCAAAGCCAAGTGTATTCTTCAATAAGGAGGGTCAAGTGAAGCTAACAGAAAAGAATATCAACTTTTATAGGTAAAATGTTAGATGGAAATTAGAAGGCCCACAGGAGAATCTGAACAGCAATTAGTCAAGGACATAAAACAAATAACAAGAAAAAAAATTAAGTACACCAGAAGCAGGCAGTCTCCGGAAGAATCAACGGGTCTATTCAACTATCAGGAATTAAAGGAAACAATTATGAAGGACAGGGATATTTCAGAGTAGCTAAATAACTTTCTTTTAATCAGACCGCATCATAAAGAATATAGGAGGACTGTCTGCACTCAGACGTAACAAGCCTCTCCCTCTCCTATACTCGTGGAAATCAGGACTAACCCTGTTGAAGTCAAAGGCATTCTAATGATGTTAACACAGTGTTAGCAAGACAATTGAAGTACTGTTTTCATGGAGATAAAAATGAAATGCTATTACTCATGTAGGAGTAAGAAGAAAAATATTGAAACAAATTGATAATTTCAATAGTAAAGTGTCAACAGGAGTAGATAATAATTAACGAAGAGTTCTGAATAAATGGAAGAAATAAGGATCTGAACTAAGTATGCTATCTATCATTACAGCTGGTTTTTACAAGAGGGGTGCTGGAAGGGAGTCAGTGTTCTTTCTGTCTTTAAGACAGAAACATGGACTGATCTCGAAAGTTACAGAACAATGATGCTTGTAGCAATACCAGATAAATTTCTTGAAACAATGAAGACAGAGTTATAAAATCTCTAAGTAAATATTAAGGCTGTGTGAGACTTCAAACTCTGCTTTGGATCCGGAGAAGCTTCGGATGCTTTGGCATCTGAAGTAGCATGTCTGGATAGAAGCACTGGCTTTGTTAGGCTTTCCAAAGCAGTTCGGAGCTTCTGAATCACTTCTGAAAAGCTTTGGAGCTGCTTCAGAGATCTGTCCATAGGGTATAATGGGGAATCAATGAAATATCTATAACTTTGTTGTTTTTTGTCTGATTTTGATGAAAGTTGCCAGGGTGGTAGCCTCTGCTGAGAGAATTAACTCTGCCAAGTTTAAAGAATATTGGTGCATGTGTTTGGGGGAAACTGCACCCCAAATTCTTGAAAGAAAATTTGTGTCACATCTATATATTACAACACAGGGGGGTGAAAACTGCAGGGGTAGTAGCCCCTGGTGAGGCCACAAAGCCTGACAAGTTTCAAGGTGATAGGTGCAGGGATTTGGGGGGAACTTCACCCCAAATTCTTGAAAGCAAAACTCATGTCACATCTATGTGTTACAACACGGGGAGGGGGGTGGTAAAAACTGCAGGGATGGTAGCCCCTGGAACTGGCAAAGCCAGCATGCTTGTAGATCTTGACTAGCCTATGAGTGGTACCAGCACCCAGGAGGGGTCAAGGGTCTAGGAGGGGCAACTGCCAGAGACTAACATGGTCTGAGACCCACAGTTAGGGAAGCTGGAGCCTAGAAACCAGGTCTGGTACTGTGAGCATGGGCTGAAAGGCACAGGGAGAGCAAAAGGGGAGGAGATTGATAAGGCTGAGATCCCTACAAAATAAGTACAGTTACACCCTCAAGGCATGGGGCATGGTATAGGGGAAAAGCTATAAAGCTACAAGTGCCATTCAGAGGCATGGACAGGCTGAGAGACCCTATTGATCTTGGGTTTGAACTAAGACTAGTGGGGGTCTGGGAGGGACTGTACCATCACTTATTTTGTAGGGATCTCAGCCTTATCAACCTCCTCCCCTTTTGCTTTCACTGTGCTCTTTAGCCCATGCCCATGGTATGAGCTAGGCTCCAGCCTCCCTAACTGCCCAGCCTCCCTAAGTGTGGGTCCCAGACCATGTCAGTCTCTGGCAGTGGCCTCTCTTAGACCCCTGAGCCCTCTGGGCCCTGGCCCCACTCATGGGCTTGTCAAGATCTTCAGGCATGCTGGCTCTGTCAGTCCCTATCTGAAGTCCCTCCTGGACCTTTGGCCTCTCCTGGGCTCCGTCCCCACCTTGAGGCCAGTTAAGATCTCTGGACATCTTGACCTGACTTGCCCCCCTGACAAGTCAGTGACTCTGCTTCTAGCCCCTTTCTGGGCTACCAGGTTTTTGAGTATGCCTTGAGCCTTCCCCCAGCAGGGATCAAAGCTAAACTACCAGTGCAACTTATATAAAAAACATCTTAGCCCTTTGGCAGACACCCAGACCCTTTCTGGATTTAACATAAAATAAAGACCACCTGCCTGCATAAACAAGCCTCTCTCTGCCTCAGGTAACTTTCCTGTTCCCAGGCCTGGAGGCTTGCTTACCCAATTCTACTGTCAGTTCTGGAGCCCTGCTGTTCTGCTGCTTCATGACTCTCAGGGCCACACTGCCTGATCAGCTCAGCCTGGCTACCTGCCATCTAGGTGAGTATCTAATCAGCCTCTCCTTGCCACCTGGAAGCTGCTTCTCAGTCAGCTTCTCCTCTTAAAGGGACAGGCACACTAAGTGTCATGTCACATAGCCATTGAAGTGTTTGAAGGCTACTATCACGTTCTCTGACATGCCTTTTCCAAAAGCTGAATATGCCTAGCTCCTTCATCCTCTCCCCATATGAATTGCTTTCTAAGCCCTAGATGACCTCTCAGGATCCCTTCCAACCCCACTTAATGTATGACTCTAAAAGAGAATACAACTATTTTTGATATCATAATATTGTGGAACATTTATTTAAACAGATCTAATGTCTTTGTGATTTGGATACAAATTGATTTTTAAAAAGAAGATACTTTCTAGATCAGGGGTATCAAAGGTATAGCCTATGAGCCAGATTCAGCCCATGGAGCCCTGTCATCTGCTCCCAATGCTTTCCTTGGGTCCAGAGTTGACCCACACACAACATGTGCCAGACTGGCTTCGCATGTAGGGCCCAGGACATAGTGCTGTGGTTGGCACAGGCCAAATGCAGCACCTGCTCCAGGTGGCTTAGAACACATGCTGCGTGTATCCCCTGTACTGGCCAGTTTGGGACATGTGTCATCCACTCCTGGCAGTTTAGGACACGTGCTGCATGTGGCACTTGCTCTGAGACCCGTGCTGCATATGGCATCCAAATCAGCTGAATCTGAATCCGAATCAAATAGTTCCCCATTTGCACAGACCTAGCAGCTACCATCATTGCTAGCCCAGCCACAGACCCTGTTAGTTACATATCTGGCACACTGTGCAAGCCATCCAAGCCATCATCTTTGTTGTCCTCTGAACCATAAGTTCTCCACATTATTTTTAAAGTGTGGAGCCCATAACAAAACACAGTACTCAAGATGAGGCCTAACCAGTCCTGAGTAGAGAAGATCTGTGCACATCTACACGTGCATTAGTATGCTTTTCCTAATGCACATTAAATTTAGTACTACCTATGTGAGGTACTAAATAAATGCACATTAGGCTGCTCTAATGCGCAGTACTGAAAGCACACATTTTAAAAATGACATGCAATATGCAGTACTCTATTTTACCATGAGTTACTGTAATTGCACGGTTTTACATGATTCTTTAATGCACAGTAAAATACTGTATATTAAAGTGCATGTGTAGATGTGCCTACTGTCACCTCCCATGTCTTGCACCTAATGCTTCTATTGATACATTCCAAAACTGTATTCACCTTTTGTGCAGCTGCATCACACTGCAGACTCATATTGAGTCCGTGGTCTACCAAGACTCCCACATCTTTTTCCATAGTGCTGCCATCCAGCCAGGTGTCACACTTTCTATTTGTGTTTTTGATTTTTCCTCCTGAGGGGTAGTACCTTGCATTTGTCCACATTGAACTTCAACCTCTGAGCTCTAGCCCAACTTTCCAATTATACTTAAAGACAACTGAATTATTTTGAGGAAACTTATTAGGAATAGTTAACCTTAAATGTAAAAGATACATGCTTAGTTTGTTTTACTCTAACAGGACGTGTCTACACGAGATGTGTTAATGCCTAACATACCTTAGCCTAGTTTACTGCACAGTGAAGGAGTATGTATTAATGTGCACAGTAAAAACGGCTAATTGTGACTAAATTTGATGCCTGCAAATGCAGGTATCAAATTTAGTCATGATTAGTTAATATGCCATAATGCACGTGTAAATGCTACTCAGAGCCTGGCCTGAAGCCAGCCCCAGGGCTCCTGGCTTTGATCCTCTTCTGCCCTAGGGCTCAGCTGCTTTGTAGAAGCCCCTACCTGCAGGCTGGAAAAGACTGCAGCCATTTTGTGCCTTGGGGCACACTGCACAAAAGCCTGGTAGGTCCTGTATAAACCCCAGAACCCCTGTAGGCCTCATGTGTCCCCCTGGGTAGAACACAGGCTGTCTCTGTCTGGCCTGTCACTTCTCCAGAGCAGCTGCTTGGCCACAGTTGAGTGTTGCAAAGGGCTGGAGCTTGCTGCACCCCTTTCCCAGCCCTGATATCCCCCCAAGGTTTCTGGCTGGCTGCCTCTGGCAGCAGGGCCAGCATCTGCTCCCTGTTATTGCTAACCTCCAGCAGTGTTTCCTGTCCTTGCAGGTCCTGTGGTAGCCTTTGCCATGTGGCTCCCAGTTCCAGATTGTGCCTCTGCTGGGCACTGCTAGCAGTTGTTCAGGGCCAGCATTATAGGGACAGTTGCATGGGGCCACAGAGAGCCACCGCAGGACATCATGTCCTCACCATCCTCCCTGCTAATCCCTAGCCTCACCCATGTTTGCATGCCTGTACCAACCACCCAGGCCATCAGCTGGACCCAAGAGGAAGTTGGCAACCTTATGGTGGTCTGGGACAGTGCTGAGGTAGCTTGAGTGAGGCAGGCATTTAAACAGCCACATTTATGAGGTCCTGTTGGGTAGGATGTGGGAGCAAGGGCACTCCAAGTAGTGCAGCAGTGCTGCAATAAGGTCAAGGCTTTGTGAGCACAGTGGATGGCTGTGACCAACTGCAATTGTTGATCTGGTCATGCCCACAAGACCATGGCCTTTATGTAGAAGCTGACCAAGATTTTTCTGCCCTGGGACCCAGGCTGCATCCCTGTGAGTATCACCAGCAGGGGCAGCCTGCCCAAGCCTCAGCTCATTTCTAATCCCTCTGGTAACACATCACCAGTGGAGGGCACCTCGGGCCTTCAGCTCCCCACCCTGCCCCATCCTTCTCCATGCTGCAACATCCACTGGCAACTTGGGAAGCCCTTGCCAGCAGCTGCCTTGCCTCAGTACAGTCCCAGATCCTAACACGAGGAATGGCTGTCAATATTACTGCTGGCTGACAGGAGTGCCAGCTCCTCCTGGGTGGGGGAGGGGTAGGGGCTGATGAAGAGCCATAAGGCACAGCTGGTCACCATTGCTGATGAGGAGCCATAAGCTTCACCAGCTGAGCCATCAGCCTCACCAGCCCTGGATGTGGTAAGTCCTGCACTGAGAGAGAACCCTCCTAGTCTACACCTCTGCCCTGTCCCCAGTCCTAGCCCCTGCCTGTGGCCCCAGTCCCTTTCCGCACACTCTGCCTCACCTACCCACACTCCTCTGGCCCTGGGGTCCCCCCGATACAGCATATAGAGAGGCGGAACACAGCTCTGAACTTTATTCAGCAGCCCCATGTCCTCACACGCTGGGGGTGATATCCTCCTTGGCAGTGGGGGGGTGGGGGCGGGGATGCATATCACTGCCACAGATAACCCTCCAGGCCTACTGGAGGTTGCAGGGCAGCCTGGGTTTGCCCCCAGCACCATCATAGCTCAGGGTCCCAAACCAGGAGCACAGGTGTGCCCAGGGCACGGGGAGGATCATCATCAGCAGGACACAGTGGATTGGGCACACCTCAGCCTGCACAAACAGCTCAACAGATGGTACATCATCTGGGGCATATGTAGCAGGGGCATGCTCAGGGTGCAATGGCAGCATGGGGTGGGCAGCCCCCAGGTGCCTCCCTTGAGAGGCCCCCAGTGAGGTGGGTAGGGGCATGGCCAGCCCCTCATCAAAGCTGTCTGGAAGCCCTGTGTGCTCTAAGCCTTGGTACTGTTGGCTCATAGCAGAGTGGGTGGCTTGCATGGAAAGAGGTGGGAAGTGGCATCTGGAGCTGCAGCAGCAGGTGCTGCAAGCAGCCTGGCCTGTCTCACCCTCGGAAAGGGGTAGGGTAGATGGGCTGCTGGCCCCAGGTGAGTAAGTAGGAATGGGGGGATTGGCTAGTGGCCACCTGGGCCCAGGATTGCCTGGCCAACTTACTGTGGTCCCTGAGTACCCACGCACGGTTGACCCCTGATCTGAGGCTGGGCAGCACATGGCCCCTGGTACAGAGCATCTTATGTCTGAAATATTGCAAAGTCTTACAAAAGGCTTCTGTCTCTTCCTTCTGTAGGGACACCATCTGGATGTGGGGTAAAGCCCACCAGCCCTCCTACTGTGCAGGGATGCAGGCTCTGGGACACCACCTCCCAGTGGTGGAGTCACCTTGAAATGCCAGTTGTGCCAGCAGTGCACACTGGATAGGACCATCCTGCCCCAGTGGCTAGCGGCAGAGGTGTGGGAGGTGCAGGAGCAGGCCTGGAGGGCAGAGTATATCATCCAGGAGACCACCTGGGAGGAGGCACAGGACCATACAGGGGGAGCACTGGGTGTGGACAGAGGCCCAGAAGCAGGAGCACATTGATCTACTCCAGCAGCAGGTGGCTCTCCAGGCCTGGGCAGTGGAGGGTAATGATACCAACTGCTAGACCCTGAACCATCCTGGCCTGGTAGTTGCGTCCATGTTCCCTGCTTCCCAGCCTGTGTCCATGGCCCTGCAGGTCCCCTGGGTCCCATCCATCACCCTTCAGCAGGCCTCCACCTGGGTCTGGGAGGAGGTCCTCTGTCTCCTGCTGCCCACAGGAGCCCCTGGCCCATCCCCTACCATCCCACCACTCACCTGGGGCCAGCCCCACTGCTCTCCCTCATGCCAAGTGCCTGAGGACCTAGACATACCTCAAGAGAACACTGGCCCTGCACTGGGGCAGCCAGAGGAGGAGCGCCATCCCAGGTGGCTGCAGCATGAAGCTGCCACCCACTGGGGTCACCACAGATTCCAGACCCACAAGGGAATGGCCTGAGGCTGGGGTACTGGGCACCTGCCCCCAGGCTCTGCCCCCTAGGTTTCCCTAGGGGGCAGAGACTGGGGACAGGTGGAGGGAGGAAGGATGCAAGTGGGTGTTGTGATGGGAAAACTTTTTTGTTTTGAACATGTACCTGGCCTGAGACTGGTGCTGTGGGTGGATGAGGAGCCAGGGGTGTGTGGATGGCAGGGCAGGTGGGCTGGAGCAGTATGTGCAGGAGGAGGAGGCTGGGTAGGGCCTCCAGCAGGCAGTGCCCTGGCCCCCACTGGTGGGTTTGTAGCTCCTCTGGGGCCTGAGTGAGGGTGGCTTGCTGGGGCCAGCAGGATCAGCATCATGGCCAACAGGAGTATGGGACACTGGTTGTCACTGGCAGGACCAGGGCTGGAGCAGTGGAGTGCTGGGCTTTACGGGCAGGGGCAGAGACTGGAGCAGCCGTGGCACAGGGAGACAGGGTGGGCAAGGAGGGAGCTGCCACATGCTGCCCTTGTGCTGGGCATGTGGCTCCTGGGCAGAAAAGTGGCTAGCCAAGGATTAGAGGGCGGGTCTGTGTCTCTTCCAAGATGGAAGTCAAGTGTTGGCATCAGGTGTTGGCAGCTAGGGCCAGACCCTGGATCTCCCCTTTGTAGCCACAGGGGCACATGACAGGGCTGGAGGGACTTGGCACTAAATGTATACACCTGCCAAAAATTCCTTACAGCACACTAGCTTTATAAGCAGTACATTTAGTCACAACTAATTGCAGGTGTAGATGTGCCCATCTAACCTAGAAAGCGTAGCTTGTACTTAAAATTATAAGACACCTCCCAGTCTCCTGCCACCCTTAAATTCCTCACACAGAAATTCTTCACCCAATATCAAATCTCTCTCAAGTAATACAATCATTGGCTCCTAGTGACTCAATTAATTTAACCTTTGCTATAAGTAGGCCCACAACACAGATGCAGGTCATAATATGAGGCAATTTGCAACAATGAAAACTGAGTTTGGCTTTAATGTTGAACACTCCATAAAATTGCATGTGTTTAGATCTAGATTTTTGGTTTGAGGCTGTCTGGTCCTAGCCCAAATATCAGGGATGTTATATCTAGTTATATAAATTTTACTCTGAAGTGTCCTTCATCCAAGAACCTCAAAACAGTAATAAATTACTTTGGTGCCTGCAAGTGCCTAGCCCATAGGGTATTAATACAGAATGTGTGCACTTTTATTCAGTAACTGCTTAATGTCAAACACAGAAACTCCTGTACCAATACCTAGTACTTAGAAGTGCCCAATCCTGTCAGTGTGTGTTAGATGTCTCTCCAAACATGTACTAACTCATGCCCTGCTGAAGACGTAAACAGAGAAACAGCTGGTTTCTACAGCCCACCTGAACATGCCCATCAGCTAAATGCCAAGCTGCCCCATCTCCATTGAATGAGGTAGTGCTGAGAAGCAGACCTGTAGGCACCCAAGGAACCATAAAGTAAGATAGAGTTGACTTGAGTGTTAGGTAGCAGCTGAGCAGTTTTCAGGACTGCAAATAAGGGTTGCCTAAGTCTCACTTTATGTGCCAGTTCCTCAGTTCCTATTTTTCTTATGAACAATACCTTATTTACTAATGATTTAATATTCTAATCAATATGCACTGTAGCTTTTGCAAACTGCAGTCACTTATTTTACTATTGCAGTGTTTATGTGCGTACTGGGGGAAGAATTTTAAGTCGTGCAGTGACTACTTGTAACAGCAAGAGAAATGCTAGTTACAATGTGTGCCGAGTTTTAATAATTGAAAAGATCTTTAATTTAAATAGCTTCCCATTTAAGGACCAGAATGTACTAAGTTTTATTTAACCAGCTGCCCTACAAAAATCACTACCCAGAGTTTTAGGCTTCCAAATATACAGCTGTAGAAAAGGTTTTATTCTGTTAGGTGAATGAAAGGCTGTATGGCAAAGAGAACTTGTAATAAAGCTCACTTAAACTAGCAGCAGGACTATGGCAAAGTCCATAATGTGTTGATAGCTTAGGGAAGCACACATTTTGAATATAAGCTCTTTGATTATTCCTAGTATGTGAAATGCTGTTTTATATCTGGAGTACAAATACGTTTTTAGCATTACTGCCTCATGCTAATTACTGATGCAAAAAGCGTACAGTTCCCTCAAGGCATTTCAAAAATCTTGATTGTTTAATCAGTGCTCTTGATTTATAAGGTGAGGTGGTTGATGACTACCAAAATGTGACACATTGGACATGATCCAGATGGAATGCCAGTTTTCATTTGAGGTTAAAGAGGTAAAACTCAACAAGAGGTTTTCCAGTATCCTGGACTAGAGCTAGTATTATATCAGATGACAAATAAAACCTGGCAGCTTGGCTTGCACATAATATTAAAACAGAAACTTCACTGAACTGTCAGTTGTAAAATGAAGTAATTAACTTTCATTCTGATTATTTCCGTTATTGACATTTCATTTGCTTGATACTCCCTATGTTGTTGTTCATATACCTTTTCAAGGTGTAATCATTTATTTTTCCAATCATGTACACAACGCTGCCATTTTAAGAGCTCTGGTTTTCCAGTCAGATGTGTTCAAGATTCAAACGGTTCCTGCTAACTAAACTGACAGCCGTGCATATGAAAATATAGAAAATGCAGTGGGATTCTGAAGACACTTAAGTGCTACAGATGGACAACTTCCATTGACTTGTACCATAAGTTTAGCTAAAGTCATTTACATCAGTGGCTGGTGGTTTAGAAGGTTCACATTAAAATAAAGCTATGGGAAAATGTTTTGCCAAAACAGGATTTAGTTTTGTCAACCGTGTGATTACAAGAACACAAGTCTTTTAGGTGGTGGCAGAGGCGAAGCCATAGTGGCATAGGCTTCCATTCAGGCTGATCAAAATCATCCAGGTGCTTGAGAGCTTACTTAGATTTCTTGCCTGTGTTGATGTAATCCACACTTGCTGTTAGTACCTGACGTAGGTAGGCTAAAGCTGGTGGAGGTATGCCTATCTGTAGCACTTCTCTTACTGTAGTGTAGACATCTCTTAAATTATTAACATTTTGGCACAATTCAGGGTTCACTTGAACAACGATCCCTCACAAAAATACGAGGAATTTGGATGATCAACTTTGAGCTACAGTTTCAGAAGCTATACATAAAATTGAACCCGCAGCCCACTTCCACCTATTCCAACCCCTTAATGCAAAAACTATTAACGCGCAGTTTAAATTAAGAACCTTGAAGGAAAATTTAATTGTAAAAATTACAAAAACCATCACACCAACATGCTGTAAAGTTACTTCATCACCACAAACAATGACTGAAGTAACAGATTTGACATTAAACATCATGTGGAGTGTTTAAGAGGCTTTCCTGTAATATGAAGAAATGGATGTCATGTGATGCATTTGTTACCATGGTGACAATCCCTCTTTGCAAAGAGCCGAGGATGAGAGTATAAATTTGCCTTGCATGCATTTGGCTAATCAACAAACAAGAGGCTTCAGGCCATTGCTAGCACTGCTGTAACAGGGTGCAACATGACTGAGAACAAGAGCATTGCACATGCTTCTGCCAGCAGATGATTTGGGTTTTTGGCTACATTTACCTACCATGTGCATGTGTAATCCTTTACTTTAATGTCTTTCATCTTTCTCTCTTCTGTTTATACTTCCTTGTTATGTCACATGCTCCTTTAGTAAATTGTTCCATCTTTCATGAAAGTACATGGGATTGGGTTTGGGCTCTTGTGTCTGCCTGCACTGCAGTCACAAAAGTAATTAGCTGTAGCAGCATGCAGTTCAGTTCAGGCTACTTTACCCTCCTTGTCTGGGCAAATAATTAGCCCATGCTGAGCTGCATGCTGCCATGGCTAACCTGTTACTGCTTAGAGTTAGCTCAGGTATCTCTACTCTACTGCCCTAATGGAAATGACTGGAGTGTAAAGACTTACATTTAAATATATTGGATTAGAGAAATAACTTGTATTTAAGTTCTTTATGATGGAAAACGCCTGTTTTTACATCCACAAGAGGCCTAGCATCCTTAAGGCATGGTATAAATAATAATAATAAAAACAACAATAATAATAATTACAACCGTGATGATAACAACTCATTTTCCCTCACCATATCAGAAACAAAGTTTCCTAAGGATTCTAACAGTTAAGCATCAAGAAGAATACAGAGATGAATGGAAAATTAAGGGAATTGGAGATTATGTAGAGCTCTTCCCCCAAGTTGTCTTGGCATCTCAACTGAGTTGAAACAAAGAAAATTTGCATTGCTGGCACCAGGATTAGAGCTCTCCTCTAGTATGAGTTTAGAATACAGTATTACAATACATGAAATGGTTTTGGCAGTTACAGCTGACTGCAAGGTGGATAGTACTCTACATTGTAAACTGCTCCAGAACTTGTTTCAACTGGAAGCATGAGTTCAGAAGAGAGCTAGCGTCTAAATTTTGGCAAACCTGCAGATTTCTATGCTGTTGCGGAGCCAGATTATTTTCAAGAATGCAAGATTTCACCTAGGAAATCTTGCCCTTATGGGATGAGTTCTTTTAAAATTGATATAGAAACAGGTTTGGAAACAGCACCTCACTTGCTGGGGTCTATACTTAAGGCAATTGTGGGACTACCCAAATACCCACATTATTTTACTTTTTGTCATGATGTCACCAAAAATTTGTTTTCAATGAAGGTGGCCTTTTTTTTCTGCCATCTCTCAGGTTCTCAGATGGTCTGCCCACCATTTTGCTTCTATTTGCCTGTGTGGGAAAAGCAATTTCCTATTATCCTTTAAAAGGACAGAGATAGAAATAGGAAGAGGGAGATTTTTTGTTTGTGTGGAAAAACAAATTGAAAAAGCAACAGATATGAACATGGACCACAAAGGAACTCAGGACTAGCAGGGACTCGTATCAAGTCCAGTCCCCTGCTGTCTGTCATAGGCAACCATGTCACATAATGCTTCCTCTTATCAGATTTCCCTGAATGATTACGGGAAATAGGAACCCCTCACTAGCAAGAAAGAAGAAAGTTTGAGGTAGCTTTTATCAGTCAGTGTTCCACTTTTGTACAGTACAGCAGAACCAATACGGTGGGGGAAACACATCGACTTGGTGGAGTTCCTAAGCCTTGAATACAGTAGACCCCTACTTCTATGAAAATTAAAAACTAAACAGAAGGGTAAGAATGCTACCATATGGAATGCCTAGAAATAGAGGACAATATAATTTAAGTCCATGTGGTTCAGAAGCACAGGACAGCAGTTTCTGCCTCCTCCTCCAGGCTCTTCAATCCCAATTACAACCATTCATGATGCTCAAAAGGTCTCCTTTTATGAACTTCTTACACTTCAGGAGGAAGGGTGTTCCCCTGCTACCATGCAAATCAGTTATATATGCGAGGCTAGATTCCCCACCTCAGTTCCGCCTTCTTTACATCTCCACCCCCTTGCTAGAGGCTGTAATCTGGCTGCAGATGAGCAGCTGAGAATTCCCTCATGGAAGAACATTTTTCTCTGATGTAATGCCAGCACAGATGGAGACGTTGCCAACCTCACTACCCACTGTTGGAGGCACATTGTGCAATGGATAGGGCTTAGTGGAGTTACCATGTGGCACCTTGCTTCCAGCATGTGTACCTTAAGGCATTTTAACCAGCTGTCATTAACTTAAATCAGTCTCTAGTCTATTCTAACAAGACAGGGTGGGGTGAGAACCTTAACAAAGTCTTCTTTGCTTAACGGATCCCCTCTTAAGTCAAATGGATTTGGATATGATTGGGATCTTTCATTTTCTTGTATTTTAAAATAATTTCAATAAAACTGAAAGTTGTTAAATGGAAATGAATGACCCTGTAATTGATTTATGCTATAGCATAATTCCCAATTTTCCAAAGATTTCAGTGCCCATCCTATGCACAGTATCTTGTACTTTAGGTTTCTTGAGATGTATACTATGCAGGACCCTGCCTTGGTGTCACATCATTGCTCCTGAAATTCCTACAGAACCTATGGGTGCTTTGATAGTGGCATAGTTTTAGCCAGCTTACCTTTGGCCCAGCCCTAACTTCTACTCTGCTAGTTCCCAAATTGGGCATATATATGCAGCATCAACTAATTTTTCCCCATGTATTGTGGAATAAAAAGCAGTTTTCACATATTTGTCAGAGCATCCCATAAAATCTCTGTTGTATATAGGCTAAAAAATGAAGTCTATGCCAACAGCTGACAACCTTTTAAGGCTGCAGTTGAGATTGACAGTGTTTGTATCAGACTGGGGGGGAGGGGGAAGAGGAAAGGGGGTAGAGGGGCCTAGGACCCAGCCACTAGTACTACTTTTCCCAGAAGCAGCATAGGGAGAACACCCGCGTCACTACTGCTTTTTCCTGCAGCAACAGTGGAAAGCAACTGCTGCCAAAGCCCCTTAACATTCACTGTCACTGAAGCCCCATGTCTACAGGCTGGATGAAATGGCTCTTCAGGCCAGATTCATCTCATGGGCTCTAGGCTGCTGGTCTGTGCAACGGGGACCGGAAAGAGTCTGCATTTTTGACAGTCAAAATAAGCTACCTGTATAATTTGATATAGCACAGACATCAGCGCAAGAGATAATAACCCTGTTAACTCAGAAGAAAAAGATTCAGGAGAGAAGAGATTTTAGACAGTTACATGAGAGAGAATTGGTCCCCATACAACCTTTCATATTAATATTTTTAAAATATAGTAAATGTATATGGAAATTTAATTTTTTAGTGCCAACACAATCAGAGAACATGCAGTCCTTTTGTATTTTATTGGAAAATTTTCTTTTCCTTGCTGTGGGTCTATGCTTGTTCTATCAGAGACATGGAATAAGGAAAATGAACTTACTGATTGCATACAGATGTGGAACCACCCCCGCCAGCGCTTTACTTTCAGCTCAGTGTGCCCCTGTGCTGAAAGCATTGCATGCCCAGAAGTGGCATTTTGTTAGTTTGACATGACTTGCCCAACATTTGTACTGGGCACTTCAGCGGGGCTTTTTGGTGCCTTTACTAATAGCTGATTGAATCAGCTATTAGATAAAAATGCCAAAAAGCCCTACTGAAGCACCCACTCTATACAGATGCTGCAGAGCCAGGTCAAACTACCACGCTTCCACACTTCCTCTTCCAGTAAAATGCTGTTTTGTTTGTTTTTACATGTCTGGTTATTTCTAAATGATGGGAATGACTATAAGAGGGGATCCAGAGGACCAAGATTTCCTATACTTCAAAGTAGCTGGTATTTGACTAAACATCAGCACAGCTTGCTCTGTGAAAAAACAAGGGACTTGATTTTCCACTTTTGTTTATTTCCTAACTCTTTCCAGCAAAGCATCCTTTACAAAATTAGCACCAGCAATAATCTGTCTAGTTTCATTTATTAAAGATCTACTTGAAACATGAAACACATTAGGAATACTGGTTAAATCAACTCCACTTCTCCCCAGCCCTACTGAATCAAAGTCTGTTCTCCTCCCCCTTTATATTTGTTCTTTGAGTATCATAAGATAACAAGGAATCAAGACTATTGTTTTCCAGGTAGCTGGAAATTGTACACATGCTATTGATCATTAATAATACATGGTTGCAGTAAGTGTGATCTTTTAGTTGGAATCCTGGGATTGCTCTAGTAGGATTATAAAGGCAAGAGTGCTGAAACATCAATCAATTGGAAATTTCTGTTGAATATTAAGGTATAAATACACTTTACTCAAAGTGTAGGGAAAGATAGGCCATCTGCTTTCAGATAGATTATGCTGATTTGCAATGATGCAGAGCCAAGTATAATTCTTCAAATTATACATACTTCATTCTGGACTCACAACCCAGTTCAAAGGAGAGAAACTGAAGAGTACTTAACTCCTTGGCCTCTAAAGTATCATGCTGAATGAATTTATATAATCTCAGGAATTTGGACTGAACAAGTGCTGTATTTTTCTCAATTAAATACACAAATTGAATGCAACTTGCTAGGATAATGTATTAAATTCCTATATGGTACCTTTAAGCAATGAGAAACAGCGTTGATTGAATAAGGCTGTTTAAATCTCTGTGGTCGGCAGTGTTCTTCAGCAAATTTGTTTACAAAGTGGAAAGAATGAGGTGCTGTCAAAGAATGAAAAATAAAAGCTAGATTTCTTGGGAAGGAGACATCCGTCTTTTTCTATTTGTAAATGCTGACGATCAGGGTTTAAGGAGGGCTAATGTCATCCATTCATCTTAATTAAAGAGTTAATTGCTCGTATATCCTGATTTGGTTAGCTGATCTTTGTAGCATGAAGACTCTTTGCTTCTATGTATTTTATTGACCAGTATAATGACATCATCAGTAAGTCTTGGGATTTATTCATGCTTCAGCCTATCCTCATAACTTTAATAGCCTCCTACATGATAAAACTTTCAAGAGGAATGGAGTTCTTTAGTATGGTATGGAATACAGAGAGGTCTGTTCAGGAACCTGTTAAATGTCTCAGTTCAGCTGTCATTGAAGTATTACTTCAAAGTCTAGAGTCATGAAGATAAGTAAAAAGTAATTTTAAAGACTAGTTCTCAGCAAATGTATATATGGAAATAGCATAAAACATCTAAAAATTGCATATCAGATATAAGCAAGAGAACTGTTATTATTCAATTTTTCACCATTGTAGTCATAGTCAAGTAAGCATTGACAGCAAAACAGACAGACAAGGTTGACAGCATGTTCTATGGATTAAAGACCAAATTGGTTTAGTCATATGTCTTACAATACAAAAGATGGAAACTGTGATCTGAAGAAAGACCAGTTAACTAACTAGGACATCTGTGAGATTTTTCTGTGCAACATCTTTCATAATACCTCATGTAAGTTTTCTAACAATTTTATACAAGTGTTTAAATGAAATTTTCATGCAAAGGGCAAAATGGACAGTACTACTGCTTTTGATGAAGCTCCAATGTCATACTCAATGAATGGAAATAAAATAATAAATCACAGGCCATCTTTGTAATGAGTCACAGTGAGTATATAGTGATAGTTAGAGAATATATTTACATAGTTACTGTATATATTTAGAGTTAATTTCTACTTATTTATCTAGACCCATGGTTCACAAAAAGAACAGAATTTGGCCCTCAAGAGAGTATTTTATGGCAAATGAAGATGGCTTTAATAATCCCTTAATCCTGAGGGCAAAGGTCACAGGGAGACCGCTGGTCTCTGTTCCCAGGTGTGGTTTCTAAAATGAGTCAAAATAGGGTATGAGGATTCTACAGTTTAGGCAGATTTAGGAGCTTCAGTTTAAAATCAATTCTCTATATTCTGCTTATGTTTCATAGCTAACTCGTTCATAGAACAGTGCATTCAGTGATAGAGTTTCATAATTTAGGGGCCTATCCAAACTGCAATTGCAAAGATGTTGCTGACGTTGTGAAATCAGGTGATTTTCATGAAATCTGTGGGGAAAAAAAATCTTGCTAAAACTAAAATGCTGGCTATTCTCAGTTGTATCTCTGGTCTTCTGGGTGATCATAAGCAAGTTACTTTACCTCTTCGTGTTTCATCTTCCCCACCAATAAAATAGATATAATGACCCTTATAACTGAAAAGCACTTTTTGATCCTCTGCTAACACCTAGGTAGTTTAATAGTTTCTAGGGTCGGAAGGGACCTGAGCAGATCATCTAGTCTGACCCCC
>NW_017728914.1:12306993-12314909 GCF_001723895.1 Crocodylus porosus
TCTTCCCAGCAGATGTTCAGCAAGTTCAGGTCCCCCATGACTGCCATAGGTAGTATTATTGCTCCCAAATAGCAAGCTATTGGAAAGACTAACTGGGTTGACTTACTGGGCTTATGACACAGTAAGCAGAATGTGAACTATTGTTACATTTCAACATAGTCCAGAAGTTACTAACACTGCTCAACTCCAGAAAAAACTACCTAAATACATTTTAGGGACATACGAGAAGAGGCTGAAGGAACTAGGCATGTTCATCTTGTGTAGGACATGATAGCGCTTAAGAGGGGACATGATAGCAGTCTTTAAATACTTGAAGAGCTGCCAGAAAGAAGAGGGAAACACAGTTCTCTCTCTTGTTGCAGAGGTGAGGACATGGACCAATGACTTGGAGTTGCCACAAAGTAAGTTTATATTGGATACATGGGAAAAAAAACTTCTTCACTGTTAGAATAGTGAAGCAGTAGAATAGACTGCCTAAGCAAGCTGTGGACTTTCCATCCCTGGAGATGTTCAGGAAGAGGTTGGCTAGCCACTGGTCAGGGATCTAAGTGTAGCTCTGTCTGTGTTGTACCATGGGTATTTCCCATGTTTCTGGGCTTTGCTGGCTGCCCCTAATTGCCCCTTTCTGCTACATGTGTCAGGATGTTTTAAGCCTTCTCAGAGGCATTGTGTGTTGGCTTCAGCCAAGGCTGGGGACTTTGACTGGGTGTGCCTGGTTCTAATGTCTTGCTGCTCTGCTCAGGGTCAGACTGATTGTCATATTTGGGCTCAGGAAGAAATTTTACCCCAATGTCAAATTGGTATGGAGTGTGTGTGTGTGTGTGTGGTGTGGGGGGTGTTGCCTTCTCTGTAGTGGCAGGTATGTTCCTCTACCCAGGATCTCTTGACAGGACTTAGTAAGTATATAACATTGACAACATTTCATAGAAGCAGGGTGTTGGCTGCTGTGGTTCTCCTGCTTTACCTGTGGAAGATTAGAGTGTCAAGTTTGTGTTGTGTCAGGGTTGGTGGAGGGTCTTATGTGGAGTTGAGATTATGGATTTTGTAGGATGGTTTGGGTAGGGATGATCCTGCCTCAGGAAGGGGTTGGACTAGATGAACTCTGAAGGTCCCTTTCCACTAAATCATCTCTATCATTCTATGATTCTATGATCTCTGCAGTTGTACTGACTACAAGCACTCAGTTCAGCTCTCCATTGTATACTTACTAAGTCTGTAAGCGTAGTAAAGCCTCTTGGTTATGCCTAATAGAACTGACACTATAAAAAGGTTGCTTATTCTCTACCATTTGGGCTCCCTCCCAAAGATTTTAGGTTTCCTAAACTTCTCTTACATCATGAGGGATCCAAATTCAGTATGTTTCTTAAAATAAGGCCTATGACTCATTTTATTTTAAACTTCATTGCTTTATCAGTCATGTGAGAACTTAAAAAAAAACCCTGACTAGTAAACTTTCAAAATGGCTTGCAAGCTGTTTTTCAGAATGTTTATGAATCTTAATAGTTTCCTGAATCCAATACTCAAACTATAAAATAAATGCATAAGAAGAACACTTAAGGGAGAAAGTCAAAATGTTCTTGAATATTAGATGGTAGGCTGGGAGCAATGACTGTCACTTTTGAGAGTTACTTAAAATAACAGTGAAAAGGAACATGAATAAGAGTAAACTATAGAAATGTGTTTTTGTTGAACAGAAATACTTAAAAAATGCTCAAATAAAATCCTCAGTGGCCTGTAAAATATCTAGTTCAACCATTTAGTTGTAGCATGTTGCCATTTATAAAACTTCCACAACAACTGAAAATAACCCTTCAAAAGGTAACTTTTTTTTAGTAGTTCTCTTTCTTGGCTAGCTAAAACCACCTGCTATAATCTGAATAGGAAATAACTGTTCATAAGCAAAAAGCTTATTTTGAGATAAAACATTTTTAAATTACTGTACTGTAATTTTTGTATACAACATCAGGGAATGGCTGATTCAAGTTCTCACAACATTACTAACTTACTAATAAACATGTGCATGAAGCGGAACAGAGCATACAAGTTATAATTCTTTGGCTGTACCTAGTAACATAAACAGTTGTGATACCATCAGTTGAAGAATTGAGGAATTAAACCATCCAAAAGGCTGATGTAGAAGGATTGGACATGCTAAAAGAGATGGTGAAAAGAGGCTGCTAAGAACTGGAACAACATTCAGAAGAAAGGCAAGGGGACCACAATGGCATGTGAATGAAAATAAACACAACCATGAGAAAATGCTTCATCAACATAAGAGCAGGAACAAAGCCGTGAATCTCAAGGGAAGCAACAAAAAAAAAATGTTTTTGAAGAAAAAATAGCATTCAAGGTAGGACTTCAAAGACTAGAAGTGATCTAATGGACTGAAATGAATAATCAAAAAAAAAAAAAAAAAAGATACAAAAGGAAAGAGACCAAAGAAAAGTCATACTAAGCACCAGATCAACTTAATCCCTGACCCCAGCTTATACTCTATTAACTCTGTGGTGCCAAACACTGTGCCAAAGTGGCATGTGGGGCTCACCCTAGTGATCAAAAGGGGGCAGAATTTTAACTCAACGGAAGAGCTAACTGTCCTCATTCAGCTCTTACCCAGCTCACCTTACTGTATATTACTAATGCACACATGCAGCTCATCTCCTGGCTGGAAGGCACAGCTGCTAAACTGTCCAGCTCTTTACTGCCACTCCTTGCTCACATGATTGCATGATTTCCTTTACAAATAAGGAGCCTGGAGCCTATTGGATACTGCCCTTCTAATCACAGAAAGTAAGAGAAATGTCATAGGAAAAAAACAACCCACAAAATAGGCAATTAAATATCGTGTTGATTCCAGGACTCAGAATGAGGACATTAAAAGAAATGACATTTAGTTCTACATGGACTCCCAAGGAAATGTAATTTAACTATTTTTGGACATAAAAAAGGAAAAAAAAAAAGCAAAATACATTATAAACACACTTCCTGACCCCAACCATTGAAACCAATACAATTTTTTTGCCACAAGCTGCTATAGATCTGCAGCTGGCTCTTAGTGAAAGCATTGAAATATGTGCTATTTTTTTTTTCTTAGCACTGGAAGTGGCCCCACACACTGAGACAGCATGCACATACACCAAGAGAGTTCAAAATGTTTTTCTATCCAGAAAGGATAGGGAAGATGGTTTGTCCATGACACAGAACATAACAAAGGGACTAAACACCATTACAGTCCTGCCCATAGCCCTGGCCACAAATGGCTAACTGTACTATGAAGTTAAAGGATAGTAAAGATTTAGGACACTGAATGGCAGTCACTAAGAACTGTTATGAGAAGAACACAAAAATGGGAAAAAAAAGAAAATCTAACAAAATTCAGGACAGCACAAAGAATGACTCCATTTCTTTGGAGCCCAAATCCCATTGATTCTCAATGATGAGTAAATTGAAATTAACTTGCAGTACGAGTTGGGCTCCTAGACCGATGTTTTTGAGAATTTTCCCCAAAGAGTGTGTGCAGTGTCTTGACTGGTTAGGATAGTTGGCACTATTAAAGCTTTTCAGTTACTTTTTTAAAAGGTGGCAGAGACTGAGCAATGCCATGTGGTGCTCCTTTTGGTGATTTGAATGATGTGAGCTGATTATAGCTAGATCTGTTTCTCTGTGCACTGAGTTAAGATTGTGATATCCTCAGGGCAGGGGCCTTGCCTTTTAACTGCATATGAAATTACACCTGTGGCTTCATATAAGCTACCATGACAGCTGACCACATGAAGACTTGCAATATTTAACATCTCAGTTTCTCAGAGGGAAGCCTGACAGCAGAAACAATCCTTTTACAGCTAGGAGCAGTTCCTTCAGAACAGTAATGAGGCACATAGGGAAGGTGAGGTGAGGAAGCTTGCTTTGTTTGAACCCAGACTATATCTTTTCTGTGGATAAACAGTAGGGCTAATTCATCAAAACTATGAAAGGGTGACAATAATTATCACTACATTCATCTAAATTAAACTGCATTGCAGTAAATAAGGAATGGAAATAACAATAGTAAATAGGATGGGACAGCTAGTGTGAAATTTAAACTTGAAAACAGGAATCCCAATATGCCAATCCTTGCTCAGCCACTTGTGCAGAATATGAGAGACAAAGAAATTAAATGACTTATCTGAAGTGCATAGTGAACACGTAACATGAGGATAAATACAAAGTGTATGCGGATTTAATATAAGCACCCATATTCATGCTTCTTGTTAATTATCCTCATCACTGTATCTAGGGACTGTACTGAAGATATATATACACATTTCTACAGTTGGGGATTGTCACAGCATGGGGTCTAGGAGTGGCCGTGATCCCCCTAGCGCCACTACCGTGTCAATTAGGCAATCCAGCACCCTCTATCCTCGCCTGCCATGTTTTTGCTGTTAAATGGTTCAATTAGGGAGGCTGCCTTTATCTCCTAGTACACAGCATTTGCTGGACTATCCCCTGTTCTGTATGGGGTGACTCAATACACCCCAGCCTTAAGGGCTATGCATGCTTCCTACCTCCCCTTTAGCAGGCCCCAAGCCTCACAGTTCTTCCTGGACATTGTCAGGCCCTCAACCTTCGGCGCCCTCGTCTGGTGCCCCTGGGCTCGTCACATGACCTGCGCCCCTCTAGTCCTTAGTCCTATCGTGCTTACTGGTGGTGCTTTGCCCACTGGGTTCGGCGGCCTAAGCCTTGCCTGGCCCCTCTGGACTCTTGTCCGTAGTAAGTATCTAATTAGGCTCAGGCGGTCAGAGCCTTACCTGGCCTTTCTGGGTTCCTGTCAAGAATAGGTATCCAATTAGGCTCAGGTGACCTAAGCCTTACCTGGCCTCTCTGGCCCTTGTCGATAACAGGTGTCCGGTCAGGCTCAGGCGGCCGGAGCCTTACCTGGCCCCTTTGGTTCCTGGTACAGCGGAGACCCTCCGGGACACCTTCTAGGCCGCACCCCTCTTGGGGTATCTGCCAACAACCCATGCCCCTCTTGGGGCTGCTTCTCTAAACGTGCCCGCTCCGGGGCTCCTCACGAGTATCCACCCACTCCTGTGGCTTTTCTCTGCCTTTGCTGGTCCTTCTATAGTTACCGGCTCTGCGCCACCCGGCGCCACACAACCGTGCTGTCCCTGGCACCACTCATTTGCCCACACAGGGCACTGGGAACCCCAAGCAACTGGGGAACTCCTGTGAGGCCTCCTCACACCCCTACAACCTCACCCGGTCCTCTGGTATAACCATGACTAAACAAAACTATAAACCAGCTGACTGTAACACAACATAAGCCTCCAAGCTACAGTACAAACTCTGCACCATGCTGGCTCTTCATCATACCTCCTTTAGGGTTCTCTCTACCCCATATCAGGCTGCAACTATCAACTCTGTCTGCTCAGCTCTCCCACAGAGCTCCTGCAGCTGCCAGAAAGGAACTGCTCTCTAGGCGCTGGCCTGGGCTGTTTATAAAAGCCCGGCCCTGCCCCCTTCTGGTCATGTGACCCGCACGGTTACCACAGCAACTGGCACCTGAGCTGCCCTGCAGATTGGCAGCTATCCTTTTCCACTGCTTAGGAACAGGGCACCTAAGTGCCCTGTGACAGGGATCTAAGATCTAACACTGATTCAGGCATCATTTTTCTAGACTGCTGAGTCAGATTCATAGATGCTAGGGTCAGAAGAGACCTCAACAGATCATCGAGTCCGACCACTGTCCTGGGGTCAGAGTGCTGGGGTCAAATGACCCCAGCCAGATGCCTTTCCAGCCTTCTCTTAAAGACCCCCAGGACAGGGGACAGCATCACCTCCCTTGGAAACCCATTCCAAGATTTGGCCACCCTTACTGTGAAGAAGTTTTTCCTGATGTCTAGCCTAAACCTGCTCTCTGTCAGTTTGTGAACATTGCTTCTGGTTACCCCAACCTGATTGCCCTGGTGAACAGAGCATCTCCAATCCCTTGCTGCATCCTCCTAATGAATTTGTAGGCAGCCACAAGATCACTTCTCAGCCTTCTTTTGCAGAGGCTGAAGAGGTCCAGGTCCCTCAGTCTCTCCTCATAGGGCTGTCCTGTAAGCCGCTAACCATACGAGTGGCTCTTCTCTGGACCCTCTCGAGTCTATCAACATCCTTCTTGAAGTATGGCAACCATAATTGGACACAGTACTCCAACTGTGGTCTGACCAATGCCACCTCCTTGGTTCTAGTGGTCATGCATCTGCTGATACATGATAAAGTGCAGTTAGTTTTGCTGATGATTTTGTCACACTGATGATTCATGTTCATCTTGGAGTCCACTAGGACTCCAAGATCCCTTTCTGCTTCTGTACTGCTGAGAGCGTCATTCTCCAGCCAATAGCTGTGCTGGTTATTTTTACGCCCTAGGTGCAGCACTCTGCATTTGTCCTTGTTGTACTGCATCCTATTGTGTTCTGCTCACTTATTCAACCTTATTCTCAGGATCCAGAAGCAGCGGGGAGAGGAGGGATCCAGGCACACGTGTGTCCCACATGCACATGTGCCCCCTTACCAGACCCAAGGCAGAGGCGGACACAGCAGCAGCAAAGCCAGCAGCAGGGGCAGCAGCAGCTGATCCCCCTAAGGTAAGTGGGCAGAGAGACCGGATGCAGCGGAGCTGGATCCAGAGGGGAGCCCCCCTGGATCCCTCTTAGCTGAGCCAGTAGGGAGCCACGCCACGCAAACAGACCACGTGAACAGAGTGCGCAAACAGGCATGCTCTGTAAGAGCGTTTGCATCAGCGTTCGCACTGGCGAACAAGCAGGAAGGACCAGGAGGGAAACTTCTACTAGGGCAGGGCGAAGGCACTGCACTAACCTAAAAACAAGCAGCAACTCCTATAATGGTGTTGACGCAGAGTGCTGCCAGGGCCCTTGCCCAGGGGGGAGCAGCCTACCTGGGGGGAGCAGCCTACCCGGGGCTTGTCTGATGCCTTCACCCAGACAGAGCCCATGGGGGAGCTGGCGTCCTCCCATCCCCTGGCCTGCAGGAGTTGCCCAGCAAGGACCGGGGACGGTCAGGGATTGGGGACCCCCACACCTGTCCTGTAGGTGCCCACCTTAGGGCCCTGGAGGCACAGATGAGGGAGCTCCAGGAGGAGGTTAGCAGGCTGAGGGGAATCAGTGAGGTGGAGGAAGAAATCGATGGCTATTTACTTTCCCTGCAGGGCCACACACCCAAGGAAGAAGCACCTCAGGAAGTGCCCTCCACTGCAGAGTGGCAAACGGTCAACTCCAGAACCAGGGCTGCTCGTAACACAGCAGTACCACATCCTCCAGTCTGGCTGGGGAACAGGTACGAGGTCCTGGCAACACTGGAGGAGGAGGGAGAGGAGGCAACTGGAGAGGAGGCAACTCCACACTCTCCACTCTCTGAACAGGCCGAAGGAGCTAAGCAGTCCCGGAGGAGAAAGTGTTGAGTGATCGTCATAGGCAACTCTATCCTGAGAGGTACAGAGGGCCCCATCTGTAACCAGGAACCCTCAACACGCGAGGTCTACTGCCTACCCAGAGCAAAGATTCATGACGTGACAGGGATGATCCAGGCCATGATCCAGCCCACCAATTACTACCCCATGGTCCTAATCCATGTGGGTATTAATGATGCAGCCAGGAGAAGCCCTGATGGCGGACTACCACGCTCTGGGGGGCGTGCTGAAGGAGATAGGTGCACAGGTGGTATTCTCTTCTGTTACCAGTAAGTGGACGTGGTAGATGGCATGAGATGTTCATCACAGAGACCAGTTGGTGGCTTCAGGAACGGTGTCTTGAGGTGGGCTTTGGCTTCCTTGACAATGACCTGCATATCACAACAAGAGACATGCTCGCATGGGATGGGCTCCACCTTTCCCCTAAAGGTAAGCGTGTGTTCTCTTCTAGGTTGGTGGA
>NW_017728914.1:12315009-12320534 GCF_001723895.1 Crocodylus porosus
TGGGGGAGTCCCTGTTTCCCGGAGCACTACCAGGAGTGACTAGAAATAACGGTCACAAGCTGGCAGAGGCTAAATTCAGATTAGACATCAGGAGGCGCTACTTCACTGTCAGGGCAACTAGGATCTGCAACCAACTTCCAAGCGAAGTGGTGCTGGCTCCTACCCTGGGGGTCTTTAAGGCAAGGCTTGACAATCACCTTGCTGGGGTTGTTTGACCCCAGTACTCTTTCCTGCCATGACAGGGGGTTGGATTTGATGATCTGCTCAGGTCCCTTCTGACCCTACTATGAAACTACGAAACCTGTCCAGGTCTGCCTGCAATCATTCCCTACCCTCTAGAGTGTTCACTTCCCCCCCACAATTTAATATCATCCACAAACTTGGACAAAGTACACTTCACGCCTATATCCAAGTCACTGATGAAGACATTGAAGAGTACAGGTTCAAGGACCGAGCCCTGTGGGAGCCCTCTACCTACATACTTCCAGGCCCATACCAACCCATCTACTTCCACTCTCTGAGTGGGGCCCCCAAGCCAATTTGCCATCCACTGGATCATGTAAGCATCTAAGTCAAAGCCTCTTAATTTATTTATGAGAATGGGATGAGATATGGTATTGAAGACTTTCCTAAAATCTATGAAAATGACATCCACCTCTACTCCTGCATCAAAGCATTTTGTGACCTGGTCATAAAATGAAACCAGATTAATCAGGCATGATCTGCCTGCTACGCATCCATGCTAGTTGCCCTGCATCATTATTTTTCCCTCTGGACATGCACAAATATGATCCTTAATAATCTTTTCAAAGAGTTTTCCAAGGATGGAGGAGAGACTGACTGGCCTATAATTACTTGGATCCTTCTTCCTCCCCTTCTTGAAAATAGGGACCACACTGACCCTTTTCCAGTCCTCCGGGACCTGCCATGAGTGCCATGAGCACTTGAACTGGCATGCCAGTGGTTCTGCTATGACACCGGACAGTTCCTTCAGTTCCCTCAGATGGAGCTCATCTGGGCCTGCTGACTTAAACACATCGAATCCATCCAAGTCACTCTGCACCAAGTCAACATCGACAGTTGGTAGGTTGGTGTCCCTCTGATGCCCAACTAAGACCCCTTTAGGATACTTACCTTGACCCTTGTTCAAGAACACTGAGGCAAGAACTCTTCAAAGAGCTCAGCCTTGCCCCCACTATCTATCTCTAATTGCTCCTGCTTATTCAGTAGAGGTCCTATGCTGCCCTGTGCCTTCATTTACTCCCTGCATATTTTAAAAAAATGTTCTGTTGTCTTTAATACGTGTTCTTAGTTTTAGCTCTGTAGTTGCTTTGGCCTTTCTAACTGCCTCTGTGCAAGTGTGGGATAAGTAGGTATACTCTTCCTTGGTACCATCTCCCTATTTCCACCACCTATATGCCTTTTTTTTTTGCCCTTAGGCTCCCCTGGACTTCTCTGTTAAGCCTAGGAAGTTTTTTGGCCCCTTTCCCCACTTTCCCTCGCACTGGGATTGTCTTCTTCTGTGCCCAAATAATCACTTCCTTCAGGAATCACCACCCTTCCTGGATGCCCATCTCTCCAATACTCCTATCCTTTAGTGCCTCATTGCCTAAACTCCTGAGCACAGCTAATGATGTTAGCCTTCCTAAGGTCAAGCTCTTCCACCCTACTAGTTATCTTACCCACCCTATGTCATATGGTGAATTCTATTGAATGTTGGTCATTCTCCCCAAGGTGACCACAGTTCTGCAGCTCCCCTACTGAGTCATCCCGTTGTCAACACCAAGTCTAGTAGGGTATTCCCCCTAGTGGGACTGTATACCTCCTGCATTCGGTGAAGTTCCTATATGCAGGTTTAGAACTTATGTGGACAGTTGGATTTGGCTGACTGTTCCTCCCAGCAGAAGTCAGGGTACTTTGGGTCCCCCATGACAACCACATCCCTATACTGTATGGCCTCTGAGAGTTGCCTCAAGAACTCCAAGTCTAGTTCTTCCTCTTGATGTGGTGGTCTGTAGCAGACCTTCACTACCAAGTCCCTTTCCCCTTAACCTTCATGTATTCTAAACGACAATGCCTCAACTTTCTCCTCTTCCAATCCCATTTTGTTTGGGGTACACGTATAATGCTCCTTAACATAGAGAGCAACACCCCCCACCCTTTCCTCCCTACTCTGTCCCATCCGTACAACCTGTAGCCTTCAATGTGTACTGCCCAGTCATGGGTAGGGTCCCACCAGTTTTTTGTTATCCCCACTAAATCAAAGTTATTGTCCACAAGCGTGAGTGCAAGTTCTTCCTGCTTGTCCCTCATGCTCCTAACATTAGTATAGAGGCACTTGAAACCTCTGAATGATGCCTTTGGTGCCCCCCACTCTGATGTCCAAAAGGCCCCTTAGTACTTACCTGGGATGTTCTGTTGTGTGTCTTATGGATGTAGGTCCTAGATTCCCTCCATCTCCTGCCTCCCTACCCCATCAAATTTAGTTTAAAGCCTGATGTAGAAGGTCAGCCAGTAGAAGGAGGAAAAGTCCAGTTTTTTGCATTGTCTGACCCTTTATGGCAGATTTTTTTGTACATCCATGACTCCTCCCAAACTGCAGGTCCTCAACCACTTAAATGATCAATATGATGTAGCAGGAGGGAATATATAGGAACAAAAGTGACATTGCTATAGAGGGAGGTGTCTTAAGAGTTGATGCCACTGCAATGTAAATTGTAAAACTTTCCTGGATCTCAGTCAAAGTTAGTATGGGTGTGTTCACAAGTAACAATTGAGCCATTCCAGGAATGTCTCAAATTAGGAACTGGCTTACAACTGTCATGACTCTGCATGCACACTGCCCTAGGGTGCTAAGTAGAGTGGTCATCTCTTAGGCACTGCGTAGTTGTTCAGCTACCACCGGGGTGGGAGCGAGCACCCAGGCCAGCATTCCTCCCCATGGTGAGTGCCTGAAGTTTTCCCAGGATTTCCCAAGAAGGGAAGAAAGAATCACATTAGCCAGGGTAAGAAAGGGAAAGGGTTGCTTGGACCCCCATTTGTGTGTTCCTAGGGGAGTGGGTATTCCAGGGGGTGGGTCAACATCTCTGCCTCAGGCCAGAGCTTTAAAAAGACTTTTCTTAGAAAGATGCTTAATTAGTTTAAACTCACCCTTCCCATACATATACTGTAAGGTTTGTGGATATGTGAGTGGGTGTGCCTTTAATGGTAAACACCCATCAATTGCTGGGAGCTGGAGAACTGAGCCACTACACAAAGGACACTAAATACAACAGGATGGTTTTCAATTCCAGCCCCTATCAATGTGAATTGGCCCATTAATCGGTAATTGTTCCTTGGCTAGAAGCAGTTCCCCCCCACTCACCTAAGCAGTGAGCAGGACCAGAGTAGCTAGTTGCTGTGCAGGGGTTGGGGCTAGAGTAGGGGAACTGGGTGAGAGGAGTAGTACAGTACGAGACATCTGGAGGACCAACCAGATACTGGTTATGCAAAGCTTGGGTCTGCCAGGGGCGATCCAGGATTCAGCAAAGAGGGGTATGGGAGCAGCAATCTGCAGCGGCTCTACCCCCAGCATCAAACCTGCATGGGTGTGGGAGCAAGAATTTTTGTAAATCCCTATAGTAAGTAAGAATCCTTGCATTCACCTCCTCTTCTGCCTGCTACCATTCTGCTAGTGCTCCTTTCCCACTGTTCCCTGGGTGGGGAAGCTTCAGAACTGCTACTGCCTGCTCCAGCCATCATCTGGGATAGCAGTGGCAGCAGTGATGGGCAGGGGGTAGAATGCTTTGGGAGCAGACATGGGGAGGGGGACCCCTGTCCAAGGCAGGGGACTCCCTTTCTCATAGCTGTTGTGCTTGTCTCAGGTGAGCCTGGCCCCTGTGTAGCCCAGCTGCAGATGGCAAGAGCAGCTCTGAAGATTTTTCCCCTCCCAGGACAGGGGGCAAAGCAGCGGCTGGGCAGGTAGCTGAGAGGATTTTTTTTTTTTTTTTTTTGCATGGGTCCTGGAAGCACTGTAATACCAGGTCAATGCATGGAGTGGACGGAGCACGCTCCAGTTCCACCAACCAATACCAAAAAGAATCTGCTCAATGTAAACCTCCTGTGGAGGTAAGTACATGGTGCTTCCATCATACTAGTCTGAAGCTAGGTAGCTGAGAGGAAGGGATGTGCCTCTGAACATGGAGGGGAGGGGAATGGGCATTCTCACCTGCTCTGAGGTTTTAAAAAAGTCGTCAGAGGCTCCCTTGGGGCAGACCAATCTAAAATGGGGGGGGGCAGCTGCACCACTGTACACACTCTTGATCCATTCCTGAGGCATGTACACACATGCAGGCACGTGTGCTTGCAACAGCTCAAATACTAGCAGCATACATTTGTGCCAGAGACTTGTGCCTTAGCACGCATGCTTAAACATGCACTTTGATATGGGACTAATTGTGCTGCTTGGAGAAAATTGACTTTGCCCAGCACCTCCCAGATCTTCAGTCAGCATCTTTGTTGGCCCCAGCAGTATAAAAAGCTGTCCCCACAGCTACTTTGTAGAGCTGAGCAGCATTGATATAGTAGTGCTCTGCCCCTGCCCCTGCCCATGCCCTTGCCCCTCACTGCCAACCCACAGTCCCCACAGCCCTGCCAGTGCTTCTCACTCCTGATGCACAACCTCTGCCTGCCTACCACTTGCTCTCTTGGAGCTGCAGCTCCCCCCCTGAACCAGAACAGAGGTCTAGCTGTGGGTGTCCCACCTGCTGCTTTGTGGCTCTGAGCAGTGCTAGGCCTCGTTGTTCTATTCTCTATGCCCTTCCTGGAAAGCACTCAAATAGGGCTCAGGGATTGGGCTGGGCAAGCCCCTTCCCTTCCAGACTGGCCTCCTCCTTCACAGGCTACTGTAGGGGTAAGGGGGATGGGGCTCCAAGCCTGGCTTCTACCCAGAGCTCTCCACCCCGCACATCTCTCTGTCTTTCACACACACCCCCCCTTTCTGCCACCCCCAGCCCATTACATACACACAAAAACCCCTGACTGCCACCTCTATTATTCCTCCTTGGACCATCACCCCCCCACAAGTGGTTACTGGGACCATGAGTGTATATCGCAGAACCAGTGTGGAGCTGAAGTATGGCAGATGTGGCTTTCACCAGCAGGTCCTTTCCTGTCTGGCAGCTAGGCACACAGCGTGTTGGGTTTGTGAGGGATGTATGGGTATGGGTTTTGTGGCGGGGGTGGAGTCTTCCCTGGCACCAGTCCCCCCGCAAAGTGCACAGCCCCTGCGAGTGGGAGCAGTAGCAGCAGGAGTCAGCAGGCCTTCAGGGTGCTCATGGCCCAAGGCAGGCAGAGCCTCTTGGCATCACACAGCTCCAGCTGAGTCCTGAGGGCTGCACGTTGCAGCATGGAGCTGGCCAAACCCACCCTGCAGCAGGGAGCTGCATGTGGTGTCACAGAAGCCACCCAGCCTGATGATGTATTACTGCCTGTGGCTTCTGGTCTGTGCACCATCAGGCCAGGTGGGCTCTGTGCTGCCACATGCA
>NW_017728914.1:12321180-12369649 GCF_001723895.1 Crocodylus porosus
CGTTACTAAGTTTTATATAGTCTATGAAATAAAATTAATACTCTTGCTTTAACCATTACACATCTTTGAATATGTAATTATGATATCCCAAAGGATTAAAATCTCCTTAGAAATAAGCATAGCTAAATTCTGTTACCACTTTTGCTTGTCCTTTTATATATATTTTGTTTTGTTTTGTTTTAACCTCCAAATATCAACTGCTGATGACCCTTGGAAAATTAGGTGATCTTCTTTTTTCTATCTAAGTGCATTAAAACAGAAAAAAAATTAAGCTAAATATTACGTTTCCATGTAAGCAATTACTGTGAAGGCTGCAGGGTTGTTATACGATTAGAAAGGGTTCCAAAAGAAAATTTCTCTTGAAATATGGCCCGCCAAAAAAGATGGAACCCCCCTGCTTTATGAGTATTTCCTTATGGTGCACACTAAACAATGATCACTATAGTACATTGAGAGACAAATTAATGAATCAAACATTACAGATTTCATCATGTTGACTCATTTGTGTTTAAGCTAGTTCCCAGCTCTGTCACGCATTTGCTTTTAAATGAGCCCCTGTGGATAGTACTGTAATGTTTGATTCATTAATTTGTTTCTCAATGTACAGCAGTGATTACTGTTCAGTACACAGTGAAACACTTTAAAAATATTTGTTGTTAATAAAATATTTTGTAGTTAAAGAAACAAACAAGAAAAAGAAAGAAAGAAGGAAAAAAAGAAAACAAGTAAGAAAAAACTGTGAAGGATAGGAAGTTGGCCTGTTCACAGACATCACTCCTGCCAAATGTTCCAGTTGCTGCTGCAACCTACCATTATCTCTGTGGTATTATCTGGATTAAGCCTCAAGACAGGTTGCCTTCTACAGTTTCTCAGAGTTACCAAGTCAGATGACTGGGATGTTATATTGGTGCCCAGTTCAGTTCAGAGGAAGAAGATACAAAGGAGTCTTTAAGCCTGTACACTGTTATTGTTAGGGCACATGCGTGCTCCATGGCATATTGCTGCTGCAGGAGTTAGCAAGCCATTCGAGCTGGTTCCCCATTATGTTAAGAGTACACACTTCTAGTAGGGCTTTCTCTGTCAGTGCTACAGGTCCAGTATAAACTGAATTTGGTGATCTTCCCAGTACAGTCCCACCACCACTTTTTTGGCAGAGATTTTGAAAAGAGTGAGAGCATATCTTGGAACAATGGGATACTGAACCTTCCTGTAACTGGTTGCATGTTTGGTCATATATTCAGTCTTGTTTTTCAAATCATTATATGCAGTTTTGTTATCACATGTCATATTAAATAAATGCCATTTTATTTAAATATAATTTATTTATATTTATTGTTATATGTTTGTATATGTATATATTATTTTATTATATATTCTATTGATATATTTATTTATTTTAAACAGCAGTTCTACAGGTAAATGTAAATATTAACCACGCCAGCTGTCAGCAATGTTCAGGTACCATTCTTGAAGCTAGGGACTGCACAAATACAAGGGCAGCCTAGCAATATTTCCTTTCCCCATCGCACCTCTTACATTTATGGTATAGAACTCATGAATGCAGCCTATCTGAAGATTTCCAAACAAGAGGGAAATTTTTTGATTAACTTGATATGCTGGAAATTATAATGTACCAGCCACCTGTTATGGTGGAAATGGGGAGCTGATTATTATCAGCATACTAAATGCCCAGGACTACATAGATTCATAGATTGTTAGGGGCTGGAAGGGACCTCGCAAGATCATTGGGTCCTGCCCCTCCCTGCACCAGGCAGGAAAGATAACTGGGGTCAGGTGACCCCATTCCTATTTTCTAACTGACTTTCTATGTAGCCTTGTACACATCTGGAACAGAAATATTGGGGAAAAATCTATTTCAGTGGTGTCAAAATTGAAACAGCTGTTGGGGAAGAAAGGCATCTGATCCAAACTTTCATTCTAGACTTCCTAATTACAAATTAACAAGTGTCAACTATGTTTACTCTGAGCAATGAATGAACCTGTTCCTTTAAAACATTATGATCATTCAGGCCCTTATATCAAGTCCAAAACTCAGATGAACCCTATAAAGTTTGAGGACTATGAAATTACCAGATTTGACTTGCCAATAATAGGAGCTTTCCACTATAAAGTGATCATTTTATAAGAGGAGGACCCATAATAGATGTCATAAGGAGAGCAAGTATATGCAGTGGTGAGGGGTTTTAACATATGGATGATCATGTTTTGAGTGCCTTCAGCTCATTGCAAGGGTAGATCTAACAAAGACTTGATGCAGAGGTGAACAACTGTTGTTAAGTGCTCACAGCAGACAAGGCACAAAGCCAGGAATGGAAAATAGGTGTCTTGAGTCACAGTCCAGGGATATGTCTAGATGACAATACAGCCACCCAATACTTATCTTGGAGTAAACAAGCTTGAAGCCAATAAATGGCTCCTGTTATTCTGTGCTTCTGAGACTCATCCCCCAACAAGATCAGTGAGAGCAAGGTTACAAAAATGGTGCATATGGGATGTTTCCCTTTAATGACTGATCTACAGAAAGAAAAAGGGAAGGAAGAATCCCTAGCAGTTTTGCTAAAATACATCCTATCTATCCTGATGCTGTCGAGGCTATTGTTTCCTCTGTTCAGATTTTACTGAGGTTCCATATGAATTTACTTCTTATATATACACCTGATTTAATTAAAATATACAATCCTGGAATTCCTTTATGCTGTAATAGTACGAGGATTTGAAGTCCAAACAATTTAAGTTTCTCAAGAGGCTGTTAACATTAAAGAAACATAAATTAACACAAAGAGAAATAAGAAAATCAAAGCTGGTGAGTGAGGGTACTTATAATTTATTTGCAGATATGCAGCTGTGAGTTATTTGCCCTTTCTTTGCAAATGAGATAAATGTCATATCCCATCATATCCCCTGACCATGAATTATATATAACATTTGGTGAAATATGAAATTCTAAAAATACATTGAAGGGCTGGAGTCATTTTAATGGTTTATTATGATACGTGTACCTGATTGTGAAATATCATCTTTCAGGGAAGACAAATGGGGACATCATTGGTTTAGAAAGTCCGCATAATTTTAAAAGATAGATTAAATGCTCTTGGAGGCAATTGAGGCTGCTTTAGTACTGAAGCCACAATTTCTAAGTACTTCAACAATTAAAAAATGGTGTTAAACTAAGAACCCAGTTGTTTTAGGTGGTGACCACTTTCTCATGTATATAAACATATACCTTGATTTAATTCAGTTAGACTAATTATGGTAGAAAGTGCTCAGCAACTGTAATAGTAGGATGGAAACAGAGCTGGTACCACTGGCATACTAAGGAAACTGTACCTTGCTTTTCTTTATGAAGACTCCTACCATCTTCACGGGTGACTGGTGCCACCTTAGTCAGTGGGGACACATGCCCCACCAGTGACCAGTCAGTGACAGCCAATCGCGCTGACTGGGAAGTGGCCATGGCACTTCATCCGGCACTCCCACTCCCGGGCCGGCACTCACAGGGGGGCTACTGGCACTCCTGCCTGCCCCCCCGTGCCCATCACCTAAGTAAGGAGTGCAGCCTGTCAGGGGGTGCACCAGCGCTCTCAGGGGGTGCACATGCATCCCCGTTCACCCTCTATGTATCTCCGCTGAGCATCTTCATATACATTTTGAACAGGAGAATTGAAAAAAAATAAATGGAAAGGATCATAGCTTTGGGCATCAGCAAAGAGGAAGGAAGTTCACAGAAAGCCTCAGATCAGAAGCAGTCTTTATGGTTGACTGCTTTTCATACTGTACATGACTGATGGGTACAGAAAAACCCCCTCACAGCACTAAATTATACAGACAGGATGCATACTAGAAATGAGCAAACATCTTTACAATATGGTTCATGCTCTGCAAATATTTGGCCACTTGCAAATATAATGGAATTTACTACAAGCTTCTATGGTACTTTGAGCTACTTTCTGAAGCCAATAGTTATTATGATAACTATTCAATTTTGCTCTAGAAAGAACAGAAAGGGATGATATCATATTCAGAAACAGTGATTGCATATTTAAGACAGTTTCACATCATTTATGTATTACTTCTCATGCTTGTCTCCTTTTACCTGTTGCATGTAGCTTGGTGTCTGTGTCGAACTACTATGATTAATGTACTGATTCACATATTTGCTTTTCTGCTCTTTTAGTTTGCATTTGTTTCCACAGCTCTAAAGTTAACAGTAAACAAACAAAAAACCCTAACACTCAGCTAAAGCTGCAGCTTGGATCATGGTTGTAGAGAAATTAGCACATCATTCACAATGGTATTTTCACTTATCTAATGGATGCTTGAGAAAAACCACTCTCACTTGTGAAAGGTTTGTAATGTATTAATGCAGAACACTTAGTGCATTAATTTCTGTGTGCCATTCACCTGGGATCATGGTTGTAGAGAAGTTATCACATCATTCACAATGATATTTTCATATATCATTGTGAATGACGTGAATCATATATCTAATAGATGTTTGAGAATGACACTCTCACTTATAAACAGTTTATAATGCAATAATACAGAACACTTAGTACATTTATTTCTGCGCGCCATTTAGGTTGGGTAACAAATTTCTCAGGAGTATTGTATGGATAGAGATTAGAGATTAAATTTCTATTATCCAATTTGAATGTGGGTGGGTACATCTACATGAGATACTTTGCTTGAGATTAAAGCAAATCACTGCAAATAATTGTCCCCATCTCCATGTGAAGACACTTACTACAGTTATTTGCTCTAATTGCAAGGAAATTTGCTACCTGTAAATACAAGTAGTGAATATACTTGTGATTACTTACTGCACTGCACAGTATGTGTAGATGGCCAAATGGAAGCAAACTTGCTCCCGGTCATCTGGGCAGCAGATTGGTCCCTGCCTGCAGGAGCTGCTTGTACAGGAGCCCAGGCATGAACAATGTTCCAGTGCCCCGGCAGCAGGCAGCTCCCAGCCCCCACTCCCTAATTGCAGAGTGGGGGCTGAAGAGACTGTTCCCAGTTGCAGCTCCACAATCACAGACTGGGGTCTGGGAACAGGCTGGAGAGCTTGTACTCTGCCCAGCTCTGTCATCACAGAGCTGGGCTGGGAACGGAGTGGGAGCTTTTTTCCTGCCCAGCTCTGAAATTGCAGCACTGGTCAAGGAACTGGCCTGTTCCTCACCCTGTGATTGTGGTGCTAGCTGCCCTACCAGTGGATTGAGGCAGGGGTCTGGGACTTGCCCTTCCCCTTCAGCTCTTTCCAAGTCCCATGCCCCCCAGTCAGGAAGCCAGGGCCAGGACCTCCCTGCTGCCAGGGCAAGGGGAACATTGTCCCTATGTGGGTTCCAGTGGTGGAGCAGTCTCCCAGCCCCCACCAGGAGACAGATGTCTCCTGGCCCCATGCTCCCTGCCAGCTCCTGGGCTAGCACCCAGGGGCAAACTTAGAGATCCCTCTGGCTGCTTCAGGGATCAAGAACAGGGCTGGAGGCAGCAGGAGCAGACTGCTACCAGGAGCAGCTGATCTGTTCCCACATCTGATCTGCTACTGGATACCTGCATATGTAAATATCTGCCCAGGGTGTGTTTCCTCTAGATTAATTTACTCTGTAAATTTACCCTGCAGCATTTACACATGTAGACATGCCCAGTGTCTAGAAAGATGGCAACATTTATGCAGCAAACAGTATGCTCAATCCTAAAATTATGTGAGATTTACTGAGCACAACTCATGTAAATACCAAAAATGCAATAATTACTTATATGGTATTTATGTCCTGAAAGACAGTAGGTGCATCTCCATGTGCAATTAAGGTGATGCAATCAACTCCAGTGCAGTTTGCACCAGAGTAAACTGCTCCTGGGTACAGTGTCTACATGTGTACCTTAGATAGCAGTGATTTAAGTAGGGATGAAGCAGGCCTGTGTTGGCAGGGAGCACCAGGGATCAGCCCAGGGCTCTAGGTGACCATGTTGGGCAGTGTTGGGGCTGGTTGAGGCGTGAGCGCGCTGAAAGTGAGAAGCAATGTGACTGTCGTAAGCAGGAGTCTAGCCTTGCCTAGTCACTGTTTACATGTGTGTTACAGTGCAATAAGTAACCCTGTTGTAAGATTGTGCTATTCCCAACAATAGTATCTTATGGCAGAGTTAATTAGTTTACTGCACCCTAATACTGGCACATGTGTAGATAGTGACACTTTACTGCAGAGCTAGTCAACTCCACAGTAAAACACATGTGTAGATGTACCCAGTATTACTGAAGATGCTAGTATTCCAGTCATGAGGGTACTTTGTTAAAGTGAATATTTTGGTAAGTGTAGTAAATTATAACAGAATGCTTCCTTCTCTGCTGCTTCCCTACCTTTTGATTCTCTGCCTTCTTTCTTCACTACAGTAAATTGATTCCTCAACAACATCCAGGTGCAAATGAATTAATGGTCTTCAACTGTGAGGGAGTAGGATGGAGTCTTCCCCTCCTCCTCATTCAGGTCCTTTCTGTTCAGAGAAAACCCACATATCAATTAAACTCACCTGTTAATTAAAAGCTTGTTTGGAACATTTCTTGCTAGTTGGAAGCAAGAGAAAGTGTAAAAGGCATGTGAATGCTGAGGCTTTGAATGTTAATTACTTACTCCCAAGTTTCCTCGTGATCCCTCAGGTGTTGGTTGGACACCAGCAAAGAACTAGAAAACGGAAACAAAATTAATTTGTAGTTTCTGCTGTGGAGAAAAATACAGATAAGAAATCAACCAGGCTTCCACATTTTTCCCTTTCCTTGTTTAGATTTATTCTTTATCCATTTATTTATGTGAAAATATCCACACACAGCAAACAGACAATATAGCATTTTGAAGGTGACAAACAATACAGCGATCACACATTCAATTTTTCTGCTAGTTTGGAAGATTCTTTTAGCTTCAGGGAGACTTGTTGTTGGCACCAAGTCATGTCAATATGAATGAGGCATATACAAGTGCACACATGAGTTTTCACCAGTTGCACCAGTGTTCTTATTGAGTCACATATTATTAATGATTACGAATGTATCTATATATTAACAGGAAATCCTGGGGGATCTTGTCAAAAGTGAATTGCTTTTTCCTGTTCTACAGCTATTCCTCCCTACCTATAGATAACTATTTTCTATCTTCTTCCCCTTTTCCACAAACATAAAAGATAAACTTTGAAACCATGTAAACTTTTCTGTTCATTGGAAATCACATTGGCTATAAGAGATTAGATCTTTCATATTTCAAAAAATTCTGGAAATTACATGTGGAGACAACATGTCATATTTTGCATTTAATACTAGAAACCCCCCTGCCCCTCAAACCTGAAATGTTCTTCAGTAAGTATTTAAAGCTAAAATATAGTGTTTTGGTTTAGAAGGATGAATGTCTGGGGCTGTGATTTCTGAGAAATGTTTTTTGCCAAAAAATTGAATTTGTTGCATTTTCAAATGAACTTAAGGGCTTCTTGAATTTTCTGTTGAAGCTTTCTGAGAGTCTAACTGGAATATCTGACTAGAAGAATTATACTTTCAGTTTCTTCAGAGACAAACTGAAGACCTGATTTTTAAAGGAGCTGCTCACATTATATAAATAGGATTGCACACCTGATTTGTATTGTTAATAATTGAAGCTATATATACAAATTAAGTATTGATATAAACTGTAACTATTATGATTTTCATGTGCAGTTACCTAGTTAGCTTACACAGCATAAGTGAGTTCCTAATTTACATATATGTCTATATTAGCATGTTTAAAAATCAGGTCATAAATGTACTAACCCTAAACATAACAAAAAATAGTGTATGTTATAGTTTCAATCTATCATGAATCACGACTACATACAAGTGTAGTGATTATTGATTAATCCACAAATACCAACCACAAGCTAAAGGCACCATAGAGAGGACTAGACTGCTCAAATATTAAACAAAGGAAATGTCCTTTTTTTAATGTAGAATTAAAATCAGCTGATTTTAAAGATGCATTTATTAATACAGGAATGAATTAAGTTTAGATATCCTGCCCCCCTAAGACTAAAAATAAATTTTCTCAATTTGATAACAAATACTTTGGTGCTTGTACACATGACAGGGTTTTAGTCCTTAGGGGTGCATCCACAAATGCAAGCATGTGCACTTGCAGCAGCTCAAATAGAAGCTGTGCAAATTTGTGCCAGGGCTTTTTGCCTCAGTGCACATGCCTGGACATGCATTTTGTTGTGGGGCAAATTGTGCCACTTGGGGCAAAATAACCCTGCCTGGCTCCTCCCAAACCTGCAGCCAGGGGTAGCTAGAGCCTGGCAGCAGCTCAGGGCTACTTGTCCTCAGGAGTCCCCCCCCCCATCACTGCTGGAGCCTAAAGTTCCCTTGCCTGCCCCAGCTGCCCTGACAGGCCAACCCCCACCTTCATCTCTACTTTCACCAGAAGCACATCCTGAGTGGCTAAACTGGATGGCTCCTACCATCGCTGCTGCTGCTGCCCCCTCTCAGGAGAGAGGGAAATTCCCTGCTGCACCACCTTGTACCACTTGAAACCGCACCTGCACTGGGTTACTCCCTGATTGACTGGCTGCTCCTGCCCTCCCCCACAGCTACCTCACTGCATCTGATCCTGCTTTGTCTTCCTGCTTACTGTTCTGGTGCTGAGCACCTAGCTGGAGGTCTGAGGGGCTACTGGACAGATCTTCAACAAACAAAACTCCTCCACAGCTCCAGCCATCTTTTACATCTGCCTCAGCAGCCTTCCCTGTGTGTTTTTGACCTTGTGTGGTAAATCCTGTGGTCCACTCCCCCTGCCCTGGTGTTTGCTGTGTGGCTGAGTAAGCCAGATCGAGTTTTCCCAGACTCTATGTGTGTATATGTGTGTGTTCCTCCTCCCCCACATTCTTAAAGCATAACCCTCCTGGATTTTTTCCTGTGGGGCTGTAGCTCAGTAAGCTTCAGGCTCCCTCTTTCCTCCAGCTCCCCAGATATAACTGCTGGCCCTGCTCTCCCTGCCCATCCCTTCTCCAGTCAGGCATCTCCCTGCAGACAGGTGACTTTCTAATTGGGCCTGAACCCACCTGCCAGCTGCTGCACAGTCTGCCTGATGCCCCACAGCCTGACAAGTGACACATCCAGTGAACCCAATCCTTTTTTTGGGGGGGCGCAGAACCTGCCCACCTCTCCCACAGCCAGTGCCATTAATCCATGACATTAATCAGTCAGCTCACTCCCTGGCTGTGGGAGAGGTGGGTAGGCTCTGCAGAGAAAAAGGATTGGGCCCCTCACCACTTCTGCCTTCAACAGGATCCTGCAGCCAGCAGGATGCCTGGGGCCACCTAGGAATGGGCTGGCATGCCCCTGGGGCAGCACAGGGAGGCAGCAGGAAGGTAACTACGTGTGCAGGCTGGAAAAGCAGCAGGGGTGCTGCACAGGGTGCTCAAAGCCTGGGCAGGCTCAAGAAAGCTAGCTGTCCTTGCTACCTTATCCGGCCACCAGCACACCCAGATGCATTCCTGCCACCCTCCTGCTGCCCTACTGCATTGCCCCTGGGGTAAATCAGCTTGTTTCTGGGGAGACCCAGGCATTGTGCCAGCCACAGGAGCTTGCTGAAGGCAGAAGCAACAAGGGGCCTGATCCTTTTTTTCTGTGGAGCCTGCTTACCTCTCCTGCGGCCAGAGGGGGGAGCTGAATAATGACTGCAATGTTCCAAGTTGCAATGTTGCATACTAAATTATGTCAGGATGTAGCTTAGTTTGCAATGATGCAAATTCATTTAAAACCCCCAAAATTCACATATATGTAATGTGTGGCACCTTTAAGCCACATAAACGGAAATTTCCATCATATGTACATTATGACATCATCATGTGTACAAGCACCCTATGAAACATAATACAAAATACTGTTTTTGCTTGTTATGGTGATCCTATGAAAGCTGATGCTGTAGCCTACTGTTTTCAATGACAGGTTTCTGTAGGATTTATCCAGCTAATCAAAATGAACTTTTTATATTTCACTTAAATTGTATTAAACTAAAATATCAAGCCATTTGACTGAAGAATAAGATGTAGTTTCAATCTATAGCAACTGAGATCTGTAACACAGAGTACTTTGACACACGTCTAACCTGATTCTGCATTATGCATCAAATCCTGTACTTAAAAGCCACCTATTTGGGTAGAATGGTGTGTACTAAGTTAACCAAGACACTTGGCATTGAGTAGATGTGCCTGGTAAGTGTATTGTAAAGTGACAGGTATGCAGACTACACATTATTAAGGCAAGATCTTTCATACTAGTACAACACAGTATTTGTGATCATCGTCATGATTTCTTTTCTAATGCTAATATTAGTTTAAAGAGAGCAATATCATAACAAGAATAGCTTTTTTGCAACTGATATTTGGGCACTCATTGGAAAGGATGGAAACCTGAAAAATGAAAAAAGAAAGAGAAAGGAGAGAGAGGGGAGAAGAAAAATAATTCTGAAAACAGCCTCAAGTTCATCACAAACCAAGATAGGTTGTGCAGCTTTCTAACAATGTCTGTTAAGTTCAGAGTCATGCCTTCATTAATTTGGGTTTCTTAGCAAGCACAGACAGATTCCATATATAGCCATACAATAAATGACAGTAAATTGAAAAAAGGAAGAAAAACAATCTCCCCCACCAGACCTCTGCCCAAAAATATCCCTAACTGTAACCCAAACAGGATTATTAAGCCTCAATTCCTTTACTTTATTCCTTTGAAATGAGGCCAGATTTCTAGTCTGTGCAAGTCAGTTTCACAGTGATTTACATTAGCTAAGAATATGGCCCCAGCACTACTTTGATTTCTAATTTAAAACAAATACATACTGTACCTTAAAAAACCCTCTGTATTGTCTTTCTATATATAAAGACAGCACACACTCCTTAAATAACAGTACCAAGCACATAAGCTTGAGTAACCTGTCACTAAAAAAATATGTTTGTCAACCAACAGCTTTAATCACCAGTAAAAATGCATCAAACTTTATCAAAGGAACAACAAATCCCAAAGTTCTTAATTTAGGCTTTTAGTTCCTATTTTGGATTGCCCCATTCTATTGTTTTGGAGTGTGGGCAACTCTCTGTGCTAGAGAGTGGAATTGGATTTCTTTATGCCTATATTATACACATATACCTTTTTCCCCCCAGCCCTGATTGCCTCCCAACAAGAGCTCGTTTTTTAAATTAGCATGTTGGAAGTAGCTAGGAAAATCCTATGATTTATTCATAGGCTTATAAATGAAGAGAAATGAAATGAAGAGGGATATAGGGATGCAACACCCCATTTAGTCCATATGCAAGAAATCATCCAGAAGGGTGCCATCCTAGATTTATTATACAATCATTTGTCCTGGTGGAATTTAAGGTCCTTTCAAAATTAGAAGAAAATAAGCATAGTTTTGACTGTGACTTAGTATATTATCCATGGGTGGCCAGAATATGTTCAAGTGTCCAAGGCCACATACAGACATTCAGTTTTTCCTGGGAAAATTGTTGCTTTCCCAGGAGAAACCATGGCAGTCTAGAGGTTCTGGATTTTTTTTTCAGAGCAAAAATGGCTATTCCAGTAGAAAAACAACCCAGGACCAATCAGGGTTAAACCACTTCCAGGAGAGTTTCTTCTGGGACAGTGAATGGCTGAACATGTTCTCATCTAAGAGAAGCTGCAGCACAGTCCTCCTCCAGCATTCCAGGATGCGTCACTCCTTCCCTCCCAGGGAGACAGTATGTCACTTGCTGGACTCTACTACTCCAGCCAAGCAGGAAGTAGAATACCCTCCCTTCATTATCCTTACAATGGTTGCAGGGAGGTACAGGCTGACCCTGAGCATTCTGGGTCAGCCAATAAGGTCTGTCTTGGGCACTGCTACCATTCAGGCTCCAGGCAGACTGAAGGAGCCTGAAGAGCACGCTGAGATGTGAGCACAGGAACCCCCTGCTTGTGCAGCATTAGCACTGCAAGCACTCTGCTCTTCAAGGGCTCAGCATTAAAATATCTGCTGAGGCATCTCCAGGTTTTCTGCCATGAGAGCAAACCTGGGAAAATTCTCCCAGGTCACCTGAATGTACGCACACAACCTAAGTTACAATGACTGAGAAAAAATATGATTCTTTAATTCACTAGAGAACTGTGTTATACATTTAGGGTATCCATAAGCCTTCTTTTTTAATAAAACTGTTTACTTAGAATTTCCAGATGTATTTGTTTTAGGGAAATGAAAAGTAATACTTCCATCTTCTCTTACAAATAGCACAATAGGTTAGGGTATATTGGGGCAACAAAATTAAGCACTGAAGCAATATTTTGTAGCTAACACAATCTATCTGGTCCCCAAAGGTCTCCAAAATAAATAAAACACTTTCCCCCTATGAGTCCTTGTCAGCTTTTTCTGCTATTTATAAAAAGTCTCCCACTGAGAGATGGATCTACCACATTTCTTTATGATTAAAACACTGTTTAGATCTGTTTTTTTCATAACAAAATGTGTATTTTCATCTCAGGATGATATAATGCATTGCACATAGAAAGGAGACACATATTGTTCTTAGGAAGAAAATTAGAATAAAACACTTAACCCCTTAATAACTAACATATCAAAAATGTCAACTGTTGACTTCCAGAGAATTCATAAGATATTTAGTTATCTCTTAAAACACCCACTGCATCACCAGCCATTAATTTTACTCCTGGTGGATACAATAAAAGAGGGTGAGAGTTTAATGAAAATGCTAGTGAGTAGTGTTAGTATCTATTTAAAAAAAACCCATGGAAATATGCATTCTTTAGTACTTAGGACTGTATGAACAAATAATGGACAATGCCAGGTGGAAAATACATGGCAAGGATTTTAAATATATTGCATTGCACAGCATTTGAAAATGATGATAAATTCTTGAGATGAATGATGCAGGCTAAACACCAGACCATTTTTCATATAATTCTCAAAGTTCTTAAGCTCCTTTAACCTTTAATACTGATGTTTTCTCAGATCTTAATTTTCCTTTATGCTGATTTTAAAATATCTCTTCTCTTAGTACTTCATTCAAAAGTTTTTTTCTTTTTATTAGATTGTCTACTCCCAGCAAATGATTTACCAGTGTACTTATATTTAATTGTAGAAAAGAGCTTTGACTTAGTTCAGAAGTTATACAACATGCCTACCTTTACTTAGAAAACACATAAGAAATTCTTATTCATAAGACCATTCTTTTTTATTTGTACATAGTGGAACCCAACCTGAATTCCAATATTTTCTGAACATTACTGTTAATTTGTGTTTCATGGGAATGGCTATTTCTTTTTTTTACGGCAGCAATCAATGACTTCTCAATAGTCATGAGACTGAATCCTATATAAAGATAGGAAATTATATTAAGCCTCCGTATGATCCTTGATCTTCTGCCAGAATCTCTGATGTTTTTCCAGAGCACACAAGCCAGGCAATGTGCCTTGGTTAATAAGTGATTGTACAACTTTCTGTTTCTCCTGCCAGGTTAATCCTGGATGCTGTTTGAAGAAACATGTCCTTTTCTATTTCAAACAGGATAAAAATTTTGTAAAAGATCAGTAACATCCTCTCTCAGCATTTTCATATATATGAACCAAATGCAGCTAGTAAAATGTTTGGCTTGATGTGCATTGCACAGCTTAACTGTTATCACCATAATCAGCCTAGATTTTAGCAATTCACACAATATATTCAGTGTACTGAGGAGTGTGAAATTCAACTGGTCATAATCTATTTAGGGTTAGGAAAGAATAGCCATTAAGGATTTGAAGGAAGTTCATTCTTTGTGCCTTGTCAATTCTTTTTTACTTCCCAGTACTACCAAAAATGAAGGTTAATACCCACCATTGTAATTTCTGTGAGAAAGACACTTGTCATCTGAGAAATGAACAATAAATACCAGATTTGTTTCAAATCGGCCATTGAACTACACTGACAATCAAATGGGAACAACTTGGAGATCACTGCTAATTGGCCTGGATTTGATTTGAAACCCTCTTTGAAAACTGTTAATTCCTTGACCCATCAAAAGTTATAGTTTCTATTCTATTCTCTTCTCTCTCTCTATATATATATACATGCATACGTGTTTTTGATTCCTAGATTATTTGCTTTATTGAGTTTCTGCTTAATACAGAAGTGTGGAGCTAATACTGAGGCCATTATTGCTCCCAGAGTCTCAGGACTAAGCTGTGTTACACAAAATCTTTGGGTAGACAAGAATTGGGACTATACATTGCAGAAGTATAGAAAGTTAGATTTGGAAGGGACCTCAGGAGGCCATTTAGTCCAACTCCTTGCTCTAAGCAGACCATCCCCAACTAGATCCTCCAAGCCAAAGCTTTGTATAGCTGGGTTTTGAAAACCTCCAAGGATGGAACTTCCACCACCTCTGTGGGTAAACTGGTCCAGTATTTTGTTACCCTCCTCATGAGAAAATTCTTCCTAATATCTAACCTGAACTTCTCTTGCTGCAACTCAAGACAGTTGCTCCTTGTTCTGTCATCAACCATCACTCAAAACAGTCTAGCTTCATCCTCTTTCAAACCCCGCTTCAGGTAATTGAAGGCTGCTATTAAGTCCCCACACCGCCAGACTCTCTCCAATTTGTCTGTATCCTTTCTGTAGTCGGGGCCCAAAACTGAACACAGTACTCCAGATGTGGTCTCATCAGTGCTGAATAGAGGGGAATAATTACTTCCTTTGACCTACTGGCAACACAACTACCAATGCAGCCCAATATGCTGTTACCTTTCTGGCAACAAGGGCACACTGTTGACTCATATTCAGTTTATTGTTTACTGTAACACCCAGGTCCTTCTTTGCAGAACTGCTGCCCAGCCAGTCAGCCCCCAGCCTGTACTGGTGCACGGCATTGTTCCATCCAAAGTGCAGGACTTTGCACTTGGCCTTATTGAACCTCAGAAGATTTCTTTTGGCTCACTTCTCCAATTTGTCAAGGTCACTCTGAATCCTAGCCCTACCTTTCAGCATAGAAGTCTATCAGGTTGGCCAGGCATGAATTGCCCTTGGTGAATCCATGTGGACTGTTCCTATTTGCTTTTTTCTTCTCCAGGTGCTTAGAAGTGGATTTCTTGAGGATCTACTCCATGACTTTTCCAGGGATTGAGGTGAGGCTGACTGGTCTGTAGTTTCTTGGATCTTCCTTCTTCCCTTTTTTAAACATGGGCACTATGTTTGCCCCTTCTCAATCATCAGGAACTTTTACTGATAGCCATGAGTTTTCAAAGATGATGACCAGTGGTTCTGCAATTACTTCAGCCAACTCCCTCATCACCCTCAGGTGCATCCTATATGGCCCCATAGACTTGTACATGTCCAGCTTTTCAAAGTAGTCCCTAACCTCTTCTTTCACCACTGAGGGCTGCTCACCTCCTCTCTAAACTATGCTGCCCAGTGTAATTGTTATGGAGCTCCTCTTGCCTGTGAAGCCTGAGGCAAACAAGTCATTGAGGACTTCAGCCTTTTCTGCAATCTCTGTCATAAGGTTGGCTCCCCCATTCAGTAAGGGACCCACACTTTCCCTGATCCTCCTCTTGCTACCAACATACTTGTAGAAACCCTTCTTGTTGTCCTTCACATTCAATTGCACTTTGGCCTTCCTGACTTTATCCCTGCATGCCTGAGCAATGCTCTTATAGTCTTCCCTAGCTATTTGTCCAAGTTTCCACTTCTTATGAGCTTCCTCTTTGTGATTTAGTTTACTGAAGAGTTCCCTGCTAAGTCAAGGTGGTCTTCTGCCATATTTGCTAGTCTTCCTGCACATTAGGATGGTTTGTTCCTGCACTCAGTTGAGCATATTCCAGCCATACACCTTCCTCATTCCTGATAGTAAAGCCAAATGTGGAAATAATATGTGTACGAGCACTGTGCCACCTGAGAGCTCCCCAGTCTGTCTATATTTCAGGCCCTATAAAGAAAAGCTTTTTAGTGTAAAGGGGAAAGATTGTTATCCTTTGTGTCTGAAAGCCTACCTGGTAATCCTGTATGCAAGGTGCTTCCCTTTCAGTCAATCTAAAAGATATTCATTGTCTATAGAAGGTAGTTATTCAGATGGCTGCTTCTAATACCGGTAGTTGGATTTTTTTTTCTTATAGCCAATGCAGTCATCCAACAATTTGTAAATGTCCAATTTGTATTGAAAAATTATGCCAATCACTCTGGCTAATTTCACAGGATATATAAATGAGTATAGAAGACTTTGTGAGTGTTAAAATGAATGTGATAAGATGCAAATTGAAAGCAAATAAAGGAATCTGGATGGAACTTCAATCGCACTGTAAATGTCAGAGCTGAAGACTTGCTATACAAGTAGGGTAAAGCTGCCAGTCTTATGGCTGGAAGGCAAACAGTTTAAAACTTTTAGTGGCAAACTACTACTGTGTGAATACCTTAGAATCCCAAGGTCACTTACACAGAAACCAGGTGATGAGACACTGTGGAAACAAAAATTGTAGCTATGTCTTCACTCATAGTTACTCCCCAGGAAGATGTACTTTTAACATTTTGAACTGCAACTCTTCTTTTTTTTCTCTCCCAGAATAGCAGTGTAAGTCACTAACCTTTACTCAGCAACCAAATGGAAAGCAGGGATTTTGTTTTCTGCTTTAGCCTCTAAGTTTTTTTTCTTCAGAATGCAAGAGAAAGAGAAAGGGGAAATCAGAAAAGAACAAGATCTGTACCTTGTAATTTGTTGTATCCTACTATTTTATATATTCTTACTAGTACATCATGCAGGTAGGACTAAAATCTGTCCTCAGATACACACAATCAATGCCTGCTGAGGTTAGTTGTGTCTTGCATGGGAATCTGAGGAGAGGATGTGGTCCTGCAATCTTCTTCATCTCTGTTTTGGGAAGATTGAGATGGAAGACTACTTTTCAGTCTAACAAGTAATTTATTTTGCGTTAATTAACCTATTTTGCTAATTTTCAATTTTTGCCTCTTTATTGTGGCATAGCTCTTAATAACAAAATCCTTCTGCAGTTGATCTGAATTTTGAGATTTTGTATTTCAAAACCCAATTTACATATTATGTTTGTAGTTGTTTTACCATTTTATTTGTCTCTAAGTTGACATGTTCATCTAGATCAGTGGTCTCCAAACTTTTTTGATCGTGCACCCCTATCAGTAAAAAAATTTTGAGCACGCACCCCCAATATATGTATATTTATATAAATATAAATATAAATAGAAGTTCTAATATTTTCTTCCCGTATCCCAATGGATCATCTTGCGCACCCCACTTTGGAGGCCACTGATCTAAATGACTCTCTCTCTCTTTCTATGTATATGAAACATACATAAAATATATATGTAGATACATATATAACTATATATACCTACACACATACACTCTCCTTGCATAAAAAAATCTGATCACTGGGGAAAAGTTTTTTAAGCAATTCCAAGTGGTAGGGAAAAATCAATAGAGAAGAGGAGAGTTTTCGCTGAACACTCATTGAATGAAGGTTTTTCTTGGCTCTGCTGATGTAGAAACGTAGAAAACAAGCTGTTGAACTCCAGCCTTTTCCTTCTCCATTTTTACTATCAGACACATCTGTGTATGGCACTGTTCAGATTAGTATATTGAAACACAAGCATTAGGTCTCACATGGATGAAAAAAAATCAAGAAAGAAGCTTTCTTGTTCTTGTTGTCTGTTGGATTATCTAAGGATTCTGAAGGAAATCTCTTAAGGACAGGCTCTGAAGAACTTCCAGCCCTGTTTTTCAAGTGTTCAGTTCTAGAGACATTCACACAGAGGAATTTACATTTTACAGGAAATTCCACAACATCCAAATGTGTTGTAATTCAAATCAGAAAAAAAGAAGCATTAACATTTTTCATGAAATTAAATTGTAAAAGCCCCAAATCATTTGGGTCCAACAGAAAGATTTTCTTTTGATAATAACAAGGTAGGGGGTTCTTTGCTGTTTCATTTTTCATGTAAAATAAAATACATTTCAAAACAGACTTAAGATTGAAATAATAATAAAAAAGTTCTGTTTTGAAAAATATCAAGAAGGAATGCTTTGACTTTATTGCAGTTCTTCATTTTGGGTTTTTGATGATTATTTTTCTTTCTAGAAATGAGTATTCTTTGTTATTGACCTGTTCCTGCAAAATGTTTTGGTTTCAACAAAAGGGCTTTTTCTAACATCTATTCAGCATCAGAAACTGGGGCCAGATTTTCAGAAGAGTTTTGCACCCAGGAGATCCTCTTATAATGCTTGTGGCCATGTTTTCAAGAGTGTTCAGCATTTAACCTGCTGAGCACACTGGAAAATCTTATCACTTCTTTTGCTGTCTAATGAGGAGTTGAATGCATTTGAAAATATACCCATTAGAATCTATGGTCAGGCTCTACTTGTATTTGTAAATAAACAAATAGACATTAGTCTTGAAGGCTAATGACCGGACACCTTTTGTGGGCATTATTCATTAAACAAATGGTCCCCTCTCCAGAGTACAGTGTTCATTTTGTGTGTTAAATATTATTACCATTTAAGCTGATTTGTAATCTTCTTCCAAAACCACAATGTATTTACAGTGCTGTAAGCTTACTACTCATCTTCAGAATAACCAGAGCTTTTTTTGACATTAAAAATATCTACAGGCATGACTAGAATCTCTATTTCTGTGTATATAAATTGTGTCAGTGAAACTAACTAACTGAGTGACAAACCATCAACAAGCTGAGGCATCGCCTGTGGCTTTTGCATCAAGCACAGCTCCAGACAGAAGCATGTTACATTGTGAAGGAAAATTAGCTTGACCAAGAGAGCCTCATGTTACATGTAAATTGCTCTTCTGAAAATGGAAACCAGGATATTTTAGGAAATATTCCAATGCTCTTTATTTATCGTGAACTGGGAAATCTTGTTGCTTTCCATATTTGTTTATAACCTATTAGTAACTGATGTCCCCCCAGAAAAAAAAGACACAGTATTTAACTTAACTGACTTATAAGTTTTCTTTTCTACCTACTCTGCCTATCAGCTCTGGTAACCTCGCATGAGGTTTTGCCAGACTATATGATGTCCATGAGAGGTTCATTACAGCTCACCACTCCATCCCACCGGTGCTCCTGCTTTCTCTCACCTGAAGCAGCAGCTGTATTGTACAACTAATATTATGGCTGAGACACTGAAGATTAATGTCATAGAAAAGTAAAACATGATCTTATTTTCATGTGACTGATAGTGCATACATTTCTCAGACTCATAGCTGAGTCCAAAGGGAGATTTCATGCAGTAGAAACAAGCAACCCATACAGGCCATCTGCAGCTTAACCACAACAGACTCAGCAGTGATTTCATAGTTGCCAGTAAAACAAGCTCAGATTCCTCCCAAAGAGATAAAAGCTATTGGAAAAAAATTCTTTCACAGCTTAGCATCTGGGTCTTGGCTAGCTGACCAAAAGAGAAGGAAAGAAAAGGAAAGACACTTCTCTAACAAAAATATAAAATGTAAAAACTACAAGTAAGGTAGTATGTACCTTCCAATACAGTAACTGTGTATTCAAAACAAGACTGTGTATTTCTATGCTTAAAGTTTCTGGGTTTTTTTTAAATCATTCTTTTAAAAACTAGTTAATGGAATAAAACAAATATTATATGGACAATAAGTATATAAAAGTCAGAATTAGGAAACTGACCCAAACTTTTCCAAATTTTACAAACAGTGAAGTGTTTGACATTTGTAAGTCAGTTTCAGGCCTGTTATTATCACTGAGATATTCTGTTTGATTTAGGGATCTGATTTCTCTTGGCCTATTCTGTGAGTGGCTTCGGAGCACTGAAGAAGCGCTTGGGAGAAGAACTACTACAGTTAGTGAAATCCAGCCTTACTGAAGTTCATAGCAAAACTTGAACTGAAATCACTGGAGCTAGAATTTCTTTAGGGACCTGATCTGGCAGAAAGAATGGCACTTAAATAGGAAGGGAGTTCTTTTCCATAAGCCTGGATCATACAGAAGATAAGTTTGTAAATAATGAGAAATAGCTGTATTTAAGAAATTCTGGACTCCTCTATGTCTTCAAAAATATGTTTGTTTCAGACAGGTTTTGGGAGAAATGAACTAGGTTGATGCACACATGGGAAAAAGAGAAGTGTTTAGTTGTGTTATAGTCTGAAGTCAAGCAGAAGGCAGGGTAGATTTGCACCTGACAGACTAACTGCTGAGGTAAGCTGCTACTTATAAAAGTTTATGTATCTGACATAAGGTGCAAATCTACTCTGCCTTCTGCATAAATGGAAAAGTCACATCACCTTCCTCTGATCAATGCAACAGAGGTCTACTATATGTGTACTTATCATTTGGAAGCTGAAAATCTGCAATTTTATGGTTATATATAGCATAACTACATTTCATGCATTACATACAATAAATCATGATCAAATAAGTAACTGATAAATCATTTCAAATTGAAACACGTTTCATGGCAAATTATTCTGATTTTATATAAAAGGCTAGTAAAATGTAGTAAACTGATGGAGAAACTTTTTGTTTTCCTGCTTCAGGCTTTTTGGGATTATCTAAACAAGGCTAAACAAACTGCTGTTTAGAAAAAAATAATTTTTTATACTGGTGAATTGATTGTTATTTTGACACATCACCTTTCTGTTTGATATGGCCTGGTATTATGCATCCTGATGTGACATGTTGGCTCAAACTAAAGAAAATATTCCCAAAAGACTTTATCAGTACCACAGCCTCACACATTAGACAGTGCTGTTTCTAACTCTTCTGGTTGAAAGCTGCTACTGGAAAAGGTTTCGGGCTAGATATTCACTATCCATAACCTGTTGTGGGTAATTAATGCCTGGGGTATCAAAATGCCTTTTTTTTTCCCCTGTCAGCACTGAAACACAAACTTTCTGCCAAGCCATATACCTTAGGAATAAAGCTGGTAAATGTAGGATATAGCTAACCATCCCAAACTGTGATCTTCTGCGTAATGATTGACTGGCATGAGGCTATTAAATCAACACTATTTGTTGATGCATATCTAAATCAGTTTATGTTAAGCCTTCTAAAAGGCAACATATTTCAAAATTTTAACTTCAGGGTGTTTGGCTAAATGGCTGAAAAACAAAATCAGAATCAGGCCTCTGATCCAATCCCTAGAATCACTTATTGGTATAAACAATCAAAGAGAAACAATTAGACATGGTCTTTCATACTGCCAAATACAAAATAACAAAATAGTCTCTCATCCCTTAACTACAATGCTGTGTGGTTTTATACCACCCTCAGACTAACTTTGTGAAAGCAACTGAGGTATTGATGGTGTTGACTAATACAGGCATGCTCAATGCCCTCCCCTCACTCCCCACCCCACCCCCTGTGGGCTATCCAACTCAGCATTTTGTCATCCAGTACATGGGACTCCCCACAGATTTGAAAATTTGGTGGTAGATGAGTGATGGCACCTCAACCTTGCTGCCAAATTCTAGATTCATAGGCTATGGACAGGAATGACACATAAACCAGTATAAGTGATCAGAAACTGGTTCAAATCTGTAACAAAACAGATGTTTAGTGGACATAAACTGATCTTAAAATGGCCCAAACCAGTTTAAGATAAACCTGGATGGATGTAATATCATACTTAACTGATTTAAATTGGTTTATTGAACTTCTGTCCCAGATTCCCTCCAGATTCAAGTTAACTCACACTGCCCCAGCATCCCAGGATGCTTTGCACTTTCTCTGCAAACTCCCTCTTACAGGGTGGGCAGGCTAGCCTTGGCCCAAGATATCTGGTCCCACCCAGCAGGGAGGTGCACTCTAGAAACCTCTAGCTTCTGACCTGAGACACTGCAGGCATGTGGCTGCATTTCTGCACAAATTAATGCCTGTCCACTTATTGATTCACTCTATGCAGCTTAGACTATCTTGCAAAGATTGAACTGATTGAGCCTTGGGCCTTGGACTGGATGTACTTAGCTATGGGGAACCCCAAAGGCTAGATAGCATGGCCCTGCATGCTGGATCAGGTGTGCAGGACAGCATGAGGCCCAATCCTGAAGCATGGCACCAGGTGGGGGCAATTGTGGCCCCAGGGCTCAATCCTGGCATTCAGGGCTTGATCTGAGTGTACGGGGCCAGGTTGTGGCAGCAAAGGGCCCATCTCTAGCAGCCAGTGATGACATGCAGTCCTAGAGCTTGCTCCTAGCATGTGGGGCTGAACAGGAGTGGTGTGGGCCTGATCCTGATGTACGGGGGCCTGCCAAGGCTGTGTGAGGTCTGATCACAGGTGGATGCAAAGCAGGCCCAATCCTGGCACACAGGCCCATGGATCAGCCATGTGACACTCATCAGGCTTACAAAATCAAGGCTTGAGCCTCATCAGACTAATACATGTAATTTCTTACAAGGGTTTTACACCTCTTTTTGATTTCTGTGGGACCCTACATATTTATATTTAATGAATCCTTGACCAGGAAAAGAAAATGCTATTGAATAGCTGCTCTTCATGAAGTATATGAAAACTTCTTTTTCAATATGCTTCATAGAAAAATAACAGCAGTGTTTATTTTAAAAATCTTCAAGGTAAATCTAACTATATTTCTTGGGATCCTAAGAAAGTATAGCTGAACAATATCCATAATACATACCAGAGCAATATCTCTATTAAGGGCAATACCATGTCCACTTGACTTCACTTCACCTGGTGCTCTTACTGTTGAGAATTGTGTTAGACATTATTACCCTTCCTTGGAAATCAAGGTACCTCAGCAATTGTGTCAAGCTAACACATACATGGAGTCAAACAATTGCTATAAAATCATGCCAGTTCCAGTGAAGTCCTAACTATTCTGTTTCACAACCAGAAAAACTTAGGGTACAAAGGGCACATCTAGACATGCATTAATACACCGTTGCTACTTTGCATTAAGTTTAGTACCGCTAATATGAGGTACTACATAAATGCACAGTAGCTGGCACTAATGCACAGTAGCAATGGTATTTTTGTGAGGTTTAATATGCAGTAGATTAATGCATTAGCATGATTTTTGCTGTGATTCATTAATGTACATTAGTCTATTGCATACATCTATCTTGTACAGATGCGTTCAAACAGAATCAGTTAGAGCTGATGAAAACACAGATGATTCCTAGAAAGAACAAAGGGAATCTATCTACTTCTCAAAGTACCAGAGCCTTGATATATCTCAATGTCCTACACCTCATGTAGGCTGAGGGAATTAATGACATACTTTTATTGGAAATTTGAACAGCTTCAAGGGTGAGGAATATGGTAAGAAAAGTCACTTGATGTATTACCTCTCCTGCCATAGTTCTCTTCTGTCCTGTGTCTTGTTTTCCCTGTGCTGATTTAGTCCTAAATATCCAAAATAAATAAATAAATAAATAAAGGGCTTCTCATGGGAGACTTTCACTTCTTAAGAAATTTATTTGAGGAAAGTTGTCCTCATGCCCTAAACAGTTTATTTTTGTTAATTTCGTTACACTGCTATTTGTTCTGCTCCTTTAGACCAGACTATAGTCTTCTCTGGTTACACAAGTGAAACTTTCAATCATCTGGTTAAATCAGAATTTAATTTAAGTATCTGGCCAAATTACTAAATTCTGCAGAAAGAAAATATCCTTTGTAACCCCACATGTGATCTTCTTTCCTGAGGCATGACAAATTAGCAAAGCTTTTGATACAGGCTCCCACAACATGCTCGCAGGCAAGCTAAGGAAGTATGGGCTGGATTCCTCAAGGAATCCATTTCTAAGCACTTGGAGGAGAAGAAAGCAAATAGGAACAGTCCGCATGGATTCACCAAGGGCAATCCATGCCTGGCCAAGCTGATAGACTTCTATGATGAGGTGACTGGTTCTGTGGATGTGGGGAGACTGGTGGATGTGAAGTACCATGATTTTAGCAAGGCTTTTAATATAGTCTTTCACAGCATTCTCACAGGCAAGCCAAGGAAGTATAGGCTGCATGAATGGACTGTAAGGTGGATGGAAAACTGGCTGGAGCATCGGGCTCAGAGAGTAATAATCAATGGATCAGTGTCTAGTTGGCAGCCGGTATCACATGGAGTGCCCCAGAGGTTGGTCTTAGGGCTGATTTTGTTCAACATCTTCATCAATGACTGGGAAGATGGCATATCAAGTGCACCCTCAGAAAGTTTACAGATGACACCAAGCTGGGGGGAGTAGTAGATATGCTGAAGGGTAGGTCTAGGATTCAGAGTGTCCTAGACAAATTGGAGAAATGAGCCAAAAGAAAACTTCTGAGTTTCAATTAGGCCAAGTGCAAAGTCCTGCACTTTGGATGGAACAATGTCGTGCACCAGTACAGGCTGGGGGCTGACTGGCTGGGCAGCAGTTCTGCAAAGAAGGACCTGGGTGTTACAGTAAACAATAAACTGAAAATGAGTCAACAGTGTGCCCTTGTTGCCAGAAAGGTAACAGCATATTGGGCTGAATTGGTAGTTGTGTTGCCAGTAGGTCAAAGGAAGTAATTATTCCCCTCTATTCAGCACTGATGAGGCCATATCTGGAGTACTGTGTTCAGTTTTGGGCACCGACTATAGAAAGAATGTGGACAAATTGGAGAGAGTCCAGTCCAGCAAGGGGCAACAAAAATGGTGAGGGGACTGGTGGACATGACTTATAAGGGAAGACTGGGGGAACTAGGCTTATTTAGTCTGAAGAAGAGAAGACTGAGGGGAAATTTAATAGCAGCCTTCAACTACCTGAAAGGGGGGTTGAAAGAGGATGGAGCTAGACTGTTCTCAGTGGTGGCAGATAACAGACCAAGGAGCAATTGTCTCAAGTTGCAGCAAGGGAAGTTTAGGTTAGACATTAGAAATAACTTTTTCACTATGATGGTAGTAAAACAGGCTACACAGAGAAGTTGTGGAATCTCTGTCCTTGGAGGAATTTAAGACCTGGCTAGACAAAAGCTTTGGCTGGGATGATCTAGTTGGGGATGGAATCTCCTGAGGTCCCTTCCAACCCTAAATTGAATGATTCTATTGATTATCCTTAACAGTGAATTCATAGCTATATATATGCATAGCTGTGAAATTTCCCTGTTTTTAAAGAAAAGACTTTCGTTTCACATTTGATTCTATTCCTTCCTGAGGCAATTCATTCCGTAGTCTGACTACATACTTGTAAGAAGTATTTTCCTTTATTTGTACCATGTATACCTGCCACTAATTTCACTCTCAAATCTTCAGCTTAATTCATTCTGTATTCTTGTTCTATTTACCATGTATGCGCTCCATAGTTTTACAGTCCTTTGCACATACACAGACCTACACAATGGTAGAGGAAATTCCCTACTTCAGTTATTCAGTGTTACTTGTGTAATATTTTGGCAATCCAGTAGTCCAGCTTTATCACTATATGCGTTTGTAACATCTGATCATGATTCATGAAGCTATTTCAATATTTGTCTAAATGTAAGCATGTTACTGATCCCACTGAAGTATGGTGAATACAGTAGTGCTAGCTGCAGCTTAAAGTTAGGCACATGCAAACAATTACTATCTTGCTGACAGGGCATATGTGGGAAAACAGCAAAGGTTTTTCTTGGGGTGACTGTATCTTCAAGAGTGTCTTTAACTGTATCTAGCATAAGCCTATTAGAACTGGCTGTTACGTTATGGAGAAGCTCATATTATGTAATGCTGATCAAACAGAACTCAGACACTCTAAAGGGAGCGTGCTTCTCTTAGATTTTTTGGCTCTGTTTGATTACTGCATAGCACGTAACATTAGGGGAAAAACAAAGAAAATAACCCAAGTGGAAGAATTTAAGATTTCACTAGGTTTGAAACTCACTGGAAATGTGGATTACATACACTTACAATACAAACCCCAAATTGCAGCCACTCAGATCAACAAAACCAGACTCAGACCTTACACAGACCTGCTACAATACCTTCCCTAAGACAACGGCAATTGAATCTCTCTGGTCATCACCTTGAGCCTCCAGCCTGAACACTTTGAGTGTATAATTAAGGACCTCCAACTCCAACCTCCAACTCCAATTCATCCTGTAAAACAACAACCATCTCAAGGTGGCCATGGGGGACACAGCTGTCCTGGCTTGTGACAGCTCCCTAACCTCAAATGGTGTGTCTCAAGCAACAGGCAACCTAACTCAGATTTTCCCAAGGTACCAGGCCTCGCAGTGCACCTAGATGCCAGCTGTGTTTCCTCTTCAATACAGACCACATAATCACTGGACCAAATAACATATCTGAAGTGAATTTACCTGTACCTCTACCAATGTCATATATGCCATCACCTGCTTACAGTGCACCTCTGTTGTTTACATTGGACAGACAGCACAATCCCTATGTGAAAGAATGAGGGGATACCAATCTGACATCAAATCCAAAAACACAAAAAGGCTGTGAAGGAACAGTTTAACTTCCCAGATAGTTCAATTCTGACCTCAGAGTGACTGTTCTTAAACAGTGAAAATTTAGAAGCTGACTTGAATGGGAAATTGCAGAAAAAGAAATTGTCCACAGACTGGATTGTGCTAAAAATGGTCCAGATAGGGACTATGGCTTCTTAGCTCATTATCTGGACAAGCTTTTGTGACTCTTTTGTCCCTATGGGTTTATCACTTGTTTGCCTCCTTTAGCACTGCCTCTCTTCCCCTCTCCCCACACCTTCTCCCCTGCCCCATCTTTTGTATTCACATCACTATTTGATCACCTGCTCTATGCTTGTTCTTTTGTAACATCTGATAAGGTGAGCTCTTGTTCACAAAGCTTATGCATCTCTGAATCAGTTAGTCTATAAAGTGCATCTCTACCTTGATTTCTGCCTGACTTCAGACTAACTCGACTAACTGCCTCTCTGGAAATGCAATTGAAGGACAATGCTTCACTCTGTATCTGTCAGTAACAGGTGCCAACAAAAGGAAAGACCACAGCTGGTTCTGAACAACTCAATACTTTTAGCAATTTTTATTCAACTAGGGAGACAAACCTGTTAAAATGTGTTGCATATGGGAAAAATAGTGGTGAAAGAGCTTATGCTGATGGCAGATAAAAAAATGGCATCTTGGAGAAAAGACTTTTTTACACTAACTAAAAAATACTATAAAGTTGTTTTAAATTATTCTAATTTTATGTGAAGAAAAGATATCACAACTAAACAGGCTATTGTCCATATCAAGTCTAGTTTTACTAGACTTGGAATATCCTAAATATTGTCTGACAATTAGACAAAGGTTAGCGATCTGGAGTTTAAGCAGTTTCTGTATATATTTGTGGTACCTGATCTATGATCACATGCCTTATTTTAAGCTATGTAAGCATAAATTGAGTCCAACTTGTGCACATTTGCTGGCACTGTGAGCCACACTGGGAACCTGATCTAAATAAGCTGGGGAGGGAGGGGGAAGGGTGGGCAGAATGGAGTGTGGGGGGAGCTAATGGATACACAGGGGAGTTAGTGAATCTGGGGAAGAGGTTTTCTGTCTCAGGGTGGGAGGGATCAGGGGGCTAAAAACAGCCTGGTCAGTGTAGAGGGGAGGGTAGGAAAACACATTCTGGGATCTGGGGTGAGTTGCTGGGCTTTCCCAGCCTCAGGGCTGTGTTCTGAACATGTACAAGTGTTCATTAGATTGCGGTAACCTGTTCCCAGTCTAACCAAGTTCACCTCAAATGAACTAGGTTAGATTAGGCCAGCCTTTTTTGTGCCCCATCCAACTTCCCCAAATGTCTGTATAGATTGGCACTTAGATTGATCTTAGACCACCCTTTGTTAGGTTGATCTAAGTGTAACATTTGCACATGCTGCTTAAATCTCCATTTTCCCCAGTCCAATGACTTGGTGTAAAATGACTGCAGCATAAGACTCTGATCCATATTCAGCACTATTAAACTATAGAACTGTTCCAAAAAAGTTCTCTACTGACAGTTGGCGCAACAAAAAATTGAAAACAAGAATACCTGCGCTATTAGAAACCAGTGTCAGAGTCTGTAGGGACCTATGGATGTAAAAAGGGATAGATAAGGCAAAACCAGAAACAGTATGGTTTAAGGTCTTGGGAGCCATCATTTCATGAAACTGATACTACAGTCACTACTGATGCTCTTTGATGGGCAATAGTGATCACAACCGTGGTGCCCTAAGAGGTAACTCCATGGTTAAATTAATCTTGTCCACAAATACAGATTCATAAGAACAGGCAAATTCCTCCAAATCCCAGAATGAAGGCAAATAGAAGGTACCAAGTGGATCTTTTTTTAATTGTCCAGTTCTCAAATACATAAGACCCATATGAGGTTGAGACAGCTGAGCCCCATGGTTTGGCACAATCAGGACTAATGGACTTGCTGCCAGCTGACAAGACTGCTGTTGGTATCTCAGGCAAGACTTTCAGGTCTACGTGACAATGTAGAGCACCTCCTTGACCAACTGAGCGCTACCAGTTATTTCCTTGGTGGTTAAAGCATGTTAAATTCTATATTTTAGTTATGTTGTTTATTAATTGTTCTTATTGTGCTTGTCTGGGAAAGAGAGAATAAGAGGACCTGCACTTTTAAAAGGCTACGGCATGAAGCTGAGATGCTGATAAATGTCTACACCATGGTTTGGTCCAGCCAGAATAATGCCCAGCTGTTTCTGCTGCCATGCTCCAAATGTTGAAATATATTGGTGAAGCTGTTTCAAGGTCATCTCCAGCAGCTTCTCAAACATACTGGAAATGCAGATCTGGAAGGAGCTGCATAGCTCTCCCCACCTCCCTTCTGTGCCAGAGTGACTTTCCGGCATATTGGTGTTTTGAGCATGACAGTGGGAGTGAATAGGTAGGGCATTCCTGGGAACACTCTCACTGAAGAATGCTGTCAATGAGATAGGGGCATACTTCAAAATGAAGCATACCTCTGTCAGCACCCTTGCTTCTGACTGTTCATACACTATCTGCAGTAGGCAGCCTGTATGGAGGCTTCTGGATCCCTGTCCCAGTTGAATTATTGTGGGAAGACTTGAACTGGCCTATTCCTGTTTAGGTTTATTCCATTCTACTTGATAAGGCCCAATTTATTTACAAAACAATATCTTTTTATTCTATCAATCAAATGTCTTCTTCTAGGGCCACCTTGGTTCTTAGGTCAGTGGCCAGGGAGCTTAGACATGAGACTTGTAAGTCAATTCACAGATCTTTGTCAACCTTTATTTTATTTTGTTTTTTTAAAAACCTAAATGTTTTCAAAAAGATCACATGCATAATCAAAGCAGAAGTAATGAGTCAAATCAGCAAATGTTGTAATTTCTAAGTGTAAAATAGTTTCAAATCAGAAATTGAAGTTATATTTATACTAATGACAAGCATAAAATTCTAACAGGCTCCAATTTTTGCATAAAAATGACACATTTTAAATACCCAAAAGCTTGATGGGAATTTTACACTCTGTTTATGTTAAACCAAAAAAAAATAAAAGTGAACTTAAAGTAATCATGTAAATTGAATGATAATAAGAGTTCTTTTATATTTTTAGACTACTTCAAATGAATAATTTAAAAGGCATCAAGCAAAATATTTTATTAACATAAAGTTAACGGTATATTTTTATAGTATCTGATTTTCAAAAATTTGCACCAAGACATTATCATAATCAGCTCATGTCAGTAGTATGCCATTTTACATGCACTATTTTTGAATAGAGCTAATGCACCCACTGGTACAGACACTAAGTTTTATTCCTGAGCTATCATTACTCCTTTTATTAAAATACTTCGAATTTGACAAGTTTTACACAAATTTAAAACAAAGAGAGCCTTAGTCTCTGGAATGGAATCTTTGCTTGAAGTGCATATCAACAACCAAAAGCAAGTGTCAGCCCCATGAAATTTCCTACTCTTTTAGACAAAAAGGAAGCAAATGAGAAGAAGCAACCAGTACCAGCATAACCAGAATTGGAAGGTAATCCTCCCTTCAGATATTACATAGGGGCACAATGAAAATGTTGCAGTATTGTATATTATCTGTTTATTCCTTGCCTATGTGGAGAAAGTCATGTGTGGGAGTGCACCCCCCCACGCTCCAAGAAAGTCCTGAGTGGGAACTGGTAAGGAGAGATCTGCCGAACCCCAAGAAAGAAAGGCTTGGCCCGAGAAGGGCCACAGGATCTGCTCGCTGGCAGGGGGATGCCTCAGTGGCATCAGATGAGTGTTAGACAAGCCCCGCATCTCTGGCATGTTTTAAAAGTGTGTGCTGGTTGCATGTGGCGGGGGAGTGATCAACTGCTTCCGGTTTGACTGGAAGCAGCAAGCCAGCTTTAAAAGAAAGCTGGCAAACAGCTGGTGGCAGGGAAGCTTGGGGAGACTGGCAAATGCAGCCAAGCTTGCACGCCGGAGAAGGCAGCAACAGAGCAGGGAAGCCAGGGAAAGCCGGCAAAGGCAGCTGAGCCTGCACACTGGGGAAGACTGGCATCAGGGCAAACAAGTCGGCAAAGACCGGCACGAGCTTGGAGCCCAAGAAGAAGAGGGCAAGTGGCTGTGGGATCAACATTGGCCTGGCATAGGCAGTCTACTCCAGAGAGGCAACAGACATGGAACAATCTAAACCCAGTGATTTGGAGAAGTGACTGGTCAACAGGACACCAGAGCAGGACTCAGACTACAATGTTCCTGAGACAGTCACACACTGAGGAATAAATATAGAATACTAGAAATCATGAAATCATGAGTTCTTTAATAATGAAGTTTCCTTTATAAACCCTAATGAGACTTTATTAAGTTAATTGCATGGCTATGACAACTGACAGAGAATCGATATAAAAGGACTTTGAGTCTTTTTGAAGTAACATCTGGTTGATGAACAGCTGTGATGAAAGGGGAGGTGAGAGCCCCAAGGAAACAGCCCTTAGTCTCGCCTGAAATGTTAAACTGTGGAAGCCTCCCAGTCTAAATAAATAAAATCCAAGTCATGGCAGGTGAGAACAGAGGCCTAGCATACAGGTGTAGATATCAAGATAAGCATTGGCTGTTGAAGAAGACACCAAAAGGTGAAGCCTAATCTCATTGTACCTGGTTGCACGCCACCAAGCAAGTGCCAGCTTCATCATGTTTCATATAATACCCATTTGGAGCAGTTGGAAAAAGTCATTGGCTTTGATGGGCAATGGATTGAAACCATTTTTTTTATTTTTTCCCCCAGTAAAACTGGGGATGAGAGCAGGACAAATTCTGATCTGAAATGGAAATTTCCTCAAAATAAATATGCATAACTGCAGCATCCACATTTCTATTAGTGCAAGGAACATGATTTTCTCCCACAAAAAAATATTCATGTTAGAAAAGGAAAATTCTGCATAGGGTTTATGCATAAGAATCAAAGTCTTGCAGTGGGTACTTATGCATAAACATGCTGTCGACCCCAAACATTTCCTTGGGATAGTCCATTCTGGCCCTTCCCAGCCTAGATCCTGCAAGGAACACTGGCTCTTATTGACTTCCTTGGGAGTTGTTGGTTTGAAGGAGTTGCTCTACATCTTCTAAAATTTAAGCTTTGAGTTATGTCACTATTTTGTTTTAATTTAATTTTATTTGCTTGTCTCATCCAGCACCCCTAAAATATCATTTTGTGTGTATAGCAGGGACAAGGAAATAAGGAATGATTTCTGGCGGTCCTTAGCTCTGATAACTCCACATTCAGTTTTCTTGTCCCGTGGTTGTAATTCTCTTTCCATATCAATAGAATCTGGATATGGACTGAAAGCAGCAGCACCTCGTTTCTATCTTTCTTGAGTTTTCTAGGACACTTTATTTCAGCACCCACTGTTTTTATTTTATTGTTTTCCATTTCATTTCTGCATTATTAATGATAAATTTAGTAAAATTTATAAGTGCATAGAGCATCGCCATTGGCTTTGATGTGAATAAATCAGTAGCACAGCTAGGGTGCAGCAACCAGGGCAGCTGCCCCAAGTACTGGCTTGGGAGTGTGGAATGGAACTGCTGCCATTGCAGCAGCCATGTGATCATGCCAGCAGCATGGTGGCAGCTGGAAGTCTCCACTGCCCCCACGTGTTGCAGCTACCCCAGGTGTCCAGCTGTGTTGTTACATCTCTGGAATAAATAGAAAGTGCCAAACTAAGTGCAATAACATAATGAGAAACTGAGCAAGTGCAGACTTAGGGCTATAGAAACAAACTTGGCATGTTTAATTACCCTTATCAAAGGACTTGATACTTTGATAATACACTGTGTAAAAATGCTGTAACATTTGAGAATAGTTTGAATTAAAAATTCCAATTGATGGTTTGTCAAAATAAAATATAAAAAGGCTATGAGGGCGAATATGTAGTCTCATGAGCTTTCTTTCAGTTCTTCAGTGTCTTAATAATCACCCAGTAAACATTTGAAGCCCCAAAATGTTCAAATGATTAATTTAAAAAAGAAACAAAGCAGGAAGATTTTTGTATGTGGAGTCCTATGACAGACTTCAAAGATTACTTGAAAAGAGAACGCTTTGTGATGGAAATATTTTTCCTCGGGGGTTTTCTATCACCATTTGAAATTTTATATGCTTTCCCTATAATGTTTTGCCCATTATGTTACAGACTTCTTCTCTATGGCAGCAAGAAAGTTATTAAAAGATGAGGAGATGATGAAAATAAACAGAACTAGTTGTTCTTATAAGTTCTGAATTTGGGGAATACATGCTATTTCACCCATATGAAAAATGTAATAGCCTGTAAGGAAAGTGTCAGAACATTTAAGGTGATAAACCCAGTGAAATATTTTGACACAAATTAAATTTTTCCAAGTTTCAGTGGATATAATAATGATTTTATTATATGTATTAAATGTATTTAGATTTATACAAAACACTTTTAGAGAGCCACCTGCAGCTTCAGAGTTCTAGTGGTGAAATTTATCCTATGCAGAGAGCCAGCATATAGCCAAAGCACCTCTCGAATCATCTCACTTTATGATGTAAAATGCTCTTCAATAGACAGTATTCTTGGGTATAAATGAAACTCATTTTATATACAGCCTTCTTCTGGCACATATGTAATTTTGTCTTATGAGTCCCATTGAAAATCTGGCTGCATTGATATGAGCAAATATGAATTTATTTTAATCAAAATGTTTTTATTACCAAATTAATTCTTCTTGACAGTTTCTCAGACAAAAAAAAAAACAACACACAACAACAAAAATCCACCATGAACTAAACACCAGGCCTAGTGTGTTCTTTGAATCTGATGCTATTTAAAATAATAAAGTCTTCACAGGGTTTATAATTTTTAAAATAGTCAAACTATGATGTTCTTTTCCTGCTCCCATTCAGGGCAGTAGCACACTTCCTTCGGACTTGCATGTTCAAGTAAAATTGAATGGAATTGAATGAGTCACATTTCATATGCAAAACTGAGAACGTTCATATTTACAGTCATGTTACATTCATTTTTTTCGACCTTGTGATATGGGCTCCCACAGCAAGTCATACTGATGTCATTTAATCACTAAAATAAACTACCAAGGGAAGCAGTAGATTTTCCTCCCTGTGGATTCTTTAAATCAAGCGTGGATATCTTTATGGAAGATATGCTTCTAATTTTGTGTCTTAAATAAGGATAACTGGATTATATTCTATGGCTGTGTCATAAAGGAGATCAGACTGATTTAATGGTCCATTTTAGCTGTAAAAACTATGCATCTATGAATACAATAACTCCACCAGAAAGATGAACAAAGTATGGCACTAATGAAGACTCTAGAAAAGGGTCTGCTTAATATTTTGCATCATGTTATACATTGTAAGCTACTTTGTGCTACAGATAAATATGGGCATGTCATGTAATGATGGACTTTCAAAAGATCATTGAATTGGTGATGGCAGGTCAAAACAAAAGAATTAGCTGAATATAAGCAACTATTGAGAATACGGTATTTTAAAAATAGAATGATAAAAAATTGCTATTTTAAGGTCTAAGCTTGGACCTCTTAATGTGAATCAATTACAATTACTACATTAAGAAGAGCTGATGGATCTGGCAGAGAACATCCAAAGGAAGGGAAAAAAAGATAATACCTGTCATATTTACAAGGCCCAGCTTGCTGCCATTTTAGCTATGGCTCTTTGATGTTAATGGCAGTTCGGTTCTTAAATAGGACTTAAATACTTTTGAAGATCTTAATGACTCAAAATAAGTAAGATCAGGCCCTTAGAAAATAAGAAGAAAGCATCTAGTCCTCCTTTGGCTTCCAGTAAGATTAAGTTTTTGTTAGATATTTTAGCATTTTGGTAACAATAAATAGCAAATCTCCATGGCAATCACTGAGAGAGATAAGAATTAATAAGTATGTCTTGAAAGTGATTATTTGTGAAACATCTTTAAAGTGAGGAAGCTAGAAAAATGAAGAAAGCTTTAGCTGGAGGTAAGACATTTACATAGTTCCTTGGAAACATCTTAAAGGTCATGGACATCTGAAATTACAACTAAACCCTGCAAGGAGCCTTAGTAGTGCATAGAACCTGTGCTGGATCTCTGCTTAGGGAAAATTTTCATTTTTTGTGAGTGGTCAGGAACAATTTGCTACATTTTGCATGAATGAATGTCATAGCTGCCAAATTTCCATAATTTAGAAAAGTGTAAGAGAGGCTGGTTTTCTACTAGAATATGCTACATGATTAAAATCTATATATTTATGTATCAACCTTAGAAAAACCTTCCATAATATTTACAACCAATATTATTCACAATGACTTATTTCAAGAATGCCAAAGATACGTTCTGTGGGCTGCATTTGGCTGTGAAGCTGTATCATCCAGACTGCAGTGTTGCCTGTTCCTTGTAGCACAAACCAGCCCACATGCTGCTTCCAGCTCATGCAACCTGTCTGGTGTGGGTTGCACACAGCGCAGGGCTAGCTTGGGGTATGTGCTGCTTGCGGAGTCTGTGCTGGACCAGTCCTACATGATGGATCCAGAGCGAATGCAGATTAGACCCACAGATGGGACATCTGTGCTGGATCCACCAAGCAGGGCCAGCCTGGAGCAGCACTGCACACCCCAGACTGGCCCTGTGCACCACATTCTGAATCAGGCGTGGGCAGCACACGCTGAATGCAGCATGTACATTAGATCTGGGACTGGTCTGGATTGGGCCCATAGACCATCTATGTGTCTCAGATCCAGCACGTAGGGCAGGTCCAGGGCAGGCAAAATATGCAGCACATGCCCCAGACCAGCTCCATGCCATATGCAGCCAGTGGCCAGAACTGGTCCCAGGCATTTCATGCTGATCACAGGGTCAGAGTGGAGTTATTACATGCTGCATACAAGTGCATGGGGCACTGGTCCAGTGTGTGATTTAAGCAGCATGAATGGCCAGTCCAGGGCATATTTTGTATGCTGCACCTGCACTAGACCAGCCTTCTAGGCTGGATCTGGCATGCGAAGCAGGATGAGTTTGCCATTCCTGACTTATTCAATAAGGCTATATTTTTCCTGTCACAGAAGAAAAAGACAGATGAAGAGCAGAGACAAAGGTTCCCTAATGGTGAAGAAACATGAACTGTTCCAAGAATGCCACTGATTGGGAACTGGTTTACAACTGTCCCTGGACAGAAGTATCCACACATACACCACTAATGGTTTTCAGTAGAACCCTCATCTTTCAGTGATTGCATTACTATCAAAATGTCCCCAGAGGGTGGTAGAGTACCCAGACCGTCACGACTTCCAGGGCTCAGTGCCCAATGTTTTCCCTAGGATATCTAGAGTGGGGGGAAGACCTGTATTAGGTCAGGTCATGGTTTCCAGGGGGGCTAGGTGCTCTGGGGCCCCTTAAGAACGCACTGGCTCCTCCAACACTCAAGTTCCCTGCATTGCCAGGAGTTACATAGAGATGTGTGTGCAAGGTAGAACCTGCTGGACAGTGATGGCTGCAAAAGTTCTTACCCTGGGTAAGGAACAATTAAGAGTTAATGGGTGAATTCACTTCAGCAAGGAATTGACAGCCATTCTGTTCTACTGAGTGCCTGTTGTGCAATAGTTCTGTTCCCCCCCACCCAGCAATTGGCAGATGTTTCCAGGCACACCCACCATAAGCAGGGTGCTACAAATCCTCTCTTTCCCCTGAACCTGGCTACTTCCTGCACTTCAAATAAGAGTCGCCCCCCTGCTAGGGTCCCTAGCGGGGGGAGACAAATTGACACAGAGGGTTTCTGCTTCCCCGCCCCTCCAGACTTGTCCCTGTAAGTAATGGATCCTTCTGGGGCAGAGTCCTGGTTGCATCCCAGAGCAGCCCTATTGCCCTCCGTGGGTTTGGGGGCTGAGGAGCAGTGCAGTGTGGAACGCCTGAAGGAATGATCAGACATTAGGAATGGAATGCTTTGTGTCCTCATATAACATTGAATGGGTTCAAGAAAGACCATTGCTACTTGTCAGCTCTGTGGTCTGGGGAATCCTTGAGCAGTACCCAGTCTGTCTGACTCACAAAGGACTCTCCCCACCCACCACCTCTGCCTGACCCAGAACTGATCAGAAGGACTTACAAAGACAATGAAGATGCAGTGGATGATACACCTATGCCTCTCAGGACAGGAGAACAGCACCCTTGGTCTCATTTACATTGGAGATGAGACAGGGAGGCACCTTCATTACCATTCAGAATGGAGAACAGAGATTCCAAGACAAGGACTGCACTGAACTCTGGGACCAGAGAAGCAGTGGAGCACTGCATGATGGGGGATCCCTGCTCCAAATGCTAATCAACCCATGTCTGCACACAACCAGCTCAGCATGGTTTATCAGACCAATTCTAGTAATGACTTCTTCATTGGCATCCAAAACACTGAATCTGCCTGTTTGCATTGTGAGCTTCCTGAGAATAATGCCACCCATAGCCAGGGGTGATCAGTTCCTATTATCTAGCATATGAGCCATCATTTACCCATAAACAAACCTAATGTTCTCCCTTGAGCCCCTACAAAACCCCCTACTTCAGCTCTAGTCTGTGTCCTGGTGCTTGTATCCAAAAGCTGCATCAGTTCCACTGCTTTTCTGCCTGGAATCCCTTCAATGAGTGTGCTGGGGGCTCTGCCTGTCAACAAACACCTGAGAACTTTGCAGTGGTGAGACCCCAACTCTCTCCCTACCTCTCTACATCTCTCCTTTGTTTAAGCCCACTTTTTAAACCAAAGTCTTGATTCAATTCCTCTCTCTCCTTCTCTCTCTTACTCCAGGCACAGCTTTCTGAACCCAACTTTTGCTGATCAGACTTAAGCAAACCCACTTTCTAAACCTCAGAATTGATTTAATCTCTCTCTCTCTCTTATTCCAGGCAAAGCATTCTATACTTGACTTTTGCTGACTAAACTTGAGCTAGACTTCCTAAATACCTAATTGAAACTGTGTAATATTGTAATTGTTTTGTTTGTTTTTCCTTGTATGGCTATTACTACTAGTATCATCATAAGTTTCATATACCTGGCAATAAAATAATTTTTAAAGTCAAGCGTGTTGCTATACTTTCTTTCTCTGAATCTGGTTTACTCTTCCTTCTCCTCTACCTCCCCAGCTGCTGTGTAGTAATGCATCTTTTTTCTAAGCCAATGATCCCTGTAAAGCCCAAAGAAACTGGTGTCTGCTCATCAAGGGAGTTATTACTAGGACACTTGTAACAAGAGATTGGGATGTGCTGAGTTTTCAGGTGCATGAGGGTATTGCTAAAAGTGCTGATCAGATGTTCCCTGTGAGTGTGTGTATGTGTGTCTAACTCACATTTAGTATTGTCCTGATGAAATAAGGGGTGTGCTAAGCCAGGGCCCATGTGGGGTGTCAGCTTGGAAGTGCTGAGTAACCCTGCCCACTTCAACGTACCCTATTAACTTGTGTGCATGTGTCTGATTGTCTTGTGTTTTATTTATTGTCCTGCTATGCCGAGCTGTGGCATATGAGAGGGTCAGCCTGTAAATGTTGACTGACCCAGCTGGCTCAAACATACTCTATTGCTGTGCTGAGGACCTGACTGTGAGTGAACTGTATGTTTATTGTTTGAATTATTAAGGGGTATTGAGTTAAGGATCCTGAGGAAAAGAAGGATGAAGAGTAGAGTAAGGACCCAGGACTTCAGAAAAGCAGACTTTCCCCTGCTTTCCCCTGGGAAGCCAGTCTGAGAGGGAAAGGAGTCCAGGAGAGCTGGCTGTACGTTAAAGAAGCCTTACTGTAAGTGCAGGGACAAACCATCCCAATGTTCAGGAAGACTAACAAGTATGGCAGAAGACCAACTTGGCTTGGCAGGGAACTCCTCAAGAAACCAACTCACAAAAAGGAAGCTTATAAGAAGTGGAAATTGTACAAACAACCAGGGAGGGGTATGAGAGTATTAATCAGGCACATAGGGATGAAGTAAGGAAGGCCAAAATGTAACTGGAGTTGCAGCTAGCAAGGGGTGTGAAGGGTGACAAGAGGGGTTTCTACAAGTATGTCAGTAATAAGAGGAAGATCAGGGAAAGTGTGGGTCCCTTTCTAAATGGGGTGGGGTGAGGGCAACCTAGTGACAGAGAATACAGAAAAGGCTGAAGTGCTCAATGTCTTTTTCACCTCAGTCTTCATGGGCAAGGTCAGCTCCCAGACTACTGCACCTGGCCGCATAATTTGGAGAGGAGGTGAGCAGCCCTCAGTTGTGAAAGAACAGTTTAGGGACTACTTGAAAAAGCTGGACAGGTACAAATCTATGGAGCTGGATGGGATGCACCCATGAGTGCTGAAGGAGTTGGCAGATATGATTGCAGAGCTGCTGACGATTATCTTTGAAAACTCATGGATATCAGGAGAAGCCCTGAATGATTGGAAAACGGCAAACATAGTGTCCATTTTTAAGAAAGGGAAAAAGGAGGATCCAGGGAACTACAAACCAGTCCCTCAGCTCACCTCAGTCCCTGGAAAAATCATGAAACAGATTCTCAAAGAATACATTTCTAAACATTTGGAGAAGAAGGTGATTAGGAACAGTCAGCATGGATTCACCAAGGGCAAGTCTTGCCTGACCAACCTGATTGACTTCTATGTTGAGGTGACTGCAACTGTGGATGTGAGGACACCAGCAGACACAGGCAACTGGTAGAGGGGGCACGGGAGGAATGTGCCCCCCCCCGAGAACTGTCCCTGACTCAGCACTGCTTAGGACGGTAAACCTTGGCCCCACAGATCCAGGTGGAGCGGCTGTGACTCCTCCTGCAGGGCCCACAACAGCCATGGTTGAGTTTTGGGGCCTCCCACCCCAGGTGTTGAGGTAGCTTTATCTGTGTTCCAGCTGGTGATTCATAGTTTGCCATGCCAGCTGCTTCCAATCCACAGTGTTCCTCCCCAGATTCAGGAGGTACTAGTCACACTTGCTGATGGATGTGGTGTACCTTGACTTTAGCAAGGCTTTTGATATGGTCTCCCACAACATCCTTGAAGGCAAGCTAAGGAAGTATGGGCTGGATGAATAGACTGTAAGGTGGATAGGAAACTGGCTGGATCATTGGGCTCAAAGGTAGTAATCAATGGCTTGATGTCTAGCTGGCAGCCAGTGTCAAGTAGAGCGCCCAAGAAGTTGGTCCTGGTGCCAGTTTTGTTCACTACATTCCTCAATGACCTGGAAGGTGTCATGGAGTGCACCCTCAACAAGTTTTCAGATGGCACCAAGATGGGGGGAGTAATGGATATACTGTAAGGTATAGTTAGGAGTCAGAGAAAACTACACAATTGGAGGATTGGACCAAAAGAAAAGGAATCTGCTGAGGTTCAACAAGGACAAGTACAAAGTCCTGCACTTAGGATGGAAGAACCACATGTAGCGGTACAGGCTGGGAACTGACTGCCCAGGCAGCATTTCTTCAGAAAAAGATCTGGGGTTTATAGTGGGCAATAAACTGAACATGATCCAACAGTGTGCCCTTGTTGCCAAGAAGGGTAACGGTATATTGGGCTACATTTGTAGGAGTTTTGGGAGCGGGGCAAGAGGAGTGATTATTTTGCTCTACTCAGCACTGGGTGAGGGCCACGCCTGTGTTCAGTTTTGGGCCTCCCGCTACAGAAAGGATGCAGACAAATTGAAGAGAGGCCAGAGGAGGGCAACAAAAAAGTTTAGGGACCTGGGCCATATGATTTCTGAGGAGAGGCTGGGGGAACTTGGCTTATTTAGTTTAGCAAAGAGAAGACTGAAAGGAGATTTAATAGCAGCCTTCAACTATCTAGAGTGGGGTTTGAAAGAGGATGGAGCTAGACTGTTCTCAGTGGTGGCAGATGACAAATCAAGGAGCAACAGTCTCAAGTTACAGCAAGGGAAGGTTAGGTTAGATTTTAGGAAGAACTTGCTCATTAGGGGGGCAGTAAAACACTAGAATAGGTTACCCAGAGAGGTTGCAGACTCTCTGTCCTTGGAGGTTTTTAAGACCTGGCTAGAGAAAGCCTTGGCTTGAATATCTAGTTGGAGATGGTCCTGATTCAAGCAGGGGATTAGCCTAGATGACCTCCTGGGGTCCCTTCCAACCCAAATTTTCTATGATTCTAAGATCCTATGACAGCACCTGTTTTCTTTGATGGCATTCTTATTTGCTACTTCTGTGCCTAATCAAAATAGCAATGACCACATTTCCCTCACAGAACTTCTATGTAATTAATAAGAACACTGGAAGACATAACATGGTTAAATAATAGTTCTGCCCCTTTCTTGCTCTTATGATGTTCTCCTTGTTCTCCTAGTTAATATTAGATTTTCTTACATGCAACAGGTCCCCCCACATAAGACATGCATCTTGTTTTTGGAAGGCACAAGGTAGGAAAAAAGATTTTTTTCATAGTCATAGCTGATTGTGTGATATACAGTAAATCCTCCTGGAATACAGAGTGTCCAGGAAGTGTGAAATCCCAAGTGACAGTCTGGGTAAGACAGCAAGAATTTCCTGGTGTGGCAGGATAGCTGTAAGGATAGGTGCCAAACATTGCAAAAGCAGCAATAAAACTATTACTACTTTAGAGTAATTAGGTCATTATATAAGTTCTTGGATTTAAAAAGATTGTTTCCATACCACAAGTCTCATAAAGATACTATGTACTGCATGCAGCAGTTCACTTGTCCCACAATTGCTGCTTCAGGAACAAGCAAATTCATCAGTAGTTGTGAATGATTTAACACAGGACTCTTCCCCTTCTACTTTTTGGAGCAGAGAGAAGCGGCAGCTATCTTGGCTGTTATTAGAACATAGTGTCTGAATGCTTCTATTCCATCAAAGAAAAATCACCCTCCTTAAGGCTTAGACCCCATTTCTGGAAAGCTGATTTTTGGGGAAAGAGTGTGTATGCAAGTAAATACAATAGCTTTAACCTTCTTTCCTCCATAAGTATATCAAAATCTAAATAATCACAGTCATCTAATTAATAGACTCTCTGAATGTAGTTATTCAAATGTAAATATTGAGGATTTTGGTCTTTGGTTACATTTTTGTTGAGTTAAAAGTATACCTCGTAAAAATTATGGGGTACTGGATGGCACTCAAAAAGAATCTATAGACTTTCATTACTTAACTGTCCCACTGAATTTAATTATAATATTTTGGAGGAAAACCATTTTCCTCTGGTATTATAAAAAGTCTTGCCAACAATTTAAAAACACATCCAGATTATTTTTCCATTGTCTGGTTAGAAAACTACAAAGATCAGCATTCCCTCAGAGAGAATTTCTGGAAAATGACCAAGTCCAAAGACATCAGTTAATGCCACTTGCTTTGGCATGTTTTAAGGTTGTGGGAGAAGGGCTCTCCCAAATATAACTGCCAGTAAGCCAATTTCTAATCAGCTATCTATAATCTAGTACAACAGTGTTTAAAATTAAAAAGGCCTGATAGAGATCATCTTGCTATTGAAAGAAGGGAATTTAAAACAAAAACGCCATTTCAGTGGTTGTGAAAGACAGTTAATCTGGTTTTGGCTAAATTAACTGCCAGCTTCCAAATATTGTTTTGGAGTGTGGATAGGGTGAACATTTGTGAATCAGATGGAAAGGTTTGTTGGAGGTGGAGAGCTCATTATGAGGTCCCCATGGAAGATACTTATACAGCTGTATGGAAACACTGCAATGTGTGAGAGTTTGTTGTTACTTAATTCAAGAAGTCAGAGAAACAAGACCCACAACTTTTAGTGGCTTTCATGCTGTGGATATTTTCTGCTGTATAGGAAAGAAAAAAAAAAGCTTTTAAATATATTTTTGGAAGTAGAGCTCTTACAGTCATATAATGATTGTAATCACGAAGAAACTCCCTGGGAGTTGTTATGTTTGGGAGGAACTGATAGGAGTCCTGAAGAAGAGTGAGGTCCTACAAAAGTCAAGAAAATCTGAAGAGGAAGACTTTTAAAGGAGCTTTAAAAGAAACTCTGCTTTGGAACTTCTGTCTTGATTACCATGTATAAAAATTTGCATGGCCACAACCATGGCTGTTCCACGTCACAAGATAACATGTAATCCTCTGTGACTTTGAATGTTATACAGTATGAAGGCAAGTCTTGTTTACACTTGCATTCATGCCAAGGAATAATTTTTGATACTCTACTACTAATTTTGACAAAAAGTTGTGGTAGCTTGGACCATGAGAATGCTGTAGACTCTGAAGAATTACTAACACAGTAAAGAATAAAATGCAAAGACCATTTGTTATAACTAGAGATGGACCTGAATTGCAAAGATCTGTATCCTAACTTTCCTTAAATGGGATAATGTTTAGATACATGATTTTAGGTCTATCTTATCCTGAGAATCTTAGAAAATTAGGGTCGTAAGGGACCTCAGAAGGTCATCTAGTTCAACCCCCTGCTCAAAGGACCATCCCCAACTATATCATCCAAGCAAAGGCTATGTCTACCCTTGTGTTAAAAACTTACAAGGGTTTAGATTGTACAGCCTCTATGAGTGATCTGTTCCAGTGCTTTGCTACCCTCCTAGTGAAAAAGTTTTCCTAATATACAACCAAATTTCCCTTGCTGCAATTTGACACCATTGCTCCTTGTTCTATCATCTGCCACCACTGAAAACAGTCTAGCTTCATCCTCTTTGGAACCAAGCTGCAGGTGGCTGAAGGTTCTATTAAATCCCTTCATAGTCTTCTCTTCTGCAGACTAAATAATCCCAGTTCCCTTAGCCTCTCTTCAAAAGCCATGTGCCCCAGCCCCCCGATTCATTCTTATTGTTTTTTGCTGGACTCTCTCCAATCTGTTCACATCTTTTCCACAGTGGAGAGCCCAAAACTGAAGACAGTACTCCAGATATGGTCTTACCAGTGGGATCCTACCCATGACTGGGCGGTGAGTATTCAGGGATACACACTATATAGAAGGGACAGGACTGGGAGGAAAGGGGGAGGGGTTGCCCTCTATGTCAAAGAGCAACTTGCATTGTCAAGAATTAGCCTTGGGGTGGAGGAAGGTCAGGCAGAGGCACTATGGGTCAAACTTCAAGGGGGGCAAGGCAAAAGGGATCTTACGGTGGGTGTCTACTATAGACCACCCTGCCAAAGGGTTGAGTTGGACCAGGACTTCTCAGTACAACTTATGGAGGCAGTTGGGTCTAGGGATGTTGTTGTCATAGGGGACCTAAACTACCCAAATATCTGCTGGGAGGAGCAGTCAACCAGGTCTGACTATTTTCATAGGTTCCTAGCTCAAATACAGAACCTCTACTTTATCCAGGAGGTGCACAGCCCCACTAGGGGAGATGCCTTGCTGGACCTGGTCTTGGCCACTGGAGATGACCTGGTGAGGGGACTGCAGGTCCTTGACCAGCTGGGTGACAGTGATTTATCACCTGCTAGAATTCACCATCCAGCGCAGGGTGTTGAGGGCTTATACCAAGACTAAAGCCCCTGACTTCAGAAGGGACAACTTCAATGGACTTAGGAGATTAGTGGGGGAGGCACTGAGGGCCCAAAAGGTAGAAGATATGGGATTCCATGAGGGGTGGTCATACCTTAAGGGGATGATCCTACAGGCTAAGAGTGTGACAGTCCCTGAGAGAAAGAAGGAGCGTAAGAGTGCTCTGAAACCCCCATGGCTCAACAAAGGCATTTGAGAATGCCTGAGGGTCAAAAGGGAGGCGTACACCCATTGGAAGAGAGGGGCTATCACCAAGGAGGAATACTCCTCCTTGGCCCGTGAGTGTAAGAGGGCCGTTAGGAAGGCCCAGGTGGGAGTGGAGCTCAGGCTAGCAACCAGGATTAAGGACAACAAAAAGTCCTTCTTCAAATACATTGGGAAAGAAGTGGGCACTGGGTAATGTAGGGCTCCTGTTAGACTAAACTAGTAATCTTGTGGCTATGTCAGACGAGAAAGCCAAAATCTTTAACAAGTTCTTTGCCTCTATTTTCTTGGACAGGGAACAGGACAGCTCTCCCACCACAGGTAGGGGCAATCTTGAGGATAGCAGTGCCAGGCTTCAGGTCTGTGCAGAAGTAGTTAGGGATCTTCTAGAAGGGCTGGATGTTTTTAAATCTGCGGGCCCTGATGCCCTTCACCCACGGGTGTTGGAGGAGCTGGCGGGGGTCATTGCTGTGCCCTTGGCACGGCTGTACAAGCGATTGTGGTCCATGGGCCAGGAGCCCAGAAATTGGAAACTAGCTAATGTGGTCCCCATCTATAAGAAAGGGAGAAAAGTGGACCCAGGAAACTATAGGCCCATAAGCCTCACATCCGTCTTGGGGAAAATCCTCGAAAAAATTATCAAGGAGCACATCTGTGAGGGGCCAGCAGGGGAGATCATGCCCAGGGCAAATCAACATGGGCTCATCAAAGGCAGATCCTGCCAGACCAACCTGATGGCCTTTTATGAACAGGTAACTAAATCCCTGGATGATGGTGTCACCGTGGACGTAGACCTTCTGGACTTTAAGAAGGCTTTTGACACTCTCTCACACCCCATTCTCATTAATAAACTGAGTGATTGTAGCATTGATGCCTACACAGTTGGATAGGTCAAAAATTGGCTGATAGGGCATACCCAGAGAGTGGTGGTGGATGGGTCATACTCGACCTGGTGGGATGTGAACAGTGGAGTCCCCCAGTGCTCGGTCCTGGGGCCTACACTGTTCAACATCTTCATCAGCAACTTGGACGAGGGGGTGGAAAACACTTTGTCCAAGTTTGCCGATGACACCAAGATGTGGGGAGAGGTAAGCACACTCGAAGGGAGAGAGAGGCTGCAATTAGACTGAGAGAGACTACAGAAGTGAGAGGATGGTAATAGGATGGGATTCAATGTAGATAAATGCAGGTTGCTGCACCTGGGGAGAAGGAATCCACAGCAGACATGCAAGCTGGGGAGCGCCCCCTTTGTGAGCACAGAGGTGGAAAGGGATCTTGGAGTCATTATTGACTCCAAGATGAACATGAGCTGCCAATGCCAGACCGCAGCCAGCAAAGCCAACCGCACCTAGTTGTGCATCCAAAGATGTATCTCAAGCCAATCCAGAGAGGTGATACTCCCCCTCTATGCAACATTGGTCTGGTCTCAGTTGGAGTACTGCATCCAGTTTTGGTCACCGGACTTTAAGAAGGATGTGGCCTGCCTTGAGAGTGTTCAGAGGAGGGCCACCCACTTGGTTGGAGGGCAACAGGGAAGGCCCTATGAGGAGAGGCTGAGAGACCCGAACCTGTTCAGCCTTACCAAGTGGAGGCTGAGGGGGGATTTCGTGGCTGCCTACAAACTTGTTAGGGGAGATCAGCAGCAAATAGGAAGGGTCCTATTCCCTGCAGCAGCACCTGGGGTGATGAGGAACAATGGGCAGAAGCTGCCGGAGAATAAGTTCAGGTTAGAGATTAGGAGGCACTATTTCACTGTCAGGGTAACTATGATCTGGAACCAACTTCCTAGGGAAGTGGTCCTTGCTCCTACCTTGCGTAAATTCAAAAACAGATTGGATGAACACCTGTCTGGTGTCATGTGATCTCAGTGTGTGCTCCAACCAGTGGCAGGGGGTTAGACTAAATGATCTATTCAGGTCCCTTCTGACCTCTAACTACTATGAAACTATGAAACTGTGCTGAATAGAGAAGAAAAACTTTCCTTGATCTTTTGGCAACACTTGTATCAATACAGCCCAGCATTAGCCTTCTTTACAACAAGGGCACACTATTGGCTCACATTCAGTTTATTATCCACTGTAAACCCAGCTCCTTTTCTGGAGAGCTACTATTTAGCCAATAAGTCCCCAGCTTCTACTGATGCATGAGATTGTTCCATGCTAATTGCAAGACTTTGCACTTGTCTTTGTTGAACCTCAAGAGATTTCTTTTGGTTCAAACCTCCAATTTGTTGAGGTCTCTCTGAATCCTTGCCCTACCCTCCAGTGTATCTATGCCTTCCACCATCTTGGTGTCATCTGAAAACTTGATGAGGGTGCGCTCCCATCTTCCAGGTCACTGATGAAGTTATTGAGCAAAACCAGCCCCAGGACCAACCCCTGGGGTTCTCCGCTTGACAGTGGATGTCAACTAGACATCAAGATATGGATTACTACCTTTCATCCTGATGATCTAGCCAGTTTTCTATTTACCTTGTAGTCCATTCATCCAACCCATCATTCCTTAGCTTGCTTGCAAGAATGTTGAGGGAAACTGAAGAAGAGCATGGCCAAATAGGGGCCATGCTCTTCTTGATCTGCTGCTCACAAACAGGGAAGTATTGGTGGGTAATGTAGTAGTGGATGGCAACTTGGGCAGTAGTGACTATGAAATGATGGAGTTCAGGATCCCAAGGAAAGAAAGGATGGAGAAAGCAGAGTAAGGACCCTGGACTTCAGGAAAGCAGGCTTCGACTTACTCAGGTGACTCTGGGAAGCCATACTCAGAGGGAGAGGAGTGCAGGAGAGCTGGCTGTATTTTAAGGAAGCCTTACTGAGATTGCAGGAACAAACCATCCTAATGTTTAGGAAAACTAGGAAGTATGGCAGAAGACCAGCTTGGTTTATCAGAGAACTCTTCAGTAAACTAAATCACAAAAAGGCAGCTTATAAGAAGCAGAAGCTTGAAGAGATAACTAGGGAAGAATATAAGAGCATCGCTTGGGTATGCAGGGATGAAGTCAAGAAGGCAAAAGTGTACTTGGAGTTGCAGCTAGCAACGGATGTGCAGGGCAACTAGAAGGGTTTCTATGAGTATGTTGGTAGCAAGAGGAGGATCAATGAAAGTGTGAGTCCCTTGGGGGAGGTAGCCTTGTAACAGAGGACACAGAAAAGTCTGAAATGCTCAATGCCTCCATCTTCACAGGTAAGGGCAGCTCCCAGACTACTGCACTGAGTAGCACAGTTTGGAGAGGAGGTGAGCAGCCAAAAGTGGTGAAAAAACAGGTTAGGGACTACTTTGAAAAGCTGGATGTCTACAAGTCCATGGTACTGGATGGGATGTACTTAAGGATGCTGAGGGAGTTGACTGATGTGATTGCAGAGCCATTGGCCATCAACTCTGAAAACTCATGGGAATCGGGAGAGGTCCTAGATGATTGAAAAAGGGCAAACATAGTGCCCATGTTTACGAATGGGAAAAAGGAGGATCTAGGGAACTGCAGACCATTCAGCCTTAGCTCAGTCCCTGGAAAAATCATGGAGCATATCCTCATGAAATCCATTTCTAATCCCTTGGAGGAGAAAAGGGTGAGTAGGAACAGTCAGCATAAATTAACTAGGGGCAAGTCATGCCCGGTCAGCCTGAGTGCTTTCTATGAGATGACTGGCTCTGTGGATGCTTTGTGGAAGCTCTGGTGGATGTAGTGGACCTTGATTTTAGCAAGCCTTTCGATACAGTCTCCCACAACATCCTTGCAGGCAAGCTAAGGAAGTATGGGCTACATGAATGGACTGTAAGGTGGATAGAAAACTGGCTGGAGTATCAGGCTCAGAGAGTAGTAATCAATGGCTCAATGTCTAGTTGGCAGCTGGCATCACGTGCAGTGCCCTAAAGGTTGGTCTTGGGGTCAGTTTTGTTCAATGTCTTTATCAGTGACCTGGAAGATGGCATAAAGTGCACATTTAGCAACTTCACACATGACACCAAGCTTGGGGAAGTAGTAGATATGCTGAAGGGTAGGGCTAGGATTCAGACTGACCTAAACAAATTGGAGGATTGGGCCAAAAGGAATCTTTTGAGGTTCAACAAAGACAACTGCAAAGTCCTGCACTTAAGCCAGAACAATCCCATGCACGAGTATAGGCGGGGGGCTGATTGGCTAAGCAGCAGCTCTGCAGAAAAGGACCTGGGGGTTACAGTGTACAATAAGCTGAACATGAGTCAGCAGCGTGCCCTAGTTGCCCAGAAGGCTAATGGGATACAGGACTGCATTGGTAGGTGTACTGCCAGTAGGTCAAGGAAAGTGATTATCCCCCCCCTATTCAGCACTGGCAAGGTT
>NW_017728914.1:12369660-12387450 GCF_001723895.1 Crocodylus porosus
GACCCCGGTGCTGTTTCCTGCCAAGGCAGGGGGTCGGACTAGATGATCTACCTAGGTCCCTTCCGACTCTAGCTACTATGAAACTATCATAGAAGGCAATCAGGTTGGTCAGGCAAGACTTGCCATTGGTGAATCTATATATTTAATTGCTTTCTTCTCTCCAAATGTTTAGAAGTGGATTCCTGGAGAACTTGTTTGGCAATTTTTCAAGGGACTGAGGTGAGGCTGGCCAGTCTATAGTTCCCTGGATCCTCCCACTTCCCTTTCTTAAAGATGGGCACTATATTTGACCTTGTTCAATCATCCAGAACCTCTCCTTACTACCACAAGTTTTGAAAGATAATGACCTATTGTTCTGCTATCGCATCTGCCAATTCCCTCAGCATCCTCATGTGTATCATGTCTGGCCCTGGAGAGCTGTACAAATCTAACTTTTCTAAATAGTTCTGAACCTCTTCTTTTGCCACTGTTGGTTGCTCACTTCCTCCCCAAACTGTGCTGCCAGGTACAGAAGTCTGGGAACTTACCTTGCTTGTGAAGACTGAGGTGAAAAAGGCATCGAGTACTTCAGCCTTTTCTGCATTCTCTATACCTAGGTTGCCTCCCCCATTTAGGAAGTGACCCACACTTTCTCTGATCGTCTTCTTTTTGTTAACCTAGTTGCAGAAACCCTTCTTGTTACCCTTCACATCCCTTGCTATCTGCAACTCCAGTTGCACTTTGGCAATCCTGATTTAATCTCTGCATGCCCGAGCAATACTTTTATGTTCCACCCTAGTTATCTGTCCAAGGCCCACTTCTTCTACACTTTCTCTTTGTAGTTTAGCTCACTGAAGAGTTCTCTGCGAAGCCAAGCTGGTCTTCTGCCATGCTTGCTAGTCTTCCTGTGCAATGAGATGGTTAGTTTCTAGTCCCTCAGTGGTTTCTTTAAAATACAGCCAAATCTACTGGAGTTATTTCCCCTTCAGACTCATTTCCCAGGGGATCCTGCCAATCCATTGCCTGAATTAGTCAAAGTCCACTTTTCTGAGGTTCAGGGTCCATACTTTGCTGCTCTCCATACTTCCTTTCCTCCAGATCCTGAATTCAATCATCTTATGGTCACTGTTGCCCAGGTTGCCATCCATTTATACGTTCCCCACCAGTTTTTCCCTATTTGTGCACAGCAGGTCAACAAGAATATGGCCCCTAGTTGCCTCTGCAACATTTTCACGAGGAAGTTGTCCTGCAGCACTCTCCAAAAACTTCCTGGATTGCCTGTGCACAGCTGTACTGCCCTTCCAGCACTTATCAGGGTGACTGAAGCTGTTTAAAGAAAGCCTCATCCACCTTATCCTCCTGGTCTCGTGGTCTGTAGCACACACCTACCATGAAATCACCCTTGTTGTTCTTTCCTTTGACCCTAACACAGAGACTTTCAGCAGGCCTATCTGCAGTTTCATACTGGAGCTCTGAGCAATCATACAGATCTTTTACACAAAGATGGACACAATTCCTCTTCCTTTTCTTCCCTGCCTGTCCTTCCTGAACAGTTTATACCCATTTATGATAGTGTTCTAGTCATGGGAGTTACACCACCAGGTCTATGTTTTTCCAATTACATTATAGTTCCATGACTGCAAGGACTTCAGTTCTTCCTGCTTGTTTCCCAGGATCCATCCATTCATGTACAGACACCTGAGGTAACTCGCTGATTGTTCAACTTCCTTAGGAAGAATAAGTCCTCCTCCCCTGTTGTCCCCTAATGCTCATGCTTTCTCCAGGTTACCCACTTCTCCACTTACTTCAGGGTTTTGATCTCCATCCCCTGGTGAATCTAGTTTAAAGCTAGGTTTGTAATCAGAAATGTCTAACATATTCTAGAAACTTTTTGGATTTCCCTTACTGCAAATCCAAAAAGTCACATACAAATATGCATAGAAGTAGAATCTACTCTGTCAGCACTGTTTTTCCAACTCCAGTGTGTGTGTCTACACACACACACACACACACACACACCCACTCTCTCTCTCTCTCTCTCTCTCTCTCTCTCTCTCTCTACTAAAAACTTCTTGTCCATTATTTATATACACAGTTATTGTATAATTATTAATGGATATGGTATCTGGTTGGTGTGAACTGGCAGATGTCCTTTGAAGTTACCACGCTTAAAATCTGACCCTTTGTAGCTACATTATTTTAAGATGTCTGAAAATCTCTCCTGTCTCTCCACTGTTTATCAAACAATATTGGTGTTTTGAAGTATTGACATATACTGCTTCAGCTTTATTTTGAAATTTGCCTAGCTTAAAAAGGCAATGTGTATACAGTTGGAAAACAAATAATATTCTTATCTCTCTCTTTCTCTCTCTTGGTGTGCATGTTATTTTCATATCCCCATGCAGACGTAAAATTATACACACAAACCTATGCTGTATTATGGATATGGAGCAACATGATATATTAAACAATACTATTATGTGTATATATATATACTTGTATAGAAGTACATTTACAGGTACATATTAGCTTGTCAGTTTTCTCCATAGTGTTTACTGCACCTTTTCTAGTTAATTAGTATTTTGAAGCCAGAATCTGTTTTTCATTTCCTAACCATCTGAGGGGTGGGGAGTAGAGGCGGGGCAGGGGACAGGTATCAAATTCTACTTTTTTAATCAAACAAATCTCCTATTGATATTAAGGAGAATGTTGTTCAGTTTGGCTCATTGTAACACATTCATTTTTAATCAAATGCAGAAAAAACTGCCAATTTGAGAAGGGGAAGAGTGAATGACAACACATTTAAATATTAGTGAAGATATAGGAATCTGTTGCAGATTTTGGAGAACAGCAGACTATACATCTTTTCCACTCTTTGTCAGAAAGCACTCTGTAAGGACTGAACAGCCCTGCTTAACTTGTAGCAGAAAGATCATGCTTAACTGGTTTCCCTCAAATCTCTCCATAAAACTCTGGTTTGACAGCATGACTGACCCAAAACCTGCCACTAGTTAGATTGTTAACATATGAAGACGTTTGCTCACTGTGGACACTGTGGAGACCTTTGCTGTCTCATGTCCTTGTATTCCTTGATTTTCTATGTATTGTCTCTTCTCATACCGGGGACTGTCTGTCTTATTGTATCTATCTTGAAAGGGACTGCCTTTCTGCCCTGAGTTTTTACAGCACCTACCACAGTGGAGTTTTGGTTCATAACTAGGGATCCTAAGCACAATTCCCATAGTGATCCACAAGTAAAACAATCAACTTTTAATTAAAAATCAAGCTTGTCAAAATGGGTTACTGGATCTTACTGTTTTGAGACAGCTGAGGGCTGCATTTTCTGAAGTTTGAGCATCTGCATCTCTCTGTAAATGCAACTACAGCTGCAGTGATCAGCACACCGAAAACCAAGAGTGAGCAGTCTCAAATTGGGCATATGATAATGTAGACCACCAAAGCATTTGCTGTTTTTGAAAATCTTGGCTCCAGTAGTTTGTTAATTATCCATTTGAGGAGTCTTGTTTTTTTCTATAGCCATGATCCAAGATGAAACGTAAAAAATTCTTGTTGTATAAACCTTTTTCTATCCAAAGGTCATATAAATTGAATCTCTTCTTGAAGACTCCCAGAGAGTTGAACAGCTTTTATCTCAATGTGTAAATGTTTCTTTCTCTATGCTACTCATGCCATTCTCTGACCATGTACTGGGCATCTTCCAGCAATTTCCTCCAGCAAACAGAACAGGAGTAGCGTTGCATTGGATGAATTTTGCTTGTCTCGGATGGTCAACAAAGGGTGCTAATGGACATGGCAGCTGGTTTCTCCCCCTTGAGGCTAAACATTTCCCCTGCACTAACTCCAGACTACACTAGGCCAAGAGCTGACAGCTGTGAGTTTGTCCTAAAACTACGCTGCAGTAACTGCTGCCATTTCACAATATAACTCTACTTTCTCGTGTGGATTCAGTGCCAAGTGCACAGCAGTTTGTGAGCTATCTAGTATAGAAAGAGCTGAAAGAAACTCATTTCATTTCAGTATACATTACTGGCACTTTTTTTCTTTATTCTGGGGCTATGAGCTAAACAAGAGTTTAAAACAAACCTGAGGCATTCTGGAAGATATGCCAATAAGCCTCCCTTTGCATGAAAGACAAATATAGAGAACTGCAGACTCAGAGAAAGATTTAATAGGATGAGCTCTTAACACTAGATTGTATTTTACTAACATTTACAAGTATACTCAAGGTAATAATTTTCATTAGAAATGGACTAATGTAGGTTCAGAGAAAAAATGGAGGATAACTCCAAAACAACCCACATATGTGTGGCAGTGATGAGACCCAGAGATGATTATGGTATTTTACTACACAGTGACCCTAGGCATGCTATTGAACATGGAGTGCTTCATGTCTGTTCATTCAAGCTGGAAGGAGAAGACAGATGAAAAAGAAACTAAGGTGACTCAGCAGCTTGTTACCTTGGTTGGCAAAGTATATTACAACATTGTATATCTTGCATGAGTGTGTGTGTGTGTGTGTGTGTGTGTGTGTGTGTGTGTGTGTGTGTGTGTGTGTGTGTGTGGATACTATATAGAAAGGTAGGAGAATATTTATCATTTTCACTGCTCTCCTTTTATCTTCAGTACTCGTGTTCCATTTTGTCTCCTTTTTATCCTCACGAAGTAGCACTAAATGCACAGGAGAACAATGCCAGTTAATGTGAGCTGCTCATATTCAGTTAATTCATTAAAAGCCTGTACATCCCACCCAATTTTGTTCAAGTAATTGCTATACTAGGTAAGCAGCTATTAGAGATCACTATTTTAGTTTTCTGAGGCTTTCAAGTATTTCAGTGGTTTCCCTATACTTCAAATATTTGATAAACTACTCAGTATTATAAAGAAGAGCCTAAGCAATAGTTTATTTTCTATTGTTTGTTGTGATTTAAGGTGAAATATGTTCAAATTGGATGTTGAAAAACTGGTTCTTACATCCATATTTAGGCATCCACTAAAATATAAATGATCTAATTTTTAGGTATGGCAGTCAGTCACAAAAACCTCAACACGTTATGTGATTAGAAATCAGATTTCCTTTACTTTGATACCTAAATTTAGATCTAGGACTTTTCACTGTCCCGATCTGAAAATGTTGGTAAAGGGTAAGAATGGCTAATTCATTTAGAAACTTTGGTACCTTTCCAAAGCATAAGCGGCACTAGAAAATATTATTTGGGGGGGCTGGGCGGTGCAGACCATGGTTGTCTAACCCTACCCCTCCCTCCCATGGGGCAGTTCCAGGGCCAGTGAGCGATGGTGCTATGCGTGCAGCGGCAGCAGAGTGTGTGGCAAGGGTGCTGAGTGCAGCGCTGCAGCAGCGGTGGAACTGGAGCCGCTGTTACTGGCCCAGTTTGCAGGGGGCTAAGCTCCATTAGCTCCATCCTTCCATCACGTATTTTCCATGGTTTTATTATGTGTATGTTGCTTATATAATTCCATCTAGCTTTTTAGTGTACAACAGAGTCTTTATACATAGCTCTTCTAATAGTTCATTTGTGAATAAATTTCAGTCTAAATCAACTCCTGGAAACCAAAAATTCAGAGCTGAAGGCAACATACAAAAGATACAGTATTTACATTTGTTTATCACAGCGATAAAACATTGAAAAAGGGTAGTATTAAACATATCTGAGATCAAAAAGGGTAGTATTAAGCATATCTGAGACCAATAATGAATATTGTGGTAGGAAGAAAATAACAGCGAACTCTATCAAATGACATAAACATTTCATAATCTATTAACAGCAGGCCAGGAAAAAACAGTGTAAGCTTAGAAACGATTCCATTAAAACTCTTCAGTGTTGAAGGGGATACCTGCAGTGGTGAAAGGACATTTTAATCTCCTCTGCTTAGATAGTCTTCATGTTCCTTCTAAGAATACCAACAAAAGAGGCCATTAGACTTGAGTATAGTGTAGTGTTGGGTGCATGGGCAACTCCCACTAAAGCAGGGGCAGGAAAATATGGCCCATGGGCCACATCTGGCCCACCAGGTCATTCTACCCAGCCTGTGGGGCAAAAACACCTCTAAAATTTAGACAATTATTACCCACCAGTTGCTGCCTGTCTGGAAGCCAACAAGGTACCAGCAGTAGGAGCAACTAGCTGCAGCAGCACACAGCTTGGGCTCTGGTTGTTACATGGCCTGCCTGACCCTCTGGGCCCTGCCCCACCTCCAGCCCCCAGAAGCTTCTGGAGATTTGAAGCTTCTGCCTAGCAGAGGCTTCAGCCCTGGTGCCCCTGTGGCTGTTCCCCAGCCCTCCCTCCATCTGAAGGTGGAAATCCAGGTAAGAATGTGCTGGGAAAGAGGTGGGGGGGATTGCCAGAGCTTGCCAAACTCCATGGGGCTCTCAGGACTCTGACTCCATGCCTCCATGTGCCAGTCCCAGCTAGAATACTAGGACTACCATGTGGAGGCGTGGAGTCAGCCCAGTTTGATGGTATAGGGCTTCCCATGGCTCCTGGCTCCTGTAGTGAGCCGCTAGGCTGGGCCAGGTTGGCTCCAGCCATGTTGTGTGGGTCCTGGACATGGAGTAGGAACCGGATGCTGCTGGGCCAGGCTGGGATAGGTTTGTGCTGCACTGTGCAGGTCCCAGCCTTGCAGCTAGGAACTGTGCACTGCAACTGGGGCAGGATAGGAGGGGCTGGCTCTTTGCCATTTGTGCAGGAGCCGGCAGGCCAGGGAGCCGGGAGGCTGGCTGGGCAGCTCCCTTCCCACAAGCTCCCCGGGCGCAGAACCAAAAGTGGAAGCAATCACTTACCGCCCACAGGTGCACGGCGGCGGGGCCTGGCTCAAAGGCCGCGCTGGAAGTAGGGGCAGAAGTGCCGCAGTGGGCAGCGGAGGCCGGTGAGGACACGGAGGGGCGGATGCGCACCCTCTGAGGCAGGACGTGCATGTTCTGGGGGCAGCGGCAGAGAACCGCAGAGGGTCCTGTGACAGAGGCAGTGACCCAGAGAGGAGGCGGAGTGACCATGGCTCATGGGAGCGACAGGCGCTGCAAAGAGTGCAGGCAGGCAAGCTCAGGTGGGTCACAAAGGGTGGCTGGGTGGCCAGCGAAGTCCCTGGGGCCAGGGCCATGGGGCATGCTCAGCAGGACGTACTGAAGATGTAGAACAAGGCCCGGCTCAAGGAGGGGCAGGACTCAAACAACCGCTTAAGGTGGCAGCAGATTTTTGATTTCCCTCCGCTAAGCTCCGCGAGGTTCTCATGGACCCACGCGTGAGGAGGGAGGCAGGGAAGGAACCCCTACTGCGGAGGCTCGGGAGGGGGTGTAGGGGTGGAGAAGCCCTCACTGGACCGCCGAGGGATATGCGGTCTCACTTCCGGACATGCACGCACCAGACAGTCCATCTGAACCAGAGGATCATCATCAAAGTCATGGCAGGCGAGTTCGGGGCGTGTATCATGGAAAGTGGGAGTCGGACACACCAGCGGAGTCCCGGTGGGCAAGCAGGGACACGCAGAAACAGAGGCTCGTCTTTGCTACACCACGTAGGTCCCAGCCATGCAATGGGGTGGCAGACGTGCAAGCTAGAGTAAGCAAGGTGCAGGTGTGAGGGAGGATGGGGGTGTAGGGACTGCCTCACACTGTCCCTCCCCCCACAAGATGCACAGCCTCAGCTGCTAGCAGCAGCAGTAGGTGGGGTCCTTGGGATGCTCATGGTGCTGCCACCCACTGCTGTATGGTTCCAGTTAGGCTGGCCCACATCTATAATGTGGGGCTCCCTCCCTTCCTCAAACCTATGTGTGCAGCTCCTGGCACTTGTGTACCACTGGGAGAAGCCTAGCATGATGGATATTGCTGCCTTCCCCACTACATGCAGCTGCTGGGACTCTGCTGGAAGTGGCAGGGAGCCCCACCCCCCGCTTCCATGTTGGCAGCCAACTCCATTGTGTGGGGCTTCCTCTGGTTGAGTGCCAGGAGCTTCATGTGTGCTGTGTGGAGCCCTGCGCTATAGAGAAAGACCTATCTGACTGTGCTTCTTGTCACCATATGCCAAGACTGGAGCTGTGCACCACTGGGCGGCAGTGCCTGCATAGGCCATGAGTGCCCTGAGTGCCTGCCACCTGCTGCTGCTGCTAGTGGTGGGGGATGTGCAGCATGGGGAGGAGTGTGTGGTGGGTCCCCATGCCCCCCATCCTCCCTCACACTCCACAAACCCCACACAGCCACACCCTTCACCCACAACCCCCAATATGCACAAACCCTGCAATATACCCTACACGCCCCCCACACATGAGCATACATACACCACACCCCCTCACAAACCACATATGAGCATACACACCCATACCCCACCATATCCCATACACTCCCCCACAGAAAAATGCAAAAGTAAGACTTTATTTTTGATCTTTTATACAGTCACTTCTATATACACTGCACAAACATAAATCATGACTAAAGTACTTTTGGTAATAACATCAAAATACGTTATAGTAGATGGTTGACTTTTACTATATAATTTGGGGTTTTTTTCTGGTTCACATGGCAACCCCCCTATCCCACAAGGTATATTTCTGGGGGCAAGGGGGGGACTTCTAGTAGCAAAGGTCAGGGGTTAGGGGTGGAACTTCTGGTCCCAAGATGGCGACCAGGGGGTGGGGCTCCAGTCAAGGGCCGGGGCCACCCTTGCAGCCCTCAACAGCTCAACAAAACCCCCATTAAGTGGCCCTCCAGCCGAAATAATTGCTCAGCCCTGCACTAGAGGCTGCTCTGATAGTGACTATCCTTACACAAACTAACAGCTTTGACTTTGTGCCTTGGAGATAGAGAGCTCTTCATGCCGACCAATCCTCAGAGTCATCCATAAAGTGGTCTTAAATGAAGTGGTTTCAGAATGCATTATGTTTCCAGCCAAAATAATTAATTACTCTGCTGACATGAAGTTATTTTGCACTGGCAATAAGTCTTTGTCCCAAGGAGCTTACATGCCAAGATACTGAAACAGGCTAATATATAGTAAATTGTAATTACGCTTAACCACACTATGTTCCTTATATCTGTGCCTGACTCTTGAGACAGAAGAGTAGTATTTTAAATAGGTTTAATGGAAAAAATGAGTAAGAACATTAGAATATTCATATTAGTTGATTGAAAAAGGATTTTAAAAAATCAGTCTACGATATATTCATTTATGTCTATAAAATATGGATATAAAATGCTGCCTCCCTGGCCAATGGAAGCCTGAAATAGTGGGTTTCTCATAGCATCAAAACTGGAGAAGCATTTCCAGAAGTGCTTGACCCAAAAGGGGTATGGCCAAGCAGTTAGCAGCCATATTTTCCCTGCCAGTGGAATTTAGGAATGAAGATCATTACAGTAAGAAACTTTGTGATGCTTTAAAAAAAATCAATATCTAAAGTATTATGTGTTTGGGGATTCATAACATTGGATGGGTAAAGGAATGAGGCATACTAACCTCTCATGGATCCACATATCCAGAACTAGGTTACCGCCTCAAACCACAGAGGCAACAAGTACCATCCTGTATGTAAAGCTGGTTTCTGCACTGCTTGAATGCAGCATATCCACCTTGTTTCTGCATGATTGCCCCAGAGGGGCAGTAGGTGTTAAGCTATATAACCATTTTCTTCAGAAGTTAGTGCCCTGCTCTTCCTCCAACACTTTCCCCACTCTGCCACCCTACTGAGGAAAAAGAAAGGAGATTTTTTTCTGGAGTTAGTTCTCCTTTCCATGTAAACGTATCAAGGGTCCTGAAGAGCAGAAGCTTGAGTTTTCAGCCCCCATTCCTTCTAGTCCTGAGCCCTTAAATTGTGTTCTTCATTTCTACCTTTCTGTTTTGTCACCTCCTTTGGGCTCTTCTCAATCACGAGGTTGAATAAGTTTTATTCCTTCACAATACATCCTTTTAATTAATTTATCATAGGTACTATTTTTTTCTTTACTTGTGCTGCTTCAGGAAAAAAAGCATTAGCATTTTCTTTTTCTTTTAATCTCTTCTTAAAATCACTAACATACCCATTCTACAGTCAGTTTTGACCTATCACGATTCCAGACAAAGGAATTAAAATGCAACATGATGCAATGGTTATTCATCAGTTGTAATTGCAGTGTTTTGTTAAATAAGTGCCAATTCCTTACTATATGGAATCATATACACAAAGCATTTAAATGTGGCTAAAATGAATTTTTCCCTTCATTCTTTCACTCAAATAGGGACAGAAGTACAGTTACAAAATTTAAGCAACTAATTCTTCTGGAGCTTGCTCATTTTAATAAAGTACTAGTTTTCTTGAAAGCCTGACAAGTGATTTAACATGTAAACAACAAAGAGTCCACAGAAAGTTTGACTTAGTAAATGGTCGGCTTTTAAATGCAGAATGATGAAAATAATAGAAGAAATTAATACTCTCATCCTGGATAAATACAGAACACAATATCAGGGGAGGGACTTTGAATTGAAATTAACATTTTGATGCAAGCTGGTCAAACACTGAACATCACTGAAAGTAACATTTATTGTGAATACATCCCTTTTGTCTGTTCACAAATCATTTGCCAACAGAATAATTTTTATGCTTCTTCATAATTACTAGATATTTCATATGAAAAAAAACCCCTCATTCTTTATGGACTGTTTATTTCACTCTGCATTATTCATTGTGTTTAACTGGTCAGCTAAAATCACAAGGTATTGTTTCATCTCCTTTTATAGATGAAACAGTTAGAGATAGAGTAAGTATCTGATGATCCTCTGGATCATGGTGTACACATAAGAGGTCTATGACCATAACACCAAGACCTTCAATACATACACTTAGACAAGAGTATGAAGGAGTGGAAGCTGCCCAAGACCTGCCATCCACCCTTTAGATCACTGAGACACAATACAAAGGCCACACTGAGTCCAGACATTTGAGATACTTCTACATGTGCTTTGGGGATGGAGGGTCTGGCGCTTTAATTAAAGCAGCTCTGAGAACTGCTCTAATTAAAACACCGCCGTATCTCCTGTATCAGCATCCCCATGCTTAAAAATGGTGGTGGGGGCACTTGAACTAAAGCTTGTTTGATGAGCTTTAGTTCAAGCACCCCCACCTCCATTTTTAAGCACGGGGATGCTGATACATGAGACACAGGAGGCTGCTGGAGTGCAGTAATTCCCACAATCCAGCAGATTCAATTAATAAAGTCTGCTCCTACACATTGGAGTTCCAGCATGTCGGAGCAGACTCAGCACTCATGTATAGGTGTGCTCCATGCCTTGAAGGTTGTAGCTTTTACCAGACAGTGACAGATAGGAACTGCTGCTATCAGCCGAATGCCTCAGCAAGGGTGCATGTCAGTCAGGGTAATGTCCCTTAGTCTTTTGCCAACCAAGAAGAACCTGTGTTCTATAAGCATACATATTTGTAGTTAACCTTTTTTAACATTTTTATACTTGTATATAATTTTCATCTCTCAAATGGCATTATATTTGAAAGCTCTGAGACAAAAATCCCTTTTCAGTAAAAAACTGGTACCAAGGGCCTAATCCTAGTCCTACTGAAGTCAGTACAGAAGACCCTGATCTAGTGAATCACTTAAATCTATCCTCAATTACTTTATGGCAGGGCCCATGGGCCAGGCAACTGGTACAGGACCAGTCCATGGACTAGATCAAGACCATGGATTTCTCTTCTCCCATCCCCAACACATGCTTGATCCAGGACAGGCAACATACTTCCAGGCCTGTCCAAGATCCAATCCAAGTGAATGCCATGGGTGGCACAACCTGGGACTCAGCACTGTATGTGGGGATGGTCTGACATAGCAAAAGGGGCAGCACCAGGGGCTGGATTATGAAGCCCATGAGCCATACATTTGACACCCCTGCTTTACAGAAAAGAGTTCTCCTGACTTCTGTACCAACAAAGGGCCCAATCCATTATTTAATCTGTTAGAGCTGTGGTCCCCAAAGGCCTTTTTCATGAGCTAAGGGGGCAGTAGAAAGCAGAAGTTCTTAGATAAGGAACATTGCTGACTTGCTCTGCTGTGCTGGGGGGCTCAGGAGAAGGCCACATGGATAGCCACCCACGCCTGAAGAATCCTTAGCTTCTAGGGCCGAGTAAAAGGGCCTGTGTCAGGAACCAAAACATTGCCCAAAACACATATGCATCTAAATTTGAAATTTCTATGTGGACTTACATAGTTCCTATGTAAGTGCTGAATTTGCGCACACAGATAAATTCAAGTCTTAACAAAATAAGAAAACCTTTAAATAGGTACATTTTCTACATTTAAGAAAAGGTCATGCCACTTTAGTTTATATTAAAAGATGCTTTTTCTCATTTGTTATATAAATAGTATAACAACTGCTTTTTTAAATGTTTGTAATTGGAAGCTAGTAGATTTGGCATGGTTCATCATAGTGTAGATATTATGCTAATTTTCACTAACATCTTACAAATGAATTTAGGAGATTCTTCTCTCAAAACAGTTATACCATCTTTATTAGTTTACGTTATTGCAGTTGTTGGCATTGTTAAACAGATGGTATTACAAATTTTATAAAGAATAAATAAGAATAAGGAAATAAAAACTCCTTGCTATTCTTGAGGCACTCTTATGGCCCTAGTTCTCTCCTATTTTTTGGACTACTTTACACTTTTCTACCCAAGCAAAGAAGCCATAGAACTGGTATCATATGACAGAACTGTCTTAACATAGTGGCATCAAGACTCAGTGTAATTTGAAGGGGAAGGGTGGAAAATCCGAGAGAGAGACCTCCTCAGATATAACAGGTATGAAAATCCGGTGAATATAAAGGTACATGGATGAACTAGAACTGTGTCTTCACATACTGAATGTTAGGAATGACTCAAGTTCTTCCTGGTTATATTTAATTAATATGAACATGAGCGAAAATAGGGGGAGTTTAGCCATCTTTTGATACTTTTTATTGTAGAGAGAATTTTTTTTAATTTGATACAAAAATAAATTATGTTCAAAGATACATTTCCTTTAGTGGTTATTAATTTAAAAAAGGAAACCCTTTCTATTGCTAAAAAAGAACCTCAATCAATCAAATATAGTTCTTGATTGCTTCCATGACAACAATGCCATTTCATAACTAGAACATCTTTATATATAATTAAGACAAAGGATAATATATGCTTGCAATATTGATATTAACCCTTAAATTACATTTTACATTATTCATTGGGTTTGCTCAGTCTGGTCCATCAGAAGTACTGTAAAATCACATATATTAAGAAATAATGTAAGTTATATTTTGTTCTATGATGATGTGCTTTGCATCTGTCTACTTACAACTCTAGACTTGTTTCCATTAAAAGTAAACTTCTGAAGGAAAGTTTTCATTGTATATTATCCATAAATTCATATTAGGCAACTTTCTTCCTCTATTACTACTGAACATTGGAGTGAAAACAACTTTTACTTAAGTATCATATGCAGTACTAAAACAATGAGTTTAGTCCACATAGGCTAGGTACAGATGTTCAAAAAGCCTGATACGGAATTGATCTAAGTTACTCAGTTTTCTATAAGTGGTGCAGTTTAGATTGGTAGTGGACAGAACATACATTCACCCTTTGGTGGGTGGGGGCAAATCTTAAATGGAGTTCTACCATTTTTAAACCAGTCTGTCCACCGAACTTTTGTTCTGTTATGGGTATAGACCAGTTACCGATCCCATACCAGTAAAAAAAGTGTTAGGTCTGCACCTGGCCATGAACAATTCAGTTCCATTAGAAATATGGTCCATCATGCCTACATGATCCTATTATTTACTATGGCTCTGAATAGCATCTTCAAGACTTAGTAATCAGTCGGCCCATATGTGCTATATTGTTTCTTGCAACAGTGTGAGGGCTACTGGTGAGGCCTCCAAGTGGAATTTTGGATCAGACCCATATTTTCTTGCATTTGAAGATATAATTCTCAATATAGTAATGGTTTTAGTACTATAGCAGTGATGTGACAATAGCAAGGATTGTGACACAGAAGAAAGAGTTCAAATGTAAAATCATTTAATGAATGCACACCATATGCCTTATTCATTATGTTGAATTCAGACCTAGAGTTTGGCAATACATGCACTAATTCCCTATTAGAAATGTGATTCTACATTCCTCATTTAGAAAGTAGTATTAAAAAATCAAGATGTTTGGCTAGAAAAAGATTTCATACCATCTTGAACTTTCCTAGTACATTTTTAAAAGCAAGGGATAATCCTTTTTTTCAGCTATTGTATTTTATTCTGTTGAGGGTTGATGGCTGTAAAACACTGTACCTCCCTTTAAACTTTTCCATATAACTTGATTAGACAGCAGTAATCTCTAATGCTTTCATGTGCAAATTTAGGAGTGACCCGGAACAAACGAGTTTCCTTCATCTCCATAGCAACCAGGACTATGGAAGAATGCCACTCACCAGGCAATGCAAGTCAAATTTCATCCCTTTGATGTTAATTAACAAATTGCTTTCACTAAAGTCAATGCATTTTTCTTCTTTAAATGTTTGTGATAAATTTTTAATATGCCTGAAAATGAGAGAGATACAGTAACACCAGCTAGAGACAGGTAAAGTGTGGGCAGCCACCTTTGCAGATTACCAACACAACATTGCCATCACAACAAGTATCCCAACCAGGGTGTGCATTAGCCAGGTGCCTGTGCACATCTTCAGCGCACTGTGAGGCATAGAGCTAAAGACTGATGCCTCAAGGTACTCAGGAGATGTTCTACAGGGTGATTGCTATAAAAAGGTCATAATTTGTTTTCAGCTTTATATTGCTCTAGTAGAAAAAAAAAAGGAAAAAGGATGAGTTTATGTGAATTATAAGTATGCAAATATGTGTATGTATATTGTATGTGTGTGTTTATATATATATCAAGTAACTATATATTAATTATATATAATTAGTTCTATAAGAAATACCAATTATAAAATGAATTTCATTTCTTACAGAATTAATTGTTCAACTTTTTTTCTCACCGGGTTCCTTGGACCATTTGCCTGTATCCGGATAAGCTTAACCATGTGCTATGTGGCACTGCAGACACGTCTGTGGCACCACACACTAAACATTCATCAGTTTTCCAAACTGCAAGGGATTCTGCAGCCCTAAGAGGCCCCCAGGACCCCAGGTAAGGTTGCTGGGGCCAGCCCAGTGCTAGCCCCAGCTTCTCCTACCCCACCCAGAATAACTTGCTGCACGCCAGAGGGCACGTGGCACAGATGTTCCCCAGGGACAACTAGCAGTGGCACAAGGTGCTCTGATGCTAATTGTCCTTAGGGAACCAAATGTCCACACGTGTGTGGACACAACCTTTGAGTTTCTCTTCTTTCTTACTCCTACTTAGCCCTGAGGCCCTTTCAGTAATTGTTTACTGACTCCTAGGTACTCTTACAAAATCTTTTATGAGATTTTGTTCCTAATTTGGGAGATCCATGAGTCATCTGGGTGGGAGAGGAGAAGAAGGATGTACCAGCAGTTAGGGTGCTACAAAGCTCCACAGACCTTCTTATAAATAAATTAGAGAAATCTGGACTAGACAAAACTACTATAGGATGCACAGACAATTGGCTCAATAGCCTCAAGCAAACAGATCCATGTCAGATTGGCAGAAGCTTCAACTGGAGACCCATGGGGGTCTATTATTGTCCCAATGGTGTTCAGTAATCTGGATGTTGGAATAGAGAGCTTCTGCAGCAAATCTGCAGGTGACACCAAAATGGGGAGGATGAAGAACACATTTGAGGGCAGAACTGCAATTCAGAAGGATCATGACACACTGGATAACTGAGCTGGGGCTAACATGGTAAGTTCAGTGCTGACAATGCAAGGTACTACACCTGAGGAAGAATGATCAAAAATACAAATGCAAAATGTGTGACTCCTGACTGGATGGCAGCACTATGGGGAAGGGTCTGGGAGGTGAAAGACACAGGAGGTGATAGTGCGTCTTTACTCAGCACTGGTTAGACCTCATGTAGAGTACTGAGTGCAGTTCTGAGCTCCACATTTTGAAAAGGACATGGAGAAGTTAGGGAGGGTCCAGAGGTGGAGAACAAAAATGATAAAAGGCTTTAGGAGGCAAGTCATATGAGGAGAGGGTGAAGGATATTGGCATGTTCAGCTTATGGAAAAGACATTTAAGAGGGGACATGATAGCAAATTTCAAATACGTGAAGCACAGTCATAAAGATGAGGAAAAACACTTTTTTTCTTTTGCTGCCGAGAATAGGTTGTAGACCAGTGACTTGGAGTTGTAGCATAGTAGGTTTATATTGCATATCAGGAAATACTTCTTCGTTGTTAGAACAGTGAGGCAATGGGATACTGACTATGGAAGTTGTGGAATCTCCATCACTGGAGGCATTCAAGAGGTGGCTGGATAAGCATTGGTTAGGGATGATCTAGGAGTAGCTATTCCTACATTTTATTGTGACTATTTCCTATGCTTCTATGATTGGCTAGCTGCAACTTGGGGCTCAGAAGGAATTTTTTTTCACTCCTGCTGCTACATGTATCATATTTACTTTTCATTTATTTATTTATTTTATCTCCACCCTCTTCAGAAGCATTGGGTACTGGCTATAGCCAAGGCTGGGGTTTTTGACTGAAGTGTGCCAGTCAGACAAAGTGCCATATTTGGGGCCAGGAAGGAATTTTACCCTATGGTACAAGTGGTATAGACTGTGGGGATTTTTGCTTTCCTCTGTAATGGGGGACCCCTTTTCACTGGATCTCTTGAGTGTATTTTAACAACCTTTGCAGCAGTAGGATGTTGGCTGCCACGGTCCCTATGCTTTACCTGTGGTAGGTTATGGCATTATGTTATGTGGTTCTGTCTTGTTTGGCTGTTGTTTTGCTATGACTTTTGATAATGCATTTGTACAGGATGGTTTGGATAGGGATAATCCTGCCTCATGTGAGAGAATCAGCTAGATGACTTATGGAGGTCCCTTCCAACCCTACATTACTATAATTTCTATGATTTTCTTGGATTCCCTTAAGCTGGATTCAATTCCTTATGGTAGCACAAACATCCTGTAAGACCAAGGCCAGACACCTTTGTCTTCACTGTAGACTTAACTCCTTGAGTTAGCCATTCTCAAGTGAGAGCAGCTATTCTGCAAATTAATACTCAAACTGGACATAGCAATGTGATAACTGTATAGAGTGATTGTATTAGTAGTTGATGAGCTGCAGAGAGGATAGGTTTAGGTTGGATATTAAGAAGAACTACTTCACTGTAAGGGTGGCCAGAGCCTGGAATAGGCTCCCCAGAGAGGGTGGTGCTCTCAGCTTCCCTGGAAATCTTCAAGAGGAGACTGGATAGGTACCTGGCTGGGGTCTTATGACCCCTGCCCCGCCCCCAGTGCTCCTTCCTGCTCATGGCAGGGGGTCGGACTAGATGATCTGTCTAGGTCCCTTCTGACTCAATTGCTTCTATGATTCTATGATTACCTTGAGCCTTTCTCCCTTGACAGGTAAGTCAACCTGAATTAAGTGTCTTTGCATATGGACAGGACTTGAGCTCTATAACGTATATAGTAGGCCTGTACTAAGCGGCTAGTATTTGCTTTGAATTCAGACTCAGCCGACCCTTGGGCCAGCGATTTGATTCAGTGATTTGAATCACTGTCCCTAATTGATTCAATTATATCTGATCCAGAGATTCAGCTGCCGAATTGGCCGAATCTCCGAAACAAACAGGCCCCATCCCCCACCCATTCTCCCAGCCCTGTCAATAGCTGCCGTGCCTGGCCCCAGC
>NW_017728914.1:12387550-12425140 GCF_001723895.1 Crocodylus porosus
TAAAAAAAAAAAAAAAAAAGCCGTTCACTCACTGGATCCTGCCATATGGGAGGGCAGGGCTTTTTGTGTTTGTTTGTTTTTTTAAGAGGTGGGAGCTGAGGTCAGGCAGGGCAGTCATTAATGGGGCTGGGAGAGTAGTTGAGGGAAACTCAGGGGGCTGGGGGAGCAGGCAGGGGATAGGGCCTGGTGGGGTTTCCCTGTGGCCCCATTCCCCCCTCCTCTAACTCCACCCCCACCCACCCCCTACTTACTGGCATAATGTCCGGGTCCAGCTCCCTGCAGCAGCAAGTAGGGACTGCCCAAATTTCCAAAGCTCTCTGAATCTTTTCCAGATCTATTCAGAGAGCTTTGAATTGATTCAGACCCTTTTATGGGTCTCCTGATTTGATTCAGATTCAGAGATTCAGCCACCAAATTCGGCCAAATCTCCTCCAAATCAAAGCAACTGTAGCTTCACACAGCCCTAATTTATAGTACAACTTAAGCTAACTCTGCAGTGAAGACAAGCCTGAAGTCACTCCGGTGCCTTGGGTCCCAATTTGTACAATAGGGATAATAGCACTTTGTTACTTTATAGTGTGCTACCTCATAGACACAATAAAAACTGTGAGTTGATCAGCTATGGCAATGGGGACCAAATAAGAAACCAGTTTTAGTTTCTACCTTTTTCTCTCCCTGCCACTAGCTAGCTTACCTTCAGTTTAGCAAGAAACAAACCTTACTTAATACATTAAAAAAGAAGTGCCTATACTATAGCCCAGGTCGGTTACAACAACGATGAAGCTACAAATGAGGAACAACATGAACCATTCTGTGCTTACACATACACCAGTTACTGTGTTCAGCTGAACACCTCCTCAAAGCTGCTGCAAATTCTGCACTCTTGATTTAACAGGCATTATGAAGCTGTCTCAAGACCCTCCCACCTAGCAATTAAAATATGTGCAAGATAATTTTTGTTTTCCCAATTTTTAAGATAATCTTTTTCAAGTCTGCTACAGGAATCTCCACTAGAAGCATAAGCTGTAAAAGTCCCTGCCACAGGATAAAAAACGACTTTTTTGACCACATTTCAGGTCAGTAATTCTCCCTGCATTTCTGTTGCTTGGTTTCATTACTAAGAATAATACTAAGTAAACATAATCTCCAGCCCAAGATTATATCCTAAAACCTGGCCACCTAAATCTGGACTTTTATATTAAAACCTGTCTGTCTCTGACTGTGCCTTACCCTTAAATGAGCTACTCTGACCTCCTAGCAGCCACAACAATTTCACAAGCAACTCCAGCTCCAGTGCAAAAACAGGAGATCTGCCTTTTTCTCTCTGCTAGGGACCAAAAGGGTGGAATGCCAAGCAGAACTTGGCACTTGGCTGCAAAGAACTGTGCTAGAAAATGATGTTAATTTAAGATTCAGTACAGCCCTTTATCTCTGTACAGTGGAACCAGGTGTACAACAAATAAGCAATATTAACACAAACATAGATGGTGTCAGGGCTTATAAAAAGAAATTAAAACAGGAACCTGAGCAGTTAGACCACATCTGAATAGCCTTAATCTTCAGAGAAACTTACATTTGGATTTGGATCTGAAATTTGCAGCTCAGGCCCATCTCGTGAACTAACAGCTTGAGAAATAGTTCTCTACATGAGAGAACATTTTGTCCTAAAAGTTAAGAAAAAAATAAGAATATTGTTTCAGGGAGTTTGCAGGAGGTATCATCATTGCTCAACATTCTCTCTGTGAATATTTACACACCTCCAGCTACCAACCTATAATCACCCTACTGTGAGGAACTCTCCCAAGGAATCACCTTGAACTAGTTTCTGTTGTCTGTCTTTTCAGCATGGCCTTTACCACACTGACTTTAAGAAGGACACTGGTATCTCAAAAATGAAGCCTTGTGTGTTAAAGAAAGAAAATACAAAGGGACTAGGGTTTTGTTGTTGTTCTTTTTCTCAGCTTGATTAGTCTCCATTAGCATTTAGGAATGGAATTAAAAAGTAATGATTTCCTGGAAAACAGGAAAATATTTATATGCAATATGTAAATAAAATTAATATGTAACAATATTATGAGAAAGTCAAGAACTTTTTTTTTAATCAGCTCACTTAACTCTACAATTGTACAGTTTTACATAAAAACCATGCTATTGTACTCATTTATCCAATGTAGCATAGTTGCTTCCTGCTAATTTTTCCGAGTAATGTATTCAAAATTCCATACCAGAATTTCTCAGAGTACCCATGTAATAACCTCATACCTCAAAACAAGCAGAGGAATCGAATTGTAGTCTGAGTACACTGTGGAGGTTTGGTATTTTTAATCATGTTCTTAAATATAAACCAAGGTATACTATTAATGTGCTACTTATTTCAAAATGAACTGTATTAAGTTAAAAAGTATTACAGTATATCCTTATCAAGAGAACAAATTGTGCAAATTGCTTTCCATACTTCCTACATACTTTCAGAATACTTTTGTAGCTGGTGTTGTCAGATACATTATATCATCTGTGGTTTCTTCAGAACAAGATACTTATAAAGATGTTCTCCAAATAACAGATGCATATCCTGATTCAAACCTGAGCTGTGTGCATAAGGTAGGTAAACAGACGGCTGGAGCACTGTTGATGAATACCACTGTTTATAACAGTATCTTAACAGCGCTCTTCTGCAGTACTTTTTGTGCAAATCTATATCCATACAACATAGATTAATCCCTAAGCACTGGGATAAGTCCAAAATGCAGTAAGACGCCAGCTCATTTTACACTAGATACTAAATATTCCTGAAGCGAAAAAAAATGTATATATAAATTTAGCTGTTCCTTTGAGTAAATGCTGTGTACGTCAGAAGTTGAAATCTACTCTCAATAGGAAGAAAATTGAGAGATCATAAATATTATCAGTAAAAGTTTTTAGAAATACTGGTAAAGATGCATAATACTGGGCAGATATTGATTCTTTTTGGTTTGCTTTGCATTCTTTGTTGCTGTGCTTGGAAAAATAAATATATAATCAGCTTGCATGTGTATTTTTTGTGCTTTGAAGTAAATGACAGAAGTTTGATTCAGATACTATATAAAGATACTATAGTTGGTAAATGCAGAAAACCTCAAATATGTTATTTAATGCACTGAGTCAAATTCCTCCCTATATACCACCCTAGTGACAAAGATACACATTAGGGAATATGAACGGGAAGTTTTCCTATCTAATTTGCACAAGGAACCAGAGTCTATCATCATTAGTTACATTGGGTAGCAGCTCACTTCACAAATGGTTGCACTCAATTCAATGTTGAGTACCGATGGCTGGGCCTGGTCCAAAGCTACTAAGGCACAACTGACTCTGGAACCATGATAAATGAAGAAAACTCAGTGTTTTGTGATTCACAAAATCTGCTTCTCATTGTCATGGAATTAAGACGGTGACGTGGGCTGTGTACACACATTCTAATGATCTGGGAGAATTCCCCCAAGTTTGTTTTCCTGGTAGACAAGCTTAGCTAGAGACCTCTGAACATACATTTGATTGCTGAGTTCTTGAAGAGCACTGAGCTTGCAGTGCTGCTGCTGCACAACAAGGGGGGCCCTATACACACATCTTAGCATACTCAGCATGCTCAGCTAGCCAGTCTATATGGCGACCGATGACAGCAGCGCAGAGAGCAGCCCTAATGGGCTGAGCCAGACTGGTCAGAGCCAGCTTGTATCTCCTTGCATGACAATGCGGGGTTTGTGAGAGGGCATGTTCTCCTCCCTGTTCAGCTAAAGTTCCCTGGGGGTGGAAGGAGTAAAGCACCCTGGAGTCCTGAGAACTGTGTTGTAGCTTCCCTCCATAGGGAATTTGTACAGACATTCACTCTTATTTAATGCTATTTTTTTCTCAGATTATTTTTCTCCAGGAGTGGCCATTTTTGCTCTGGGAGAAAAATCCTGAGCATCAATATACTGGTGGTTGCTGTTGAGAAAGCAGTGACTCTCCCAGAAGAAACTGAATGTCTGCATGTGGCCTTAAATAGAAAAGGAAGGAATATTGTCTGGGACAACTGCATGACAAAGGTGTACAGAGCCCACAAGAGAGGCCTGCATAAGTAGCTGGCAAACAACTTGTGCTATTTACTGTAATATTTTCCCATTTTTTCCTTATAGTATATGGTGTAGGTGGAGAGAGAGAAGACACAGAAGAAAGGAAAGGAAAAGGAAAGGAAAAGGGTGTTTATAATTTTTCCTGCAGGATGGCTGAGCAATCTCTGGGACACCTTGCAACAAAGGAGACATGTGAATATGTAATGTTTATTGGTATTTTCTGCGCTTGGCATGAGGTAGTTTTCTTCTATGTCTGTGATGTGAAAAATCTCTGCGTGTTGGTTGGCTTTAGTATATAGGCACCCTGATGAGCACTAAGAAAGAATCACAGAAAGAACTCACATCAAATTGGCTGCCTACAACACCCTCTCTTTATTAAAGTACAAAAAAAGAGGAAAACAAGGATATGCATGAACAAAATAATTTTCTTTTTCTATGCTTGGTACAAAGTAGGTTGCTGATGCTTGTGATATTAAATTATTTCACATGCACATCTGTGTTCCTAGGCACTCAACTGAGTCCTAAGCAACAACATGATTTTCACTGAACCTTGGAGGAAAAAACCCTACCCTTTGATAAGACCTTTGTTAAGAAAACAAACAAAACAAAACAAAAAAGAAAAAAGAAAGAAAACCTGAAGTCCATGTCATGCTAGATATTGTGCAGCTTCATCCCAGTTCAGTAATTCAGCATTCGGTTATTTTAGGCAATGACAGAGGAAACGGCAGCTCTAACACTTCTCTGCTGTAATGCCCAGCAAAAAATGCCAATAATTTATTACATATACAAGGAGTTCAATTGTTTCATTCCACAATTTTCCATCTCTTTTTTTCCCCACCTCTCAGTGTCACAGAATATTGTTGTCTAAACCTAAGTGGGACATAATTTAAAATACCTAGTGTGATGATAGGAGAAGCTGAGCATGAATAAACTAGCTCTTTCACTTTTCTCCATTTTTTCCTTTTAAAAACCATCTTTTATGAGTTTGGGTAAATAAGTATTATAACTGTATGCACTGCAGTCTGCCTAAATCATTTGATAGGCAATTATCTGCTGTACCTGTGGTTAGACAGATATTCTCATGTGCCCAGAGACAGAACAATCTGAAAATAATTTGTTCAAGTACTTTTGTGTAGTTAGATAAGGGTTCCACATTTGCAACTGACTGTTAGAAAGATGGTTATTTGCACAGAGTCATTATGATTAATAGATCCATAATTCACTATGAAATTTTTGACCTTGCATTCAGTGTGTTACGGAAGGTGTCCTATTTAAAAACAAACCCTGTTTAATTCATCAGGAGAGATTTATTTAGAAGCAATAACAAGATACTACAAAATCCACTTCATCACTAGACCACAGAGCCTAAAAGAAATAAATTTGTTATAATTTAATCATAATAACAATCATATCTGTAAATACATAGTTTACCTTAAAGTGGCACTTTTAGATAGAAATACTTTTATTATACAAATATCTTTGCTTGTGGGACAATATATTGGAGTGTTAAAACTAAAAGAATGATAAAAACCTTATTTTCATCAACAGCATTATTACCTTCTGGCATTTCACATGCTTTGGATAATAAAACTTAAATATATACTTATATTTTTGTGCTTACATTCATTTTCATTTTCTAGTTCAGTCAGACTAGGAGTACAATGATGCTACGGCAGGCTGCAAACAATACATGGCAATACCCGATTCCAAAACACACAGTTTTAATCATATTTACTTTTAAAAACAAATAATTAATTAGAATGTTACTATTATTATTAAATTATGTCAACAGATAAAAATACACAATTTTAGGTCTTATGAGGGCCATTTTAATATGTTGGAAAAATACTTTTGCTACATTCTTATGCTGAACAATCAAAATGAAATATGTATAATCACAATTAGTGAAATTCTTTAGCACCTAATGGAGTTCTCATAGCCTCAGGCAGGTTAGCACAAAATTTAACATGTGATAATATCGTTGAAGCTAAGGAAGTGTAAAATGTATTGTACACAGCACTTATCTGCCTTACAAGTAGTTTGAATTACAATATTTTATAGATTATTCCTTTATAGCTTCTGATTTTTTTAAAAAAAGAATAATTGTCAGTTCCTAAATAAAATGAATCTGTATATATACCAGACCCCTTTTTTTCTTTGATTTTTGTGATGCTATTCTTTTCCCTGAAAATTAATTCCTTTTCCTCTCTAATGATGAGATCTTTGTCTCAGGAGCTATATGTAAATACACTAAAGTGGGTATTTTCTTTTTGTTGTTGTTGTTCCTTTTTTAGAACAAGAGGTTGCAATATTTGTGGGGGGGGGACGGTATAATCAGACACATATTTGCAGGCATCAATTTATTTGTTTCAGTTAGATGCAATTTATCCAATGGCAGGCTGATAAAATGATTCATTTCACTATTATTTTATCTTAATGTTAGCGAAAGAAACTTCACAACAAACAAAAAATATATGTGGCACTCAGCCATGCAATTCCTATATTGTTTGGTATTCTTTTCTCAAAGAAAAGCAAGACTGCAAATACTTTTTAAATCTCTGCTCACTTATGGGCTGCTTAAGTGTCCTTAGGATATCTTTTTTTTTACTGTCTTAGCTAAAAAAAGAGCTTCCTGAACCCAGAGGATTAAAAGAGAGTGATGTCAATGCATTACAATGTTGAAGTCCTGTTTCATGTTGGTCAAGATGGCTCATCTAACAGTCTTTTCTCACTTTGATGTTGGGGAAGTATGACTGCTCTGTATTCTCTGAAGTCCTTTTCTGTTGTTGAGTGTTTTGAATTTTATGATAATAAAGTAAGGCAGGGAGCAATGGGGTTCATAGACCCAAACAGCACACAGAAATTCTACAAATCTCAGTGTGCTGATCCATAGATTATGAGCAGAGGGTGACACAATTAGGAAACAGGTATCTGATTGCATTTTAAATATTAAATCAAAATCTTCTATTTCAGTAGTATGTCTTCCAGACTAGACATCTTCACATGTATCCATGCACCAAATGACAATGGAAATAGGGAACGTATGAACATATTAAGATTTTTCTGCTTGCCAGCAAAATTGAATTGTTGACTGCTTTAAATAAGTATTTATAATTATAGATTTTTTGTGAGAATTAAGATTGTTTATTGCACCTACACTTGCTTATTTGCTTTTTCTCTAAAGCAACTCTCATAGTCAAATTCAGTTTAGATTTAAAAAGTTATGCTCATTACAAAGATTGCCAGATATTTTTAATTCAGAATGGATGAGCTTTTTGTATGTAACAATATCTTTTTAACCTCCATCCCCTTTTCCTTTGATATGACGTGGGAAAGTAAAAACAATGCCCTCTAGAAAAATAACATGCCAAGATAACAGATGGCCTTTATCTTCAAGCCATTCTGACCTCATAGTAACTCATACTGTCAATGTGATACAGTATCTCTGTGAAAACCCTTACCTACATGAGAGTGGAGCATGTTCATTGACAGATAACTAATAATATGCTTCTTAAATATTACAGATGCAGACAAACAAAATGTAAGCACTACCACATAAACTCCCTAAAAAATTCAACAATTTCCTCCGAGGCATCACTCTAAATGGCATACTGCTGAGATAAAATGAACAGATATAGTACAGAAGCTGAATTCAAAACCTCCCTGTCCAGAAATCCAACAGAACACTTCAGGTACTTGTGCTACACTGGTACCCATCTAAGTAGCATTAAAAACCTATTGTCTATAGCCAAGATTTATGGTATCAACAAATATGCTCAGATGAATCCATTAGGGGCACAAAACCTACAAATATTTCAGGAGGAATTCACCGGCATGACATTCTCTCTGCATACAGCTGATAGAAAAATGTCACAGGCACTTAGGCTAAGTACAGACAGTCAAAAAGCCCAAGGCAGAATCGATTCAATCTTCACAGGTTTCTTTAAGCTGCATAGATTGGACCATTAATGAACTGAACTCATATTCACTCCTCAGTTGGGGGAAGACAGGCACATGCCAGCACTGGTTGAAGCCAGAAGGTCAGGGGCACTCTTGAATATCTCCCAGCATGCCGGATATTACTGAGGACACCTTAGTGCAGCTGAACTCATTGGCTGCCCAGCATATGCCCCATCCCACTACTGTCCCCACTCCTTGCTGGGAAGGGGAAATGGAGCACCGCACCCCTACTCTAGTCCCATCCCCGCAAGCTGAGATCTGCTCAGCTGGGAGAACCCTGTGCCACAGGAGACAGGAGGGGGCGTTGATGTCTCTGCCTCCTGCGAATCTTTGCCTTTGACCTGCACGGGGAAGGGAGGAATAAAGCCACCCACTCCAGTCTTGGACCTCCCAAGCTGGGCTCTTCCCAGCTGGGGGAAGCCCACACTATGGAGGGGTTTCCTCCATCCTTGCCCAGCTGGGCTGTCTCTGTAGAAGGAAGGTTCAGGCCCCACTGCACACCACAAGCTCTCCAGGGCTGCCTGGCTTGTCTTGGTGCTGGGTTCCAGCAGGTTATGCCATTTTGAAACTGGTTTATGTGCACTTCTGTTCTAAGTTTAGACAGGTTTCTAGTCACTTATCTTGCTTGATGCATAATTTCTATCCCCAGCCTTAAATACTGGAAGCAGAACTACAAACAAAGAAGAATCCGGACCAGGGGTGGGCAAAGTCTGGCCCATGGTGGACTCCATATCCCAGCAGCCCTTGCAGTGATGGCTTCTTTTGGTTGCCACTGCCAGACCCAGCCCTGCTGCCTGGAGACCCCAGCCTGTCCACTCCGCACCCACTGCTGGGGATGGGACCCATACAGGAAGGGTGCACAGCCAGACAGCTGGGAGGGGACCACAGCCAGGAGTAAGATGGGTGAGCAGGGCCAGAGAGACTCTGGGATCTTGGAGTGGTGACAGCATGTCTGGGGCTGAGGCAGAGCCATGATCCACTGACACATGCCTCTGCAAAGTGTGTGGGTTCTCCAGAAAGGCGTGTGCGGGGAGTGGATCATGGCTGTGCCCAGCGTGAGTCCCCTGCTGTCACTGCTGCAGGATCCTGGCCCTGGTCCTGGCCCTGGAGCAGCTCCCTCCCCAGCCATGTGCCCTGGCCATGCAGTTCCTGGCCAGTCTCCATGGAGACCTCAAAAGTGTGGGGTCATGACAGCACAGAAATGTGACAGCGCGGGGCCCAGCTGGGCTGGGGCAGAGCCCCATTTCTGCATTTCTGTGCTGTCACTACACAATATTGTCACAGCCCCGTGCTCCCAGGGTCTCCATGGAGATTGACTGGGAGCCATGCAGCTAGGGGCTGCTACGAAATGGAGTCCAGCCACTGGCCAGATCTGCCATTTTCCCCACCCCTGGCCAGACAGATATCAGCGGCAGATATATGTACTCTGTAACCCAACAGTCAAACAGGGAAGAATAAGCTCAGTGAGCCAAAAAGGTATTCCCTAAGTGCTAAATGTGGAACGCCTTGTAAAGTAAGTCTCTGATTACTATCAGTATGGTAATGTGGGAATTATCTGACAAAGGTATAAGGACAGATGGGCTAATGAGGATAAGGCCAGATCCTCAGCTGACATAAATCAGTATATGTACATTTATGTCAAAAGTACTTTTGCTGATTTACAGCAGCTGAGGGTCTGGCTAATAACTCACAATGTATCAGAAAGGGTTCTGCACAAATGCAGCCATCAAAATCCAAATAAGCTTACCTATAAAATTGACAGAGGGAGATTATTACTACTCATTTGAGACTAAGAGTTCATCAGACAGACTTCATCAGGGGGCCAACCTTTTTGGCAGGCCTGGCACAAATTGGCCCTGCACTCTTCTTGAGTCTACTCCAGTCTCCTTCCCCTGCCCAATCCGCTGCTCTTCTTTTTTCTTCCTGCCCTATACTCCCTCTCCAATAAGCAGTTCTGCTTTTTGCTTCCTGGCCCACTTGCCATTGTGCTGGCGAAGGAAGGTACAGAAGGTTGTATTCAGGTGATGTTAGATGAAAGGTAGCTATGTACGTGTAATATATGTATAGTGTATAAAAATGATGCTCATTACATCTTTTACAGAAATAAAAAACCCTCTCTGTGCTGTGTCACAGAGGAAATTCAACCACAAAGTATTATTTGCATGATGAAATACCTGCAGAAAGCATTATGTGTCAGCTTTTGCTCCTCTGCTGCTGCTGAATATGTTCAGGTGAGCAGAGGATGCTTAGTAACATCTGCTGGAGCTGCTGCCATCTTGCTGCCCTAACTGTACAAGTGGCAGCTTTAGCCTGTATTTCAGAGAGCCCTGTCAAGAGAGGCTGTCCAGGGCATCAAGAGAACCATCAGGGCAAGAGGGGGCAGAGGGACAGAGTGTGGGCCTCCTTGTGGCCCTCAACTCTTCAGCTGTGCATTAGCAGCAATGCAAAGTGCACAGGGGTTGATTTAGTTGTTAAAAAGGGAATCTTTTTAACATGGACAATACACATGATACATGATCAAGGAAGTCCTATATTTTCTCTTATATATGTGGCTATGACCTTTACTACTCTAAAATCTGAACTTGAAATAAAAGGAGGAAAATGGTTTAACACAGAGAAAAACAGAAATGCTTGAAAATAATGATGACCCCAAGGACAGGATGACAGTAATCAGTCATCATGAGCCCCTTCTAGAACTGCAGGTACCAGTGGCTCCATGTGGAGAAAAAAAATCATATTCCTGCCCAGGTTTTTTATTCTTTCAATTAAGAAAAGATTATATGATTATATACATGTTATTTTCAGTGATACTGCTATGGTACAGAACTACTAACAGTGTAAACTTAATTACAAATGACAGTTTATGAAATAATTATAAGGAAATGATTGGACAGTGATTTCATGCTTCCTCTTTAGGTGTGTTTAACAGAACACTAGTGGGTTTCTCATTTTGCAAAAACATGACTATCAGTCAGATAACAGTTGCAGATTAGGAAGTAACTCATTTTATGTAATGAGACTATACAGTGTTTATGATACAAAACATGACTTTCAGATAACAAAACATGCTTCATTGTAACTTTAGATAATGGATTGGATATTAGTTGAATCATGACCACTGGCAGGATAAGTGTTGTTCAGCAAGCCATGTTCACAGTCTACTCATAGTCAGGGTCAAATGTGTACCTAACAAAGGCATTCGGTAAAAGCTGAACATTCCCTCCTGCTTGATGAGCAGAATTTAAAAGTGAGGATCTTCATGCCTGCTAGATTGTATCCTATATCATCCATTTCCAACCCCCCAGGACCTCACCTCACCTCCATGAATTACACAAAATTAATTGCCAGTGGTTCTGAAATTGTTGCTGGTTTACTTTATGGAGAATTGGCTCCCCAGAGATTATTTTAATGTGTTCCAACTTAAATTGGTAAGTACTTTTTAACCTATTCCTTTCTGATTCTCTCTTCTTTCTCATTATTATTATTAGTGCATTAAGCTTCCTATTACTATTATCCTTTCTAGTGGAGGCTAAAGCAAGGTAGCTATTAAGCTTTTCAGCTTTCTTGTTGCCATACATTATTTTTTCCTTCCTTCTTAAGTAGAGAACCCTACACTTCCCTTTGTTATCTTTTTGCTTCTCATGTATTTAAAAACCTGTTCTTTCCCCTTTTACATCCTTTTCTAATGGTACCTCATTTGGTGCTTTTGCCTTTCTGGCTCCATACCTCTATTTCTTCACTATTCCCTTACATTCACCCTTATATAACTTCTCTCTCAGATGCATATGCACACACATAACCTTTTTCCAGTTTTATTTTCAAGGTTCGGTCTTTAAAAGTTCTGTTGCGGTCAAAGCTACTATAAAACTAGACTGCATTCTGGGCGGAGGGAGGGGAGAGGAGAAAAAAGTATTCAAAGCAAAGCAGATTTCAAATGATATACTTGCCATTCAAATGACAAATATGTTTTGTTCTGTATTTGCTCTATCCCAAATGTACTTTCCATTACTTTTGATAGAGCTAGTAAAAAATCTGTAATGAACAATTCTTCATGGACTGATGTATTAATTATTAGTAAGAATTTATTTACTAGACAAATACATTTAATGCTACAAGTTGTTTGTGGGCTTATCTCTACAACTGGCCATTTGTGTTCTATGGAATAAATACTGAATCTCTGCCTAGATGGCTAAATATTATGCAGCCAAAAAGAGAAGTTCTGAACTACATTTTCAGATGAATAATAATTCACACTAAAATTTCTCAAGATTTTGATGTTGGTAAACTTTTTTACAAATTAGCCAGAGTACTTTGGAGTTATCTAGAAACCACCACCCAAATCAGGAAAAACTTGAAATTTTTATTTGTGAAATTATTTTTGAATGAATGGAAGTATTTTTATTGATTTTTTTTTTACTTTAAATTTGTTTGACTCAGGGGCAGATTCTTAGACATGATGTTGCTTCTGTGTGACGCTATTATGTGTGGTACTGGGCCACAGATAATAAGATCCTTTCATGGAACAGGTCTAGTATGGAACCCCTGCATTATCTCCACTCTCTGCCAGTAATACAGACAAGGTGGTTAAGGCAAGAAGGTATGATGGTTATTTCATACAACAGTGCTGAGCCATTACTTCTGTTTTAGGTCCTTGGTGCTACTGCTACGGCTGCATGAAGTTTTGGTCCCTGATTCGATTCAGCAGAGATTCAGCCCGATTTGGTGGCTGAATCTCTGAATCTGAATTAAATCAGAGGACCCTTTAATCTCTCCGAATTAAATCAGAACTCTCCAAATAGATTCGGAGAGATTTGGAAAGATTTGGCAATTCAGACATAGACACAGCTTTAAGTGTTTTTTCTACATACCTCTAAGTAGCAGGTGGCTTGTGAATGCTTGTGATGCTGGGGTGCATGGAGTGTCCCACAGAAGCGCAGGGGGATCCCCAGTGTACTTGGCAGCAGACCGGAAAGTGGACCAGAAGTACTTCTGGTCCACTCCCGGGTCCGCCATGCGTGTGCTGGTGTCCCCTTCTCACCTCCCACCAACTCAGCAATTGGTGCCTCCTGGGTCTGGGGGAAGAGCTGGGGTCCTTCTGTGGCTGATTGCTTATCTGGCGGGACTGGGGGGGGGGGCAGAGCACTCCCTGGCAGACCCAGAAGTAGACTGGAAGTACATGCTCCTGTGGGATGCTTCATCCACCCCAGCATCGCAGCATTCATGAGCCACACCTAGTACCTCGACCTATGTAGAAAAAACATTTATAAAAAAAAACTAGCTGTGTAGAAAAACATTTAAAGCTGTGACTATGTCTTATTCTCTGATTATCCGAATCAGCATCGACTCTTCAGATTAGGATTCAGCTGAATTGAATCAGGGACAGTCTTCCAAATCAACAAAATGAATCACTGTCCCCGATTCAGGTTGAATTCAAATTGAATAGGGCCTCCTTTGTACACACCTAGTTACTGCATCTGGTAAAAGAGAGAATGGTGTTGGAGATGCTCTAATTTAGCCTGAAAAACTGAACTACACCGTTGTGGAGCAAGGAGAGCTGTAACTGCCCACTGACCTGATAACCTTGCATAGCTGATAATATGGCCATACTATTTGTTCTGAAAAATTGACATTTTCAATGAGAATGTGCAATATCTACTTATTCATCTGCAAGGACAGATTCTCCATTTTAACATTGATTACATGTTTCCAAGATAATTAAATAGGATCCTCTTTCAATAATCTGTAGGTACCATGAATTGCCATGGTAACCTTTTGTGACTTCATTTAGAAATCTTTTTCCTTATGAAAGCATCCAGCTACCCTTTTATTTACTAATGGATTTATATTACATCCTATCTTTTCAAATAAATTAGACTATACCTTCTAGAGTGCAAAAATATTTAATCTAAATGCCTACTGCTATGCCATGAATGGAAAAAAAACCAAAACAATCCAATCAACAGGATATGTAAATTATTTTAGAATGTTATATGTAAGCCCAAGCCCATGGAAAGTAATACCAGGGAAGATCAATAGTAACATCATCATTGTTTTAAGGAAAAACAGTTAGCTGGCTAAAATATCAATAGGCATCACTAGGTCATGACAGTTATTACTATATAGTCACATCTATATTGCCTTAACATAACCTGGACCTCCTCTGAGAGTCAGACCCCTGCCACTTGCTCCCACTCATCAGGCAACAAAGCCTAGAAATTAGACTGTGTAGATGACTTAGAGCTGCCCTGAAAATATGCCAAAGCATGACTGAAATGGAGTCTGAGTGTGGCTCTGGGACACACAGTTGGTGCTAATTTAAGATGGTTACATTGCTTAATTTCTGGGCTTTGGCATGTTACGATTAGGAGTGAATGGTGGTGCACACTTGTAAGCAGCAGACCTGGGCTTGCCATGAAGGTAGTGTAAAGCTGGTCTATGATTTCAAACATAACATACTTGTGACCCCAAGGATATGTAACTTAATATTTAAAAATGAAAAGTATATATTTTTAGATGACAAAATACAATATTAATTAGATCAGACATAGTTAGATGGCCTGATTTGCCATTTAATTATGCTGAAGTAAATTAGGAATTACATTACTGAAGTCATGATGATACAAAGATGTGGAGGAAATGAATCAGATACAAATATTTACTTAATTTTTTAAATTTTAATCACTGGACTTTTCCACCATCCTACCAGAATAATTCAGGGGAATGTAATTTATGGTAGAAAAGACTTTACAAGGCAGCTTCTATGAAATAGAGCTAAGTGTATGGCCAAGCATATAGCAAGACATGGAGGAAAGTAAATCAGATGCAGACAGATATTATTAGACATCAGACAAGGATAGGCATAGATAGGAAAGACAGTTTTGTGATCAAAGCACAAGACTAGAGTGCCAGATTTGTAGCATCCTTAGTCAAGTCCCTTAAGCTCAAATTTTCAGATGCACATGCACTTGTTTCATGGATATGCAATATAGAATGCACGTGTGCAAGTTTAGTGGGAAAGAAACTGCACATGTACTTTTGAATACATCTTTTGTTTTTGAAGTTATTTTTGAATGACTGGAAGTATTAGCGTGTGAATGTTCTTCTTTGTGCCTTATTTTCTTCACACTGTAACACAATAATAATGCTATCTGCCTACCTTACAGTGGTATTGTGAGTTTTAATTTATTCCTGTTTTTTTAGATATGAGTCATTCAGTGAACTGGTCAGAAGTCATTAGTTGGAAAAGTGACAAACATTTTAAAAGCAGTACAATTTCTGAGCAGCACAAAGTTGGTACCTAGCTTCATATTAGAACCAAGATTCTTTCGTCTTTCAGTCTTTTGCTTTAACCAAGCTGTCATTAATAGTTATGCCAGTAGTATAGAAGAAATCATGTTTTCTTCTCAACCAGCACTAAAGTATGTCTCACCATAGGGTTAGATACATGTTTTGTTAGATTTAATTTTGCACATGAGATGTAAAAGTGAAGCTGTTATCATTGTGGTTATTAAAAAACCCATCGCTTAAGGAGAAAAATCCTTTACGATGTAATAGCAAATAAGATAGTTTAGAAAACCTATGCAATTATAGAATTTAAATAAGAACTGATATCCTTTTCCAGAATTCAACAGATGCTTAAATCAAGATATAAAAAGATAACATGCTCTCATATTCCATAAGGTTTTAGAGTAATATCTATAAAATCGTGTTAAAGGTTTTTCACAGAATCTGCAAGGTTTTTGGTTGTTACTGTGGTGGTCTAAGGACAAAGGCAGGCAAGCTTCTTTGGGTAGATGTGATATATTTTATTAGACCAACTGAGTAGTTGGGAAAAAAGTTATTTGCAATATTTTAGGCACAAGCACTCTTCTTCAGGCATAGCTTCCATTCTCCTGACATGGCTAAGCTATCACAACCTCCTTTTCTTGATAATAGTTTCTAAGTGTGTCAGGCTTGTGCACTCCAGTACCTCTGTATTTGACATTGTGTCTTCCTACTTTATTTCCAGGATCCTGCACATGTGGAAGCTGCTCAGTCTCCTCATATGAGAGTCTCTGATAATCTGAGATCTCCAAGGAATGAAAGAAGCTAAAAGTGTGATAGGATGTCAGTGAGAATGTAAATAGGTAGAAATTAGGAAAACAAAGAGCAGAGAAGGGAAGGGAATGGGGGGAAATGAGGGGAAAATAATGCCAAAGGTAAGTAAGGGAGATGCTTTTGTAGTTGAGTTCTCCAAGGAAGAAAAGAGGCAGTCTTTGAAAAAGTAAATAACTGGAAATGAGGAAATCAAAGGGTAAAAAAGGAGGAGAGGGGATGGGTGGAAGAGTGGGGAAAGAAAAATGTAAATTGTGAGGTCAGGCAGGTACCTGGTAAATCAGATCTCAGGTGTATCAAATTAGGTTGTAATATATCATAAGTTCAGTGTCTATACTGAATCCATGATTTTTTGTATTAAGCAGATTTATAAAATGAAGTTTGTAGGCTCATCTATGAAAGGTGTTGTGTAAGTTCCTTTTGAGAATTAGAACTGAGAGATTGTGGGAAGTGGGCACCCGCAGGTGGTTAGATATTTTTACCTTTGATTGAATTTTCATGTGCATTCATTCTGGTGTGCAGCTTGTGTTTGGTTTCTCCTACATATTTTTCATCAAGGCATTTGGTGCACGTTTTACAAAATCTGGCTTTTTGGGGAATGCAGCCTGCTTGTCCTTAGTAAAGACAGTCAAACTGGAAAGAGCTTCCAGTTCTGAAAATGCCTTTTGGATGATTCCCTCAGCAACCTGCTGGAGAAAGGGGCTAGCCTGAGAAGTGTTTGTGAATACAAGGTGTTTCCTGTAATCAAGGGCCATTGAAACAATGAATTAGGAGACACAAAGACTGCGGCCAACCAGAGAAGGTATTGGAGAGCAAGGAAGACCTAGATGCTCCAGAAGGGGGAAGCTGGTCACTGCTGGGAGCAAACATCGCTGCACTTGCAAATCACAGAACATTAAAGTGAAGAATGGGCATGAAGCCCTGGCACAAGAAGAGAGGGAGCCCATTCCATTGATGGAACAGTCAAAGACATGCATCCTAAAAGCTGGGGAAATGGAGATTAGTGTTATCAAAGGATGGTGTTGGCTAGCAACTCCCATCTGAGGGGGATTGGAGACATGTAGACCCTTTCTCTCAGGTCTACTGCTTTGCCAGGATCCCCATTCTGAGATGTTACAAAAAGAGTGATGGGACTCATTCAGTCCTCTGACTACTACCCTGTAATGCTCATTTACATTGTTACTAATAACACTGCCAAAGGTGACCATAAGCAGACCAAAAATGGCTATGTGGTTATGAGTATAAGGCTGAAAGAGACCTGGGCTCCTGCCATGTCTCTTTGAACCTTCTAGTCCAGGGAAAAAGTCCAGGTATGAGCAAATGTATCTGGAAGATCAATATGTGGCTGTTCAGATGGCATTGCCACTGATTTTTCAGCTTCTCTGACCTTCACTAGTATAAAAAGAAGAAGGAAGGTTGGCCAGAGAAGGGGTCCACCTAACAAAGCAAGGAAAGAGCACCTTCACATATAGGCTAACTAGCTTAGTGAGAAGAGCTTTAAACTAGCTTCACTGGGGGAAGGAGACAAAAGGCCCTGATAAGTACTCAGGTCTAAAAGGGCCACAAAAAGGAAGCAACTTGGAGACTCTGAATAAGGTTCAGACTCAGAAGGAAAATAGGGCGGCAGTTGACAATTCATCCAAGCCAGGTGTTGATAACCTATTGCTTGTGGACTGGGTCTGTTTTGCAAGGAGATCTGAACCTGGCTCACAAAGTTCATATCTTGCCGAGGGCAGAGTGCCTCACAGTGGTGGGGCAGTTTGCGGCTCTTGGAGGCCACATCCCAGTAGCCATGGTCCCCTTGTCAGCCTCTTCCCTCCCCATGAGATGTGTTGTTGCTCTAGGGGAGGTATGAGTACAGCCAGCAGCCAGGGAGTTAACACAGTCCCCCTGCTGCATTGATTACCTTTCTCACCACTGAATTTACCTTGCTGATTGACAGTGGGGAAGGGCTTTGGAAGCAGCGTTAGGAAATGGGGGTGAGTGGTGGCAGCTGCACCACTGTGGGGAGGGAATGCCAGAAGAAGCTGCTGTGTTAACTCCCAGTCTGCTGGCCACACTGACTACTCCCTGCATAGGAGTGCCCCCCCGCCCCGCCCCCTTATGGTGAGGTGAGCATGAGGCTGATGAGGGGACTCTGGCTACTGGGAAGTGACCTCACCTACCCCTTTTGGTAGCATGCTGGAAGGTGGTCTGGGAAGGGGGAAATTGGCAGTACACAGTAGTAGCTGGGTTGCAAGCAGTAACTTGCCATTCTTAAAAGGTTGCTGATCCCTGAACTAAGAAGCTCATATAATCATGTGAGAAGCATAAGAAATTAGTCCTCATATAATCATAGAAATACAATAATACTGGGATAGTCCAACTGAGACTTGGAGGGAGAGTTCACATGACTGGAATACTATCATGAATGAGTATAACTTGTTCAGGATGGACAGGCAGGTGGGGAAATGATAGGGCTTCTTTATATAAAAAAAGAGAGAGATCCACTTGTTGTGAGGCACAGTATGATATGGGAAGTAGACTTGTGAAAAATCTCTGGGTCAGGATTAAAGAGAAGGATAGCAAAGGGGCTATGAGCATCTGCAGTACACTACCAAACCAAGGGAAGAGGTGGGCAAGGCTATTTTTCAAAGAACTAATCAAAGTATTCAAATCATAGGACCTGGTGCTGATAAAAGACTTTAATTACTGTGACATCTATTGGGAGGCATGTAGGTTGTAGCTGTTTTGGTCTAAGGACATAGGCAGACAAGGTTCTTTGGGTAAATGTGATATCTTTTATAAGACCAACTCAAATAGTTGGAAAAAGTCTTCTTTTTTTAAAAGTTGGTTTAATAAAAGATATCAGATTTACCTAAAACACCTTGTCTATCTATTGGGATGGTAACACAGCAGTATACAGGCTGTCTAGCAAATTTTTGGAGTGTGTTGCAGATAACTCTATGGCATAGATGGTGGAGAACCCAACTAAGGTGGGCACTCTTCTACATTTGCTGCTCGTGAAGAGGGAGGAATTAGTTGAAAATCTGAGGGTAGGAGGTAATGTGAGCGATCGTGACCATGAAATGCTAAGGTTCAACACCCTAAGCAAAGAAAAGAGGGAGAGAAGAAGAATAAAGACACTAGACTTCAGAAGAGAAGACTTTAACAAACTCAGGGAACTGCTGGGCAGGATCACATAGCAGGCAAGTCTCAGGGAGTCCAGAAAAGCTGGCTGCATCTTAAAGAGTCCATATTAAGGGCTCAAGAACAAGCTATTCTCATTCAAAAGAAGTACAAGAGCTGCAGCAAGAGATTTTCTTGGCAAAAGAATGAACACACAAACTCAAAGAAGAATTTTATAACTAGTGGAAATTTATTTAAATTACTAGGAATGAATATAAGACTGTAGCATGGAGGAATCAGAACCTCAGAATTAGTCATTAGTATTCAAAATGACTGTGACAATCTGGAAAAATTTGCTCTAGATTAATTGAATTAAATTCAATAAGGAGAAATGCAAAGCTCTTCACTTAGAATGGAAAAATCAGATACACAAATACAAATACCACACTTCTAAAAAAGGTGTGGACAAATTGGCAAGAGTCCAGTGGAGTGGAAGAAGAATAATTAGAGATGTAGGAAACACGATGAGAAAAGACTGAAAAAAATGGAATTATTTAGTCTGGAAAAGAACAGACTGAGGAGCAATTTTGGTAACAGTCCTAATAAAACCTGAAATATCATTATATAAAGAAAGTTATGATAGGCTAAGCTCTATGGCCACAGCAGACAGGCAGAAAGTAAAGGTGTTCAACTTAAACATAGAAAATTTAAGTTGAGTAGTCACAACAGCTCTTTCACTATGAAGCTGGTTATGCACTGGAGCATGCTAACTAGGAAGGTTGTGGAATCTCCATCTTCGGAAGATTTTAAAGCAGGTTTGCCAAACACTTGTCTGGAATGGTTTAAACAGGCTTTAGCAGGAGGTTGCATTAGATGACCTCCTGAGATGTCTTCCATCCCTATTTTTCTAAGATTTGATTATTCTGTATCAAATTCATCATCACTAAATTCATATGGCTTAAATTACCTGCATTTGAATGATGGGTGAAACTATTCTAGGATCTAAAAAGCCATTAGCTCTAGAATGTGCCTGGTCCTGTGAAGGGAGACAAGGAAGAAAATAGGCACTAGGAGCTTTTGTCATGTGCATGCAGACACTCATGTTCCTGTAAAGGGATTGGTTACAATATGGGAGTAGGATTAGGTGGCTTTAGGTGGCTTCTACACTGGTATCAGTCTCTCAAAAGATTTCATATGGGGGAGGAGTACCCCATGCTGTCACAGCACAGGTCAATGAAATTGGTCTCACATGCAAAGGAATGTGTACTATACCTTCTCAAATTGTTTAGAAATAGCTTCTTGTGTACATTACAAAGTATACTGACTTTATCTCAGGCACAATATAGAATCATAGAAAATTAGGGTTGGAAGAGACCTCAGGAGATATTCCAGTCCAAACCCCTTCTCAAAGCATAATGCCCAACTAGATCATTCCAGACAAATGAGAAAGTTCTTCCTAATATCTAACCTAAACCTCCCTTGCTGAAACGTGAGAGCATTGCTTCTTGCTCAGTCATCTGCCACCACTAAGATCAGTCTAGCTCCATCCTCTTCAGAACCACCCTTCAGGTAGTTAAAGGCCTAAAATCTCCTCTTAGTCTTGTCTTCTCCAGACTAAAGTCCAGTTCTCTCAGCCTCTCCTCAGAAGTCATATATCCTAGCCACCTAACTATTTTTGTTGTCTTCCTCTGGACTCTAATTTGCCGACATCCTTTCTGGGGGGAGGAAGGGTGGCAAAACTGGACACAGCACTCTAGATGTGGCCTCACTAGTCCTGAATAGAGGGGAAGAATCACTTCCCTTGACCTGCTAGCAATGCTCCTACTAATGCAGCCCAGTATGCCTTTAGCCTTCTTGGCAACAAGAGCACACTGTTGTCTCATATTTAGCATATTCTACACTGTGAAATGCAGGTCCCTTTCTGTTTAGCCAGTCAGTCCCCGGCCGGGTTCCTGGGATTGTTCTGTCCTAAGTGCAGGACTTTGCACTTGGCCTTATTGAAACACATGACATTTTTTTTGATCTAATCCTCCAATTTATTGAGGTTTCTGAATATTAGCTCTACCCTCCAGCATAGCTATTATTCCCCCCAGCTTGGTGTCAATTACAAACTTGCTGAGGGTGCATTTCATCCCATCTTCTAGGCTGTTGATGAAGATGTTAGACAAGTCCATCCCCAAGACTGACCCCTGGGGCACTCTACATGATACAGGCTGCCGTTTAGACATTGAGCCATTGATTACTACCTTTAAGTCTGATGATCTGTCCAGTTTTTTATCTACCTTATAGTTCATTCACCCAACCCATAGTTCCTTAGCTTGTTTGCAAGAATATTGTGGGACACTGTATAAAAAGTCTTCCTAAAGTCAAGGTATGCCATGTTCACTGTTTTTCAGGCATCCACAGAGCCAGTCATCTTGTCATAGAAGCCAATGAAGTTGGCCTGGCGAGACTTGCCCTTGATGAATCTATGTTCCTAATTATAGTAAAAGCCATGTTATCCAGCACTTTATTAACCAGCATGCTCTATTATCCAGCATGCTGGTCAACACAGCAAAAGCAAAATCAGAAGTCCCACTTCCAGTTTCTCTGAGTCCCACTTTGGGCCATGGCCCAGGGCAAAGCAGCCTGCATAGGGCCCCCCTCCTTGCCCCCTTCACAATGACACCAGGAGAGGGGTGGGAGGGGTGGCACAGTGCCTGTCCCCCTGCACACTGGACGTGGCAGGAGGGGCAATGGTCTGACCAGAGAAAGACACCTTTCAGGTAACCAGCATATTTGGTTATCCAGCACCCCCCATTCCCTATGGGTGTCAGATAACAGAGCTTTTGCTGTAACTATTTCTCCTCCAAGTACTTAGAAATGGATTTCTTGAGGACCTGCTCCATGATTTTTCTAGTCTCTAATTCCCTGGATCCTCTGTCTTCCCTTTCTTCAAGATGGCACTATATTTCACCTTTTTGATCATCCAGGACTTCTCCCGAGCACCATGAGTTTTCAAAGACACTCTGCAATCACATCTGCCAACTCCCTCAGCATCCTAAGGTATATCATATCCAGACCCATGGATTTGTACACATCTAGCTTTTCTAAATATTTCCTAACATGTTCTTTTGCCACTGTCAGATGCTCACCTCCTCCCCAAACTATGTTGCTAGGTGCAGTAGTCTGGGAACTAACCTTGCTTGTGAAGACTGAGGTGAAAAAGCATTGAGTACTTCAGCCTTTTCTGCATCCTCTGGCACTAGGTTGCCTCCGCCATTTAGAAAGGGACTCACAGTCCCCCTGATCTTGTTGCTGACTTACTTGTAGAAACCCTTCTTGTTACCCTTCACCTCCCTTGCTAGCTGCGACTCCAGGTGCACTTTGGCCTTCCTAATTTTATCCCTGCATGTCCTAGTTGTTTGTCCAAGAATCCAATTCTTGTAAACTTCCTTTCTGTGTTCAGATCACTGAAGAGTTCCCTGCTAAGCCAAGCTGGTCTTCTGCCATACTTGCTAGTCTTCCTGTGCAATGGAATGGTTTGTTCCTGCTCTCTTACTACAGTTTCTTTAAAATACAACCAGCTCTACTGGATTCCTTTTCTTCTCAGACTGCCCTGCCAGGATCCTGCCTGAGTGAGTCATAGCCCACATTTTTGAAGTCCAGGGCCTTACTCTGCTGTTCTCCTTCCTTCCTTTTCTCAGGATCCTGAACTTAATCATCTCACCGTCACTGCTGGCCAAGTTGCTCTCCCTGCAAACATTCGTCACCAATTCTTCCCTGTTTGTGAGTAGCTGGTCAAGAACAGCATGGCCCCTAGCTGGCCTCTCCAACACTTGCACCAGGAAGTTGTCCCCACCATTCTCAAAAAAGTCCTGGATTTCCTGTGCACAGCTGTATTGGTTCTCCCAGCAGATGTCAGAGTCCCTGAAGTCCCCCATGAGAACCAGGGCCCATGATCAGGAAACTTCCATTAGCTGTTTGAAGAAAGCATCATCTGCCTCATTCTCCTTGGTCTGGTGCTCTGTAGCAGACACCCACCAAGACATCACTCATGTTGCTCTCCCCTCTGACCCTAACCCAGAGACTTTCAATAGGCCTATCTGCAGTTTTATACTGGAGCTCTGAGCAATCATAAAGCTCTTATACATAAAGCACAACTTCTCCTCTTTTCACCTGCCTGTCCCTTTTTAACAGCTTATACCTATCCATGACAGTACTCCAGTCATGTGAGCTATCTCACCAAGCCTCTTTCTTTCCAATCACATCATAGTTCTGGGACTGTGTGAGGACTTCCAGTTCTTTCTGCTTGTTTGTCAGGCCCCATGCATTTCTGTACAGGCACCTGAGGTAACTTGTTCATTACCCTGATTTCTCGGGAAGAATAAAAAGGCCTCCCCTGTTGCCCCCTCTCACTTGTGCTTCCTTTAGATCACCCATTTCATCACTTACTGCAGGGTAAAGGGTAATAGGTACTAGGCCAGGTAAGCCACTGGACAATACCTACCAGGGACCATACTTTAAAACTAAAATTCAGCCCATAATATTTGAAGATTGCAAATGTTCTTGGACTCTCTGAGATTAAAGTTTATACAAGGACAAAGTATTGCTGTTTGTTATATCATTCACCATCACCATTATGTTAAGTGATTTAGTACTGGTTCATTAAAATATTTGATATTACCTTTATTCTATTAAAGTAAGTGCACTATTTTTAGGATAAATCTATCTGCTGCCTTTACAACTTAATTTGACCTTGTCAGCAGCACCTTACTAATGACCTGCTAACAAAATGTCAGTTCTTAGATTTCAGTTCAGGTGCAGTTAGTTACTAAAAACAAGACCTTGCAGTCTTGATAGTGATACTTCTGTAGTCTGGAAACTAGGCCAGAGCTGTTTGAACTAATTCAGTGCTGACAACTTTACAAATGTAACACACACACACACAAAGTATTTTTCATTTCTCTGCATTGGTTTGAACTTTACACTTAGAAGTGACAGAAGATGAATTAGTCTCTTTTTCATCTTTCTTACTTTTCTTTATTTGTGCCAGCTTCAATGGTCTATTCTTATACAATGAGCTTTAATAGGAACTGATTTAGAGAGAAATACAAGGTTGCCTTGTCCCAGTTTCTTAATGTAATGTTATAGAATGATACACGCTAATATACCATATTATCTGTAAATTGAGTACACACCATTATAAACCTGAAAAGATAGAGGCAAAAGTATTAAAATAATCAGTTACATGGGAGGTATATAGAATCTTCTTGATAAGAGGCATGTAAGCAAATACAAAGAAAGTTAGAACTGGCTCAAAACTTTGCCTGTATTGTGAGAAAGTTTGGTTACCTTCAAAACACAGTTTTAATTTCCCTGCATGATTTAGCCAGGCCAAGATATAAACATGAAAGGATAGTGTGCAACAAGCTACTCCTATGTAATGTCCTGCATAACTACACTCAAACAGTAGTGGAAATCTATCCAGAAAAGCCTAGTTCCATGACATTTCTAGAAAGAAGTTGCAACCACAAGAACTTAAAAAAAAAAAACAAAAAACCCTGAAAAACCTAAAACAAGCAAGCCTGGTTTCTTCAACTCTTTCTTTCTAAACTTCGTATTTAACCATCGATAGGATGCCCGTAATGTGAATGGCAATTGTAGTTCAAGAAATGAATACAATGTTCGAAAAAAAAAATTAGGACGTATGAGTCAGACCCCCAAAATCAGGAAATTACCTGACTTCAAAATAATATGATTTTTAAAACAACATGTTTGGCTCTTTTTATTCGTTTTCTTGTTTTGAAGCCTTTATGCTCACTTTGTCAAGCTTTTCATAGCAGCTGCGTGGGCTAAAACTGTTCATTGTTCTTAATGAGAGCTGAGAGTCTCACAAAATCCCACCACCTTTGTGGGCTGTGGGAGACTAAAGACATCTTAAATCTTGAGAGACTAATCACAATATCTTAAAATATGTAATACTTTCTATCAAACTGGCCCCCTCCACATGTTACAGGTATTACAAATTAACTGTTGAATTGTACCTTGAGAGCAGCTACAAGTCTTGAGTAGCTATCAGACCATAGAAAGCTCCAACCAGCTATATAGTCCTGTCCCAGACATAGACCCCTGTAGAAAAGTCAAAACTGAGTAAAGTGACCACCTGCACTTAAGAAAACACATGTGAAAGAATAAAAAAACTTAGGTAGACTTCACCATTTGGAACATGGGGGGTGGCAACTTTGAACAAGGTGACAATTGCTCTTTGGTATATCCTTTTCCAAGTATGGTACAAAGGTAATCTTGGTGTCTAACCCAGCGTTTTCAAGGTCATACAACCCAGTAAAGATGTTTCCAGTAGGGGTGTGCAAAGTGGGCAGTATTCGATTTGGATTCAATTTGGCCTGGCTTGGGGGGCAGTGATTTGATTAGCTGATTCAGATCACTGTCCTGATTCAATTTGGCTGAATCTGAAGGTTCAATTCTGATTCAGAGAATCAGTGATTCAGCCATAGGCACAGCTTTATATATTTTTCCTATGTACCTTGAGGTACCAGGCATGGTAATCAACACTGAGATGGTGGGGAGGATGGAGCATCCCACAGGAGCACAGGGGCGTCCCCTGTGTGCTTGGCAGCAGACCACCCCTGCTTCTCTTCTGGCTCAGCGATCAGTCACAGGGGGATGCTGGGTGTCCCCCCAGACCCAGGAAGCTCCAGTTGCCAAGCCAGGGGGTAGAAGTACTTCTGGTCCACTTCCAGGTCCACCGCTGAGTGCACAGGGGATGTTCCACCTGCCCTACCCTCTCAGCGTTCACGAACCACACCTGGTACCTCGAAGTACGTAGAAAAAACATACAAAGCTGTTTCTCTGGCTGAATTGTTGAATCGCTTCGAATCTATCCAAATTGATTTGGAGGCTTCTGCTTCAATTCAGAGAGATTAATGGATCTTCTGATTTGATTCAGATGTGGAGATTCAGCTGCTGAATCAGGCCAAATTTCCTCTGAATTGAATCAGCAACTGAAGCTTCACACAACCCTAGTTTCCAAGATGATAGTGAGAAAAGGAAGTAGGGTTCGCAATTTTCTCAAGGCAAATTATCTCAACATCACTTTATTTATGAAACTTCTTCTTACATACAAGTTGAAATCTAAATGCTGTATATAAAACTGGAATATCAAGATGGAATTAATAGGAAGTGCTATAACATACAACATGTTATGAAACACATGAATGTGACTATTGAAAGAATTTATCTTTTAATTTTTGGGGTAATTCAATACATCATCCATTAGACTACTTGGTTTTCCTTATACCATTTTCACCACATCTGCAGCATTCAATACCAGAAATGTTATTTTTTTGGTACTTGCATCTTGCAGTTTTGCATGTTGCACAGTTGCATGTCAGCAGTAATTCTTCAGAAACAGAATGGAGACATTTGTCTGGAAAAGGAGCTCCATTCGAGTCTTTGTACTACCTAAAATCTTTCAGATTTAATATACTTGTGCAGCTTCTATCATCCAGGCTAAAACATTCACGTGCCACAAAGAAGCATCTCCTGAGATGTCCCTTTTGAATAGAGAAAGAAGTGGGTGGAAGCTGTGAAATCAGTTTACTTTTATACAGTGCAAAACAAAGCTCATTAAATGTTTTGCAATGAAGTGATGGCTGTAGGACTTTAACAAGGTATTCTTCATCTCTGTTAACTATGTCCTCAGAAAGTGTGCTATCTTCAGCAAAACCTAAAAGAAATTTCTCTGGTGATGCATTCAGTGCTGACAGTTTTGTTCCCACTTGCTGGTGGCATCACATCCAGTGAAAATGTGGGCCTTAATAAGAATACTACACAAAGTTAGTCTAATTTCTGTCCAAGTGTGTGAAGAGGAACAAATTTTACTTTATCATTCAAGCCTACATTAATCCAAAGTTCCAAAACTCCTTTCTCAAACAGTTGAAACAGATACTGAAGACAAAGGACAAAAAACATCTGTATCATTAGACAGCACTATGACACGTGTGAAACCAGATGAAACTGTATCAAATAAATGGATGACCAGCTGAGTATCTGATTCTTCCAGAGCAGCGGACAGATGATTACATACCTGAATTCCAGCATCTGTGATCATTATGGCCTCCCTTCTGTCACTTTCTTCTGTCATTGTTCCACTTAACACTTTAGTATGTATGCTACTCTCTCTCTCTTTTTCCCAAAAGTATTGTTTGGCTGACAGTTGTAATAACTCTTTGTTTACTGAAGAAATCCAAAACTTCTCCATCTGAACAGGTAAAGGAGTGTCAGGATCCAGTTTTACAAACTATTGTTGTAATAGTCTTTCTCCTTTCTCATTCACTTTCTTCCAACGACTTCTTCACATAACTGTCAAATACACTATCTACCCTCTGAACCAGTTGGAGTTGATAGCTTTCCTCCATATGGTATCGAAAATTTCTTGAAAAGTTTTCATTTTGTTTGCTTTGGACATGGCATACTTGAGACGTAAAGTCTACAATTACTGCAGTTTTGTTGTTGCTGCACTAATGGAAATTGTAATCAGCTGGCTGCAGTTCCTTTGCAAGCTCCCCCAAAAGAACTGACTTGGTTGGTTTAGTAAGAAGGCCACAATCATCAGATAACAAGTTCGATGGCAGTAGATCATACTTCAGTATATTCTTAACAGACTCTTTGATCCTTGGCTATGTGTAGGATTTTTTCAGTTGCAGAGTAGGATTTCTTTTCCAATGTTGGTTTATGTTTTTCTACTTGTGCATCTCCATCAGCCACAGATCTTGGACATTTTACCTTCTTAATGATATCCAAAATTTTCTTTGTTTTCTTAATGAAACATTCATCTCTAAACTGCATATAAGCCTCCTTTGCATGTTTTCTGAATGAAAGCAGTCTTTCAGCTACCTCTCTTGGGACATGTTGCTTCTTTATGAAATTGTGAAGTTGCATCTGACTGCATGTGATATATGGGTTCCCTCTACCTTCCATGAACTGGAACACACAGGAAACATGTGATGCAATATTTGAGGCTGAACTCACAGGCAACTCATGGCGAGTGAATGCCTCATGATATCTAGCTCTGCCAGACCCTGTTAATTCTAGGAATGTATTTCTGATTGCAAGGATTTCACGATGAACATTAAAATATTTTTGTTGCCCAGTCTGTCTAATTATACCTCTACCAGGACTTTTTTGAGATCTCTAAATAGTTTGTTCCAGCTTTATATCAGGAAAAACTGCACAGAATGTCCTATTCTGTTGTCCAGCAAGAAAATGGCCAACTAAAAATTTTTGCTTTGTGCCACTCAGGAGTGGTCCCAGAAGACTCAAAGAGGACCAATGTTGTGCCCATCTTCAAGATGGGGAGGAGAGAGGACCCAGGGAACTACAGGCCAATCAGCCTATAGTTCCCTCAATCCCAGGAAAAATCCTCAAAAAAATTCTCAAGGAGTCCCTATGCAATAAGCTAGTAGAAGGCGAAATTCTGATGACAGCCAGCATGGTTTTGTTGTGTATAGGTCATGTCTGATTAACCTCATTTCCTTCTACAACCAGGTTACCTACCACCTGGATTAGGGAGATCAGGCCAACATCTTTTACTTGGACTTTAGGAAGGCCTTTGACTTGATGTCCCATGAGGTTCTCAAGGTAAAACTAGAGGACAATTGGCTCAATAATTCAATGGTCAGATGAGTGGGAAACTGGCTTCAGGGTTGGACCCAGAGAGTACTAATAGATGGATCTGTGTCAATCTGGTGGAAGGTAGCCAGTGGGATCCTCCAGTGTTTGGTACTTGGAACCAGTGCTTTTTAACATCTTCATTAGTGATCTGGATGTGGGGGTAAAAAGCACACAGGCAAAGTTCGCTGATGACACTAAGCTGTGGGGAAGTACAGTCATTCATCAGGGTACGCTGATGATCCAGGTGAACCTAGACAGGTTAATTAGATGGGCAGACCAGAACCAGATGCTGTTCAACATTGAGAAGTGTAAAGTGCTCCATCTGGTGAGGAAAAGTCCGCAACAAACTTAGAGGCTCAATGATGCTACGTTAGCTAGCACCATGTTCAAAAGGAACCTGGGGGTCGTAATTAATCATAAAATGAATATAAGCCACCAGCGTGATGCTACAGTTATCAGAACAAACAATACACTGGTATGTATCAACTGCTGCATCTCAAGCAAAACTAAGGAAGTTATTCTCCTGCTGTACTCTGCATTGGTGAGGCTGCAGCTGGAGAACTGCATCCTGTTTTGGGCATCACACTTCAAAAAGGATGTGGAAAACCTTAAGAGAGTCCACAGAAGAGCTACTCATATGATTAGAGGCCTAAAGAACAATCCATACAAGGAAATGCTGACAGATATGGGACTGCTGGAGCAGTAGTCATAAACTCCTAGAAGGTTTCAGACTTGATATATGGAAAAACTTCTTCACTGTTCACGTGATCAGACTCAGGAATAAACTCCTGGCAGGGGTGTTGCAGGCACCTACCCTGGAGATCTTCAAAAGGGGACTGGATGCAGACCTTGTTATTTGACCCCAGCAGTCTTTCTTGCTCAGAGCAGGGGGGCTGGATCCAATGGGCTCATCCACACATGCAAGCACAGGCACTTGCAGCAGCTCAAATAGAAGCAGTGCAAATCTGAGCCGGGGCTATTTGCCTCAGCACATATGCCCAGACATGCGCTTTGGTGTAGGGCAAATTGTACCACTTGGAGCAAAATAATCCTGCCTGGCTTCTCTTGGATCTGCAACCAGGGGGACCTAGAGCCCAGGGCCAACACCTCTGCTATTCCCAGCAGTACAAAAAGCTGCCCTGTCAAGTAGCTCAGGTCTACGTGCTCTCAGGAGCTTCTGGGGCCCAGCCAGTTGGTAACTGAAGCAGCCCTGAGAGTTCCCTGCACCCCTTACCCACTGCAGCAGTCTGGCAGTGGGGGCTGCTGCCTGGCTGTGACCTGCTGCACACCTGCCAGACTCAGATGGGGACTACACAGCCAGTAGCGGCATCTGCCCCTCTGGGTAAGTTGCCAGTGGACTGTGGCTGCAAAATTGGCCTTTGTGCAACGCTACTGCCATGCTACATGCCCCTGCCTGGCAATCTGGGCAGCTATCACCTGGAAAATGTTCCCAGTGTCGTGGCCTGCTTTGAACTGTCAAAGCATGTCTTCCTGGCTCCAATTGGCCAGGAGGTCTGCAACCTCTAGTTGAATCCAAGATGCCAGCTCTGAGCAGGCGTCTCCGCCTGGGCCTTGCCACTTGCCTCCCTGGCAGGAATTCTGGCGTTCCCTATTTGAAAACTGAAAAATCCCTGATAAATAAAATCCTGAAGTCACTCCGTAAAATACCCCAAAATCCATGTTTCTCCACAACTAAAACAAAAGACCACTATATATAGAGAGAGAGAGGGTGAGAGACAGAGAGACAATGATCAGTTGGGCAATGATTTATTCATATATCTACAGTGTTAAAGCAATTTGGAAGCATACCAGCCTCTTATCATCATAATAAAATAAATTCTAAATACCTATATGTTTTGCTGTTTGCCTTTGGTTTTCTTACCATAGAACAGTTAGAGCTCCCTGTGACCCCTTCACTAACTAGGATATGGGGAGAGCTGTCCCTGCAGCTACAGCTCCTGCCAGCAGGTCTCATCCTGTCTGGCACCTCAGCATGCAGGGTGTGTGCTGGGGGAATGTGGGGTTTGCAGGAGGGTGATGGGAAGGGGGGGGGATGTGGGTGACTGTGGAGGGATGTGGGCAGCCATAGGTTGTGTGGGTAGGTGTGTGAGGACTGTGGGGGGAACTGTGTAGGGGGCTGCTCAGGAGGGGTGGGTCCCCTGCCCCCCTGCACAGCTTACAGACTGCCCTCTACAGGAGCCACAGCACCCCCTCAGGGGCCACAGCACTCCCAAAAGAGGCCACATAGCCCCTGCACCAGCTAACACCCCCCTTCAGGGCCCATATGCCCCACCCCTGCTTGCTCCCCAAGCCCCCCAGATTGTTGCCATACCTAGCTCCATCCCCCACTTGCACCCCCAGTCCCCGCAATGGCTGCCCCACCCAGCTCCACTCCCCACCCACTCCCTGAGACCCTCCAATGGCTGTTCCACCTGCTCCCATCCCCTGTTTGCACCCCCAGCCCCTTGATGGCTGCCCCCTCCCCCTGCAGCCCAAGCCTCCTGACACTTAAAAAATAAAATAAAGCCTCTCACTCTGGCAGTAGCAGGGGCTGTGGGCCCTCTGGGACCACATGGCAGAGCCTCTTCTACTTCTGTGCAGCACAGAACAGTAGGAGGGAGGCGGGGCTCCCTGATTGCCCCCCCAGCCCTCCCGATGGCCCCCCCACACACACACCTGTCCCAAGCAGTCCGGGATTCAAAGAAAAAAAAAAGGAAAAAAAAGCCCCACACTCACCGGTAGTAGCAGCTAACATTAGGGTGACTGGGGCCTTGTGCTCCCCCGCATGCAGCACGGAGCTGTGGGAGCAGTGGGGACTGGCCCCAGCCACCTGGCACCTGCACTGGCATTCCCCCATCATGTGGGTGTGTCTGGGGTTGGCAGGGTACTGCACACCTCTGCACGCTTTTGGGCAGCTGGGGCTGCTGTGGCTGTCACCTGGGCCCCTCGCTGTGTGGTGGGGCTCTGCCATGAGCCCCCAATGACCCTGATGGCAGCTGCTACTGCCATGTTTTTTGTTTTTTAAACTTGCTGGGATTCTGAGGCTGGGTGGGGTAGCAATCCAGGGGGATGGGGGAGCAGGTGGGGACAGCAGGGGACCCCCATGGTCCCCTCCTCCAGTCCCCCCACACCATCTACCTACTGGCAGGAGCCTGGGTCCAGCTCTCTGTGGCTAGCATGCTGCCTGCTGTGCATTGGAAAGGTAGTGTGCTTGAGCACTTGGGTGACAGCCAGCCATAGAGGAGGACCGAGCTTCTGGTTGCCTCAGGGTATAGTCTGAGACCATGCCCTACCCCCCTTTTTTCTGCCATCGTTTTTTTTTTTGACCCCTGGATATCTAGGGGTCTAATTCCCACCATCCCCCTCCCCGCCCCCCGTGATGCAAATTTGCAATGTGGGGAATATTTTTTCATTCCCACATGTGCTTCTTGCAGCATCTAAAAGGGCTTTGAGATGCTACAAGATGCATGTGTGCACTTGTGTGGACATGCTCAACTTCCAGCCCTCAACTTCTGTGTATTTATGAATTTGTGGCACACATCTGCATTTCATGCCTGGACAGCTCTCATATTTTCAAGGTACTGAGATGCATAATGCAAGTAATTAATACTGTCAAATTCTCTAAACATAGGGAGGAGGTCCTGTACAGTTTGAAGATGTGATTCCCAATCACCTTCTCTAACAGTGGCTACCAGATGTTTAAGCATCTGAACTAGCTCAATGAAACCATCCCATTACTTGCACATTTCAGATTTCTCCTGACAGAAAGCATTGAAAACCTTGTAATCTTCATAGAGATCATTAATCAGCAGTAAAAGGTTTTCATAGGTGTCCTGAGATGTCTTTTTATCCTTATCTGGGAGACATGTCTTCAGTTTTTGTGCATTTTTGAGTACTGCAGAATACTTGTCAGCAGGAGTGATTTTGCAGAAGGCATCCCATTTCAGTTTTTGTATGACTTCTGACAAGATGAGAAATCCTTTGAATGACCTCACATAGTGATTACCCTTCATAACTGATTCTACAACTTTAGCAGCAACTACACCGCATGCCACCAAAGCATCCTGCACACCAATCCCATGCAGGTACTTCCCAATGATGTGCATGACAACCTTAGCACAACAAAAATTTCCCAACAATAGAACAATATCTGTAAACACTGATGGATTACACATTATTATATCTGCAGTTATATGGACTACTCCCTCATCACTAAAGGCAGGTAGAGATGTCTGATTCAATTGAGAGGGAACACTTTGAAGGTTTTTAAGGGTTCTATAAACCACTGCATAATCTGTGCCAGATTTTGGAATTACTGGCAGGAAACCAATATACATCAGTGGTGTTTTTGCTCTTAATAATAACGCATGACACCCAGACTACGTAGGAGTGGGTGTGGCTGATGAGCTTTCACCTAGAATCCCATTCTTTGCCAAGGATAGAACAAACTATGATTTTGCTTGTAGTTCAATGTTGTGGTTGAAGTTTATAAGAGTCATCAGCCCAGAAATCTGCAGGTAGGCAAGGTTTAGTAGGTAATCTCAATTTCTGGCATGGAATCTGACTAATTAAATGGGTTCCACTTCTAGCCACATCAGTTTCAGAAATTGTTGACTTTACTGGAACTTCATGGGGGCCAGGCTTTACCTGAAACAGAACACTCACTCTGTCATGGGAACTGTGCATGCCACTTATTGTTAAATAGTCTTTATGGTCAAAGTTATCGATACCACTGTGTCTAAAGTTTTCTTTTCCAAAATGATCATATAAAGAAGTTTACTCATGAGCACTGCTGTGAACAGTATATGCTGCCAGTAGTCTTCTGAAATGCTACACTTCATAGTAGCTTATAGACACAAATGACTTGTTCATGGCAGTAATCAATTCTTTGCTTTTGCATTTATCATATATTGCATGGTGTGAAGTGGGGTTTTTTTCCAGCCATTATGAACTGAGTAATACAGGATCTGAAACAATACTCTAGCATTTAGGGTTGATTTGCTTTGATATGAACGTTTTTTAGATGTCCCCTTCTCACCATCACTTTCATCACTACTATTCTCTGACACATCTTCTGAGTAATCATGCTGGTGCTCCTCAGACATCGAATTGGATATTAACACTCTCTTACTTAAATTGAGTAGTGCTGAGAAAAATGTGACAAGTTTGTTTAGCAATTGAGTTATTGACCATACTGACCTCAGTTCTTCAGAATCACAGAAAAAAAAGTTACTTGTGAGTTTGGCTGCAAACATAATGACGCAACAAAAAAACATTAAATCCATTTAACTACAGTTAATGCAGTAACAATAACCAGTCGTTAAGATAATACACACTAAATAAAAGATTAAACAATGAATTGAGCAGTTCATTAACTTTTATTTATTTATTTATTAAAATAGCAAACTCACACATATGACAAACCCAATAATTATTTTAGTAGGGCAATATATAGTACCAATGTTTTTCAGTTACATGGATGTGGAGCTTGGGAACCTACATTCTTTTGTCACTATGACATTGGAAAAATCCTCATTTGATCATTTGATCTTGAAAACATTGGGTTAGACACCAAGATTACTGTTGTACTATACTTAGAAGAGAAGATATCAGTCACCCAGAGTGGTTGCTGCCATATTACAAATGGTGCCCTCCCATGTTCCATGCGCTGAACGATGAAGTCTACCCAAGTTGTTTTTTTTAATCCTGTCACGTGTGTTTTCTTCAGTACAGGTGGTTACCTTAGTTTTCATGCCAGGGACTGAACTAATAAAGTTAGACCTTGAAAACATGTACTTTACAGCTGGTGAAGGGGGAGCCTGGAACCGGGCTCCCCCTACACTGGCAATAAGATGCAATGGGATCTAATGTGTGATCCCACAGTCATACCTCCTGTTATGCATATGTGGCAGAGCAGGAGGCGCAATTGTGTGGCTTGCACATTAGATCCTATCATGCCTTTACCGGCTTGTGTAGAGGGTACACAAACAACTCAGTGACAAACAACTCTTAGTTTTAGCCAAGTGAAATAGGATATATAACTGCCTCTTCCATGTGGAAAATTCTAAGATTATAATGAATGGGTTGGCAACCTATGGCTCACACACTGAGTCAGGCCCACACAGCCATTTGGTCTGGCCCATGGACAGGGGGCTTTGGTGGCATTTGGCAGTGGGGAGCTTTCTTCATGTAGCAATAAGGAAAAGTGGTGGTGATGGTGTGCACCTTTTCTATGTCACTGCAGGCAGAACTGCAACAACTGGGTCCTAGTGCCTGCAACCCCCCCGCCTCAGACCTGCTCATTCTAATGTAACCCCCCCCTCCACACACACACACATGCACACACATACACACTGGGTGTATACTGTGTTTTTTTGTGTGTGTTCTTTTTTTCTTTATGTGGGCAAGATGGCCCTGTGTTTTGGCCTTGTGCTCAGCACATGGGAAGCTGGGGTCTGTATCTGGGGAAAATATGTAAAACCCTTGCCTCATTGGCCAGGGACAACAGAGGATTCTTCAGACTGATCTTTTGGGAAAGGAGCTGGCAAGTGGTGCTCCCTGACTGGACAAGGCCATGGCGATATCATGCAAAGGGATATAAGGGGAGCTAGGCTGGTTTGGGGAGGAGAAGCTGTTAGGGGTTGCTGAAGCGTGAAGTCTCTTCCAAGGGAGAAGCAGTACAGACTGCAAAAAGGGAAGCTCAGGTAGGGAGGGAGAATTGTCCCAGTATCTGGGAACTCGTCTCTCCTCCTTTTCTTTCCTTTTTCCTTTTTTGAGGTTTTAAGGGATTAAATATTGTGGGAAAGAGCATTGGTTCCTTGAGTTTGCTGGCCAGGATTTAGGCCTGGCAGCTTAAACAGGATTGGAACCTGGGGGTTGGAACCTGGGGGTTTCAGCCCAGTTTTGGGCTGGCTGTAATCATTAATCAACCTGGTTCCTTTGGAGTTTTCATTGCAGCAGGCAATATAATCCAGCTCAGAAGCACAGGGTGTATGCATGCCGTCTGTAGCCGCAGTCACTCCCCACATGCATATACGGCCACATGCATATACGGTGGGAGAAAAGATTGCCACACCGCTATCACTCCGTGAGCACTGAGGGGCCCCTTGCCCCACCAAAGGATCCACACTCTCAAGCACCTTCCCCAGTGCAGCGCATCCTATAAACTATGTTGTGTAGTTAGTAGTTTCACCTTGTATTTGGTGGTTTTCCCCCATTTTCTATATTAAATCTGTTTTTTGGGTTCCATTGCTTGCGAGGACTAGGTTTTTGTTTTTGTGGGACACTATTAATTCATTTAGTGTTCCTAGATTTGTGGATGGGGACTTAAGTCATGGGTATAGATTTATGAGGTATCCCAAAATGTGAACCCGGCCCTTGTGCTGCTGAACTGTGCCTGGCAGAAGGGTTAAACTGAAAAGGTTGCTGACAGCTGAATAAAAACTGGAAACTAAAATCGCCTAAAAAGAGACAGAAGATATAATAATCAAATTTCATTGCCCAAGCTGTGTGAAATGTTTGCAAAGGTTTAACAAGCATCATATAATAAAATTGTAGACATTATTTCAGTTGGAGTAACCTAATGTTAGCTAATGGCTTTCTGAAGCAATGACCCATTAGGTGGAAAGACGCAGCAACACTGCCCAGCGCTGCTCTGTCTGCAGAGCAGAGCCTAAGAGATAGCAGACAATGGAGAGAACATACTAGAATGGCAACTCCTCCCTAGAGCGCTGTGTTTCCCCTGTTGCAGCTTACATCCTTGCTTGTCTCCTCACGTGGACAACCCTGTGCTCTCTTATTCTCTCCTGAAATGTGATTTCAAGGCTATGTGCTAAGTCACCGTCTCTCATTCTGTTTGAATCCTTCTAAAATTCCCTTCCCCCTCTCCCCCCAAGCCCTGGTAAGACAGAAGTAACTAAAACTGACAATAAAAAGCCAATTAACTCACCGCATTGTGGTTAAATTCTAGCCTATTTGCTCTTGGTATAGCAGGGGTTTCTTTAAACACATTCTGTTTTACTTTTTCCTCATGGTCCCTTCCATTTGGCCTTGCCTGGTGATTCTGTTTCCCACCCAGTTTGTGGCCTCTGTTCTTATTAATTGTCTAACACAATGAGGCCCTTATCTTTGATTAGCATTCATAGGAACTGACTCAGGAGAGATATAATAAAAACAGAGAATTTTATTCTGTGAAACACCTCCATACCTGTGGACTTGGTACAATTAAATAAATTAAGTAAGAGTGAGTGTTTACTTTCTAAATACACCAAATCTGCTTCCCCTCCAATGTCACCCTTACTAGGCCAGCTTGTGTGTGCACATGCATTGGTACTTAATGACGCCTGTTGGTACAGTTTCCTCTACTATTTGCATTAAAAGGCTGTGTCTAGACATGCGGGGGTGTGCACCTGCCATGGCACAAACAGTAGTGGCACAAATTTGTGCCAGTATTTTATACCTCAGTGCATACCCCTGCATGTGCGCTTTGTTGCAGGACACATTGTCTCACTTTGGGCAAACTGCTCTTGTCCAGTTCCTTTCAGGTCCCCCGTGTGCAAGGGCAGAAATAGAGCAGTAGAAATGCTGCTGGAGGTCCAAGCCTCCATTTGTTTCGGTGCATGATATCTTTCCCTTGCTTTGCACTGTTTTTTTTCATGGTGCT
>NW_017728914.1:12425240-12441915 GCF_001723895.1 Crocodylus porosus
CCCTGCACTGAAAATTTTCAGCACTGGGTATGTTTTAATATTCCATGTGTGCAATTCGTGATGCCATAAGCTGCACATGCCTGGATATGGCCAGGGTTTTGGCTGCTCTTTACATTTCCTGATAAAACTAAGGTAATTAGAGTTGTGTATCATAGTACTGATGCCAGTGTGAAAGGCTGAGTAAAGTTCACTTAGCACCCTATCATCCCTAACTGTTAGTTCTTTCCCCAGTTTCACTCTTTTTGGGATAAGAATAGGAGTCTGTGTCTGTAAGCCCTTGTGTACTTTTGCTGGAGACATCTCAGCAGCCCAGTTTTTTAGTTCTGTCTTACATTCATTTACTTAAGTGTGTGTGTGTGTTGTTTGTCCTTCATGGGCAAAGATGACCATGTCCAGAAGGGGGAGGGAAGGGAAGGGGAGGGAAGAAGAGAGAAAAGAAATGGGAAAGAGAAAAGAGAAAAAGGGGAAAGAAGGAAAAGGAGAAAAAAAAGGGAAAGGGAAGAGAACAAAGAGGGGTGGGACCTAGGTCACATGAGTATGTAAGTGACATATAAGTCCAATTTTTGCTTTGAACAATCTGCTGCAGCAGGGGCAGGAGAGTGATGAGGACTGGATAAAGGAGGTTTTTGTTTTCCTGGCCATGCATTTCTTCACTGTTTCTGCCGTGTGTTGCTGTTCAAAGGCCAATGCTCTGTCCTGGATTTGAAAACAGAGCACCTTTTAAAGTAGAGGGATGAGAAATGTAAAGGGATTCTATGCTCTTTCCAGCAACCCTTGTAGACCCACACAAAAGCAGGAAGATTTTGGCCCCTGGCTGGTGCTTCTAATACAGGGGTTGGTAATGTTTTTGGGCAGAGTGCCAAAAACACTGGCAACCTTGACTTTTAAGATGTTGGCATGCCAGAGGTAGATGGCAGGGGAAACATGACGGGTCCAAACCTTGTTGTGGCAGTGCAGCCCCAGCCCCTTCCCTGCCATCTGCCCCAAGGCACAGGTACCAAATAAAGTGCCTGTGCATGCTGTGCTCTAGCAACCATGCCAGGCGTTACCTACCCCTGTTCTAATATATGTTTCAACATTTAATTAAAGAAAAATAACAATAGTTGTGGACATAGCCATGGACAGATCCATGATTTTGTAAAGGAAGACATGAAAGCAGTGACAAGCACTGCAGGGATGTCTGTACCTCAACTCCCACTTCTTTCTCCCTTTACCTCCTCCTCTGCCAATATGATCAGGCAGGACCATAGGAGCAGAAATTGAGGACTTTAAGTCCCCAAATCAGATATGAACCTCCCCTCCACTCCTTGCACAAGCCCCCTCCTGCTCTAACCTCAAAAGCACCGCTCCTGCTCTCCCTCTCTCATTTGCCCCCTCCCCTACCCACTGCTGCCACTGTCCCCACTGTCCTTAGCTGGGGCAGGTGCAGGGGGAGCTCCAGAGATTCTCTTGCCTGCTGCTGCTGGTGCTGTGGGGAGCCAGGCTCAGCCCACACCATTGTATCCCATCTGGATGCAAGCCTGGACATAGGCCTTAGGAAGTGGACCATACAATGGAATCAAGACAGTTTTTGCTTCTTACACTGTTCACATCTGGTCTTAGATCTGGCTAAGAATTGTGATCTTTATTAAAAGAAAGAGTTAATCAGTGGTATAAGTGCAGCAGTTCAAAATGGAAGAACAGGATCAAAAAGTAAATATCAGTGGAAAAGAAAAAAATGTACTAATTGGGCTGACCACACCCTGACTCTACTGGTGGCTGACCACTATGTCAGACAGAAAGCAACTGTAGTTTCTGGGCCAATGAGTATGGGACAGATCTTCAGTGGGTGTGTTTATGCGCGTGCATTTACTGCACATAAACCAAAATTACTGTGCAGTACAGGCAAGTGTCGACACATGCATACCTGTACTGTTCGGCAAATATGGTGACTTACACCATCTTGAGTATAAATGTGATACCTGCATCATGGAGCTATCAAATTTATGCCTGATCAGTTACTGAGCAGCAATGCACATGTAGATGCCTTACTTCACAGTCTCACTCTGTGTGTGGATTAATTTAGGACTGACCCAAGTCAGTCCAAACACAGCGTTAATACACTTTAAACAGCTGCACATGTAAATGCCAGCTTATTCCCTCTTACTGCACAGTAAATTTATGCCAAAGTAAATGCATGTGGAAACATGCCCAGTGAAGCACAACTTTAGAAACACCTGTACTCATAACTGTACTGATCAGTTGTAAAATATCTGTGTTCAGTAGCCCACAAAATTTCTCATTTCATTCATATTGTGTAATAGTCGAGTGATTTTTCAGGACTGCCAAATAAAGAATGTAAAAAACTAGTTTTTGAGGTCTTTAAAAGGTCTTTTTAATGTTCACAGCTTGATTGCTTGTAAGCTGCACCTGCACATAGGGAAATAGGAATTTGTTTCTGTATTTATACTTAGTGCATTGAAATAAGTTTGCATTTTCTGATCGTTCTTATCCAAGGATCTCAAAGCATTATAGTTATTAATAATAAAAAAGCCAGAGAAGCAAAGATTCTTAAGACATAAATATAAAAGCAAAGGGAAATCACTGGAACGCTAACTAAAACACTAGTGTGGATAAAAGAAAAACAAAATGCTTCCTAGGAGTTTTGCAACACATTGCAAAAAACTTCATTGCCAACAAGTCACAGGTGTACAATATGAGAATAGGTGAAAATGTCATTGAGAAAGGAGTGGTGATGGTTTTATATTCATAATTCATTCATCCCATGGGATATGAAATTATGTAATGTGGTGGCATTGATGTATTTGGTTTCATTAATAAACCCTACCGAGTATTCTCTGCACTCGTAATTTGGGATAGTAGAACATGTGTTATGGAAATGCAGAACCACTTTGTAAATTACTGGCTTGCATTTTTCTGACAGAACTGAAGATCTGATGGTTGGAGTTCCATCTCAGTAATACCCATGGCAGACCAGGGTGAAACTTTAAGAGACAGTTCAATCATCACCCCACTAGTCAATCAGGAGCAATAGGATTAATCATACTGTGTTGAAAAAAGAATGAATAAAGGACCAGGCACTTTTCTCATCCCACCATTAGTCAAAAGTAACACAATTAAGGGGTGTTGGCAGGTTTAAAGGTGATACCTTTTATTGCAAGGTAGACATGACAGTAGTAAAAAGGAGGCACAGAAGAAAAAAAATGAAGTGGGAATGTATAGATAAGTATTGGGAGATTTTACATGAAAAAATGTAGTTAAAAATATATATATGGGGAATGTGCTCCCTTCAGCTGGCCTACCTCCCTTCCCTGTAGCTGCTCTAACCAACTCCTTTTGGTTTCTTCCCTTTCACTGGTGGATTCCATGTCTATGGGAGAATGGAAGACAGTCTTTCATGACTTGAGTCTCCCTTTAATGCCCTCCATCCCCTTCACAGGAAAGATGGTGGGAGGATTCAAATCATTAAATTAAATATCATGTGTAATATAACCCTTGATTTGAACCCTGTATCCCTTGCAAGGAATATCTAGTACAATGTTGCAGCCTTCAGCTTAAATATACTTACCTGTATGTCTGTCTTATTCACTTGCATGTCTTGACCAAACACCTAATTTACATTCTTTTTAAAAAAAATAACACATTGCATTTAATTAAAAGATGTGCCTGACCTGAATGCAAAAATATTGTGATTAACACATGGGAAGCTTAATAGGCAAGGCCATTAGAAGTATAAGATTGCTAGTTGAGCTTTTCCTAATAACTTAGGAAGATTTGATTAAAATCAGTAAAGAAGCATGCCAACAGCAAATGGGTAACTAGGTACAAGGAACAGCAAAGAACCTGTTTATGTATATATAGAATTGAACTTGGATCCGGATCATCACTTGTGCACATACAGATATTTCATAGATTTCATAGACATCAGGGCTGGAAGGGACCTCGGGAGATCATCGAGTCCAGCCCCCTGCCCAAAGGGCAGGAAGTCAGCTGGGGTCATAGGATCCCAGCAAGATAAGCATCCAATTTGCTCTTGAAGATGTTCAATGTAGGTGCTTGAACCACCTCCGCTGGCAGGCTGTTCCAGACCTTGGGGGCTCGGACAGTAAAGAAATTCTTCCTTATATCCAGCCTGAAACGGTCTTGCAGTAGTTTATAACCATTCGACCTCGTCATCCCTTGGGGCACTCTGGTGAACAAACGTCCCCCCAGATACTGGTGGTCACCCCTGATAAACTTATAGGTGGCCACCAGATCACCCCTGAGCCAGTGCTTTTCCAGGCTAAAGAGCCCTATGGCTCTCAGCCTGTTGGCATATGGTCTGTTTTCCTGACCTCTGGTCATGCGTGTCGCTCTTCTCTGGACTCTCTCAAGCTTTTCCATGTCCTTTTTAAATTGTGGAGCCCAGAACTGGCAAAATCCTGTTTTGCCTCATAGACATGTAAGTGGCACATAAGTGTCTCTTTTATGAGTATGAATCTAAATGTCTATCTACCTCACTTTTTGCCATTATACAATCACACTTGTAATAATGCTTAAATACACTATATGACAAGGCTGAATATAGATAAACTGTAGGTAAATTCAGTTGCCAGGGAGATGTAGTTAGATTCAGTTAGATTAGTAAACCAGGTCGATTCAGTTGCCACCATCTCCACTAGCGGGTGCTATCACTACAGCTATGTCTTCACAGCTGTGGTCATGACAGATCCCCAGTGCAGACAAATAATTGGTGGAAGTCAGCTGAAGCCCAAAGCAGTATTTCTTCGGATGAACCAAGTAGCAGAGTAATCTGCACACTGATGTGGCTGCACAATCCCCGTACTCAAGCTAACTTATTTACAGGCAGACCGGGTATCTTCATGCTCTGCTACAAACTATGGGGTAGACACACCTGGAGTTGTTTCACATTTCAAGTGAGTCTGGGAAACAATCACTGCATCAGGCTCTTGCATTTTGAGCAGCTTTTTCCTGTGCTGTCAGGAAGGAGAGCTATCTAAACTGATTCTCATACTTGTAATTTAAAGTTACCATAAACTATTATCATTTTTAATTATTTTGTTCTTTTAAAAATAGATCAAGCTCAAGGGAAATTTGTTAATTAATGCTTAGATATTTAGGTTAATACAAAATTCCCTTCTAAAAAGTAGGTTATCAAATTTCCTTTTTTCCCCCTTTTTTGGGGGGGAGGGGTGGAAGAGAAGGAGAACAAGGAGCATATAATATTTATAGGTTATAAGGAATTTCGGTCATATACATCTTTTCAGGTAATATAACTATATCCACTTATGATCAACTGAAATTAATATCAATGGTCAAAAAAATACATAACAACCTAAACCAAGCCACTTCCTTTCCCCCTGAAAAACTGTGTTCCATAGGTATAAACATCACATTTTCTTTAAATAAATAACTACTGCACTTCTGAAATAAAACTTGTAGAGCAATTTCCCTGCGTATGCCTCTAGCCTATGAAGTGCTAAAGAGGTTGCACTCCAGGAAAAGCAAGGGAAAAGCATTTTTCGCTTAAAAGGTATGGGAAAGTTAAAGGGGCAGAGAAGAGGAAAAGGCTTTTACTACATTTAGTATACTGCAGCTGAATTCAGTGCAACTGCTTTGTCTGTCCATTCCTATTCCTATCCCACAGTAAGTTAAGCAAAATTACAATAAGTTACCTGCTGTTCCACTGAGGACCTAATTACTGTGATTTAGTTTCATTTACCATGGGGCAGGAGCAGACAGAGGAAATAGTTAAAAGAGGTCAGTTGACACATGCTCCTGAGTAGCAAGTCTCTTTCCTTTCTTCTTCTTCCCTTAAAACAGTTTAATTGTATGTCTGTCCATAACCAGAGTCTCTCTCATATACAATATAGTCTTGAAATACTTGTCTGGCTTTTGGAGTGGTCATGCTGTTTCCTTTTTAACTGGATCTGTCCTTATGCTTTGTTCAAATATGCTCTTTTTTCCTCAAATCAAATAATCTAAATTGCCTCCAACTGACTTATTGGAGTAACTGCCACTGTCATCTTGGGAACTCTCTCCATCTTGGAGTGAAGGCCAGCTGTTTGAAGCCACTGTAGGGTTGACTGTAAGGTTGAATTGTAGTTTCCAGTCAATCCCTGTGGGATCCTATAGACATTCATTTGCTTTATTGAAGTCTGTCTCTTTTAAGAAAGATGGCAAGTATCAATTATAGGCCCTAACAATTCAACTTTCTCCTTATACAAGTGAGAAATACTCATAATATTAATTTATAAAGAGACTGTCACTATTAATACATTGTGCAAAAGAGTACTTTGGTTTTATATGGTGCGCAGATCTCCTTTTAAGAAGAGCCGGTTGAAAAACTTCAGTGTTTGGAATTTCACAGAAAGGTCTTCTTAAATTTTTTTTTTGTGCCAATTTAAAGGGGTTTTTTTTAGTTCTAGTACATTTAGTGTTCTGTATCTACACTACTAGTTATGACTAACCTTAAACTTGTCCTCAAGTCCACAAGTACCAGCCACTGAAAACCCTAAACTTTGACCCCCAGTTGCATACAGAAGTTCAGCAGAATTTCTAAGATCCGAGACAGAGCCTTAATGATATGTTCACTTTGAGATCTAATAGTATACAAGTCAATACTAAAATATGTACACTAATCTGGGGTTGTGATCAGAGCTTATATAGACAATAAGTCTCAGCAAAGTAAACTTCAGGAGTGAAGGAGAGAAAGACCTTTAAGGACTAAGAGACATTTTTAATGAGGTATGTCTTTTGTAAGCCTGCAGAAAGAAAGGGGCCAACAGTGGTTTCACTCCCTGGTATGGAGACTGATACTATTTACACCTGTACAACAGTATTTTTACTAATCTAAACTTTAGAAGTCATTATTAATGGGTAAAGAGATAGGTTTTTGCAGGAAATATCTGGAATGCAGTAACCTTTGGTCATGACTGCCAGTCCCATCACCTCCAAAACATTCTCAGACTATTATGCCCCATCTGTATCTTCCTGGCCTTATTTACACATCATAGAAACTTATAGACATCAAAGGAGAGGCCTCTGACTTGCCATTCCACTAGCCCTCAAAAATAGTATACTTCAGTTTCAGAGTTACGTGACTACAGTAATTAATCTCATTTTACCCCTACTGGCTAAGTACAAGCATTCAAAAAGCCTGAGCCTAAACTGATTCAATCTTTGGAGGTTAGTCTAACCTGTGTAGATTGAACCACCAAGTAAGTGAATAGGCATTAACTTTTCATTCCAGAAATCCAGCCACATGCCTGCAGTAGCTCAGGCCAGAAGCTGGGGAGTGCTAGGGTCCCTTCCCTTCCGCAGTGGACAAGAGAAGCTGAGCCTGGGGGTGGGGGAAGAAGGGCATAACTAGGCCTCAGTAGGGGACAGGCTTAAACCCCTGCTCTGGCCTGCAGGGACCCCAGCTATGGTGCATCTGTGGAGGGAGGGAAGGAGGAAGTAGCCCTTGCTAGGCTTTTGGGGGGAGGAAGCATGGCCATATTCTTCCCTCTGGAAGGATCTAGCCCAGAATGGCCCTTTAAAGGTGAAGGGGATAGGGAGGGGGTTTATTCCTCCCTCCCCTCTCCACCTGGGGGACTGCAGTTAGGGCCTGCCTGTCCAGGGCAGAGCAGCCTGCCCCTGTCAAGGGCTGCTCTGCCTGCCCCTGTCAGGACCTGCTCCAGTGGAAGGGGGGAGGGTGGCCAGACAACAGCCCATCATGGCCCCCTAAAATGAAGGGGGAAGGGAGAGGGTTTATTCCCCCTCTCTCTCCTCTCTTCCATTGGGAAACCACAGCAGGGGTCTGCCAGTCCTGGCCACCACCTCCACCACTCACCCTTGACCAGGGTTCCCTAGGTGGAGAGAGGAGAGGGAGGCAGAAATAAGCCCTTTCCCTGTCTCTTTTTTCTCAGGGAGTTATGCCAGCTGGTGTCTGCCTCTGCCGCTGGAACAGTGAGGGGGATCCCGACAGGGGAAGTAGGCCCTGTCATGGTGTCCTACGGATTGCAAGCCTCTTCCTAGTGGCGGGGGACTATGGATGGGACCAGGGTGGGCAAAGCTGCCACAGCCTATGCAGGGTGAACAGCAGTGGCACTAGAGGAGATTGGGGGGCTATGGTCACACCAAAATTTGGCTTAGTTCCCATTGACACCCCTCCCAGCCCTGCTACCACTGCTGGCCACCCTGTGCAGGCTGCAGTAGCTCTGCCCACCCCACTCCCACCCACAGCATAGCCCCCTTGTAACAGGTCACCCTCCCCAGTGCCAACTTTTGCATTATCCACACCCTATGTGGGGGCACCCTTGGAGTCCTCTTAAGGTTTCCCACTCTCTATTCACCTGCCATGTCTTGATGGAAATATTATAAGCAGGAGACTGCCTATTATTTTTGTATGTTGCAGTCCTCTGCCAACACTGGCCTTGACCCCAGTCTTTCTCTAGCTAGGCCTCCCCATCTAAACCCACCAGATGGGATGTGACTCTGAGGCTCTAGCTCTTTAGTCTTGGGTTCATGGCCCTCCTTTTGGCTCTAATCTGGAGCACAGCCTCCCTGGCCCAGAGGCCCATCCCAGAGCCAGGGGTCACAAGTTCAAAGCCAGGCAACAGCTCTAGAACTCCAACATCCCAATTCAAGAAAAGAAACAAACAAAAAAACCCACACACAGGCCACCCTGGCCTTTTAGGCATGCCCTCTCTGGCACCAGGCCTGTGCCCCCAAACACTGTGCCTACACAGGCACCAGAATTTCCACGCTATAGTGGGGCTCCAATGAGGCCTCCTCCTTCTCCAATAGCCTCACCCAAACCACTGGTATTGTACAATAACAGCAAAAAGAAAATATGGACAGTCCTGTCCCTGGGCTATAACCGCCACAAAGAAAATATGATTAAAGAAGGCAGCATGCCAGCTTACAGTTTCTCAGGGGTTCATGCTTGTACTCCCTCACCATTTGCTTACAGTCCTTCTTCTGGGGCTGCTGCCACTTGTCCGGAAGTCCTCAGTAGCTCCCCTCCTGCAGCCACTGGACCATTCTCCAGAGAGCTCTGGGACACACTGCTTCTCCCTTTGGCTGCCAGCCCCTACTGCCACCCAGCCCAGGGTTTTTATAGTCTTGGCCTGCCCCCTTCTGGTCAGCTGACTAGCTGGCCAGGCTCAGCTTTTAACGCGCCCCCCCAACATACCAGAACACTGTGCCCAGAAAGTTCTGGTTTTAAAGGGCCCAACTGGCCTTCTGGTAACAGGGCTAGGGGTCCCTGTTACATGCCCCCACTGGGAAGAGGCTTGCGCTCCCTGAGATACCATGACAGGGTCTGGGGCAGAAGTTCCACAAACTGGTGTGACCTCAATCATGTAAGTCTGATACTACTTTGAACCAGGTTTATATTAAACCTGTTTTCCATTTTGAAATTGGTTTCTGTGCACTGAACTTCTGTTCTGTTACAGGTTTAAATCAGGTTCTGATCATTTAAACAGGTTTATGTGTAACTTCTGTCCCTAGCCATAAAGGCCATATTTACATAGGGAAAGCAGGAGTTAAAAGTTGAGTCCAGCGTGCATATTGTATAAGCATATTATGCAGTACATTACTGCATAAATACAAAATACATTATTTTGTACATCCACTTACTCCAGCTGAAGAAAAACATAATTTTAGGTCACATTAGAATTGTCTCCTCAGTTTCTAAAATTTTAAAGAAGAACAACTATTTCTAGATGATGACCAATGCCAGTGCCACTCCACACCTTTTTTATGAAATTGGGTAGATGTAGAATGCAACTGAGCCAATAGTATCAACGACATGTAAAAAAAATGAAATGACATTACAAGCTTGAAAAAGGATGAGAACGTGAGGAAGTAATTTTAAAGAACACTTCAGGACTTTTTTCTTCCACAAAAAAACGTGTTTATGTCATCTAGACACTAAGTAGATTTCTTTGAGAAAAACTGTTACATTATCTGGGTAAACATGTCAGTCAAAGACAACAACCAGCAATTTACAAAAATGATGCTCGATTATTTTAACACTGAAAGACTGAGGTTCTATGGGGAATAATGTTTTTATTTACCTTATTGTAACTAAAGCAGTTTCACATAAATAGAAAGAACCATACCAACTATTTGGGGTATTGTTAATTTAGCAAATGTCTCCAAAGTCTAGCCTTGCCTTTGAACATATATTTGTCTTGAGTCACATGCTCTTGTAATGGGTGAGAGATGCATTCTACTTCCACAAAAAACAGTGTTTTAAGGAAACAAGATGAATTACTAAAACACAGGGAACTGGGGCATTAGTGTTACAAGAGCTAAAGATTTAAAATTCCATTGAGTTAATTGTGCTTAGCACATCATCTTATTAAGCCTCAATTTTATAAATATAGCTGGACACAGGAGGAAATGGTAAAATGACACATTGTTCCCCACAGTTACTGAAGGTTTAATTACTGCAAGTTAATTTTCTTACTGTACTTCCATGGGGTTTTCCTTAACTTAACATTCTTTTAAGGTAGTCTCTGTTGTGGGAATTACCTTGTTTTTCAAAGCAAATTTTAGCTGATTACTATGTATTTACATACTGTAATTTGAATGTCTAATTATGCAATTAGTGTAAATACATGTAATATGGTTTATTTCTCACAAAAGCTGATAAGGTACACTGCTCTTTACATTCTAGCCCTACCAAAATTTCACTGCTTGTTATGCACATTCAGAAAAAAAAACCTCACACATTAAAAACTCCTAGTAAGACCTTCTTGCTCATCAGTCTAACATTTCTTCCAAGCATTTGAAATATCTTTAATAAAACCATACACAGATGAATGCTGTCATTTCATTTTAGTATTCAGAAAAAAAAAATATTTCATCTTCTGGGCTCTCTTCCAAGGAGAACTTGAGTTCATCTCCCTTCCCTAAGAACTTGAGTTCATATTCCTTCCAGGGATTTACAAGACTTGGGTATTCATTGAATTTTATTAGAATTAGTGTGTTTTATTTTATACAGATGGTGCACCTACATGAGATGTTTACTGTACAGTAGATTAATTAGCTGTAGAGTAAACACTGCACATCTACATGTGCACCCCTACTAGACTAGAGTAAAATAATTTACTTGGAAATACAAGTACTGTCCTGCTGTGGAGTAAAAAAGTCTGCAGCAGTGCACATATAGACACTGCCTCAGCTGGCTGGAGCACAAGGGTGCTTCAGTGTGTGGGCTGCCTGCCAGTTAGCCCCATGCAAAGCACCCTTGTGTCCCAGCCAACCCCTCTGCAGCACATTGACTTGAGAGGAGCAGCCCTGAAATGGGAGGCTGACACCCCGCAGACTCCCTACCATGCAGGGCTACTCCAACCTGACTCAATGTGCTGCAGTCCCAGGTTCATGTTCAAACAGCATGCCCAGGAACAATAAACTCCAGAGCAATAAGCTATGGAGTTTATTCATGTGCCTTAGTTGCACATGTAGATGCTCCCAGTCGGCACATCTACATGTGATGCTATGCCACTGTAGCAACATGCTGTAGCTTTTGTGGGCATCTACACGTGACCAGCAGTTACTTTACATGTGACCAGCAGGTACTTTGCTGTAGCAATGTGTTCCCCCAGTTTAGCGCACCAGTACGGCAAAGTAGCTGCTAAAAATAATGCACACTGCATGTAGGGTGCAGTACAGGCTATTACTATGCCTTGATTTAATACTTCCAAAAGAAAGTACTAAATCACGGTGCAGTAACAACATCACTCTAGTGACTCATGTGGGCACTCCCACTGTATATTATTTTAAGCTTCCCCCACACACTTTGCATATTTGGTAAAACCACTCACCATTGCACTCTCAAACACCACCCTCTCCTTTGGTATATCATCAGTAACTAAGTGGAGTTTCCCATAGTCCTTTCCCTCTGCCCCTAAAAAAAAACCATTTTTTTAAAGATACCCCTATACTTAGGGTATTTTATTGTTAACTAGCTAAAGTCATATCTTATCTTGTATTGAGATGTGTTGATACCATGGTTAGAATTAAAGGAAACTAAGAGTTGGGAAGAAGAGGATGGGAGAAGGTGGCTCTAGATGTTTCAAATCCATTTTGTTGTTGTTATTATAGCTTTAATTTATTATAAACAGATTAATTAGTATTAAAAGTGGTTGTTTTTTATAGGGCCTCTTGTATTCATAATTGACCATAACCATTTCTAGTCTCATTTTTCTTTCTTTTGAGCTTCTCTGACTGATACTGAATATGGGAATATTTTGAATATTCACGTCAGTTACAAAGCAAATTAAACTCTGCTACTAAGCTAGCCAATGGTGACTGAAAGTACACTCATGGTGGTGGAAATTCCAAAGATTTTTGTGCCTTAACTTCTCAGGTGATAATATTTTTTTCTTCTTTTAAATTACTGCAGTTTCTGAAGGAATGGGCATCAGTGGGGAAGTTTCATAAGCCAAAGCCATTATACCAGTATATTAGATCTGCAATGAGCAGAGCTGGTGACCAAACCCCAGCTGCATGTTTGTTCCCTGAAACTTCATATTTCCCCTCACACTGATCAATTTTGTCAGTGAAATTGGATACAACGAACTCTGTAGAGGCTAGGATTACCAGTAGTTTAACAGTCAGATGTGATAGTTGAAAATCAGGACAAGGCGTTTGATGTCATTAGTACCTGAATAAAACTCCATAAAGAGTCCAATTTAAATATTCAGTAAGATGCAAGATAAAATAATAATTAGCTATATAACACTTCCTAGTACTAACTGTGAGCCAGATCTTTGGCCCTACTCTACCTATTTTGCCCATGTGACACAAATTAGTTCTAAAACTAAGTTAAACCATTATTTAAAGATTCCTGTAGCACTGGATGAAGGTAAAGGTTATTTAATCTTGTACATATGATGAATAAACCTAAGGACTTAAGTAAGTAATAAACACCAAAGCAATGGAAAATAAAGGGTGGGCCACAAAGCTCATAGGAGCAAGGACTTTTTCTGCTTTTGTACAATTCCTACAGCAAGAGTGTCTGGTCTAGAAGTGAGGCTTTTTGGAATATTGCAATACAGTTAGTAAGAAATATACTTTATACTTTATATTAGAATCAAAGGAAGGTTTAAAGGATACTGGCTACTTTACTAAGTTATTACAGGTAAAAGTTAAAATTAGAAGTCAATTTTATATGCCTTAAAATGGCAGCAATGCAACTTTTTGTTTTCCAATGACTCGATCATTATTGGATCAAAATGTAACAATAAGAAGAGTAAAGAGTAGGATATTCTTAACGCTGTTCTCCTCAAGCCAGGGTTTGAGTCAAGACAATAAGTACCTTTCTTTGGATGGCAGCATGACGCAAATCAAGACTCATAAACAAGAACAATTCCTCCTGTCTGTTAAGAAAAAAAGGATTTTTCCCTTCATGAAAATTATTTGTTCATGCTTCTTGATATAAACCAGAAGTTAAAAATAGGAGATGAAATTTTAGTTATTGAAAAATCTATGTTTTCTTGTAAATATCTTTTTCAGGGAAAAAGTGAAGATCAATAAACAATAAGGATAAAAATCAACCCTCATATTTAGCACCTTTATGCAAACATATATAAGACTGCTGAGGAAGCAGATGGCTGTGATGCCAGTTCCAGAAGTTTAATTTTGTGTTTTGTTTCTCCTTTTCTGATTTAATTATAAAAGTCTTCATATAGAGTTATATATGGAATAATATATATCACTGACTTACAGACAGCTCTTGTTCACCATGTCATTAACTATTGTTCTTGAGGTCAAATTTTTCTCTCTGTTTTAGCTGTTCTTGACTTGACTTTTTTTTGAAAAATGTCCAGATTTTATAATTAAACTGAAAACCCTGACCCTTCTCCCAGCATTTCTTATTAAATAGTCAGCAAAAGCTTCCTGGTTTCTAAAAGATTTATCTTTTCCATGCTTTTTTCCATATTTTAATTATGGTTTTAGGTACTACATCTATTAGCTACACAATAATGACACAAACCTGGATTTCAACAGGACTCTAACTTTTAGAAGACTTATGAAAACAGCATTGACACTTCATGAGAATTTAAAATAAAACATTTACTCATATTCCTTAAATGTCTGGTATAGAAATGTCTTTAACAGCTATTTATTCTAAAAAGACATCTATTCAAGAAAAGCAAATACAAAAATGCTTACTTAGAGGTTGCTCTAAGAGTTGTGCATCCTGTCATCAGATGTGCAGATGGATTAATCTATGTATCTCAGAAAGAATAAAAACCAGTTGAAACTGCATAAGATCCTGATAGCCTCTAAAATTTTAAGACCATATTCTGCCACCCTTAAATGTATTGGGTAATAACTTATTCTATGTCACTCTTGGTTAATCAATTACTCAAAAAAGCAAGGTATTTTCAAGTATGAGTATATGAAACACAGTCTGTTGTATGGATAGGATATCTTTGTATTCCTTCTACATTTATGCCTAAAAACTAGGGTGTGATTGAACCAAAGATAGAATTCTTGGCTATACAGAAAGCTCCCATTACAAATAAGCATACCTGTAAAAGATTTCTTCAATGAAATTATCCCCACATTGATTTATTTCATAAAATAAAGGGAACTCCAGAGGGCATTTAGTCCAAACCCCTGCCTGAGGCAGCCCTGTCCAAACTATCCTACACAATCCATAATCTAAACTCCACATAAGACTACCATTAACCCTGACACCACACAGACCTAACACCCTAACCTGCTGCAGGTAAAGCAGGGGATCTATGACAGCCAATGTTCTACTTCTATAATATATGAACAGCATAAACTCAAAAGATCCTGGGTAGAGGGGTACACCTCACACTACAGAGAAGAATCCCCCAGTCCACATCAATCTCACGATGGGGTATAATTCTTATGAAAACTTTTCAAGCCATTTAACAATCAGCTAGTGATGATGGGACCAGGATTGTAAGGTCTGGACACTCTTAATCATGAACTGGTATGAAGGCACCAGTTATAGAAAGGTTTTCTAGCACATGGATAAGGCAGAAGTGTGATTTAACAGCTCTAACTGTGGCAGAGCAGCCCGCTTCAGAATCCACTCTGCTCACCAGACATGGAGAGGCTAGAAAAGGTACTCTAAACATAGCTTGTCTACCTTCCTCCTGAATAGATAACCACATCCAGCGGAGTCCCCTTTACTGTGGTCAAAATCAATAAAGACTCACAATCAGTTTAGGAATTTGGAACATCAGGACTAGGGGTTTGCAAAACTGGCCGTATTTGATTCATATTAGTATTTGGCCCAAATTGGGGACAGTGATTTGATTTGTTGGTTCAAATCACTGTCCCTGATTTGATTTGGCTGAATCTGAAACTGAAGATTCAATGCTGATTCACAGAATCAGTAATTTGGCCATAGACACAGCTTAAAATTTTTTTTCTACGTACCTCAAGGTACGAGGATCATGAATGCTGTGATGGTGGAGCAGATGGAGCATCCCACATGCTCGGTGGTGAACCCAGAAGTGGACTGGAAGTACTTCTGGTCCACTTGTGGGTCTGCCAGGGAGTGTGCCAGGGAGCCCCTATGGCCTCCCAACTCAGTGATCATCTGTGGGGGAACCCTGGGTGCCCCCCCAGACCAAGGAGGCACCAGTCGCTGAGCTGGGGGGGGCAGGGGGACTCCTGCACACTCCCCAACAGACCCAGAAGTGGACCAAAAGTGCTTCTGGTTCACTTCTGGGTCTGCTGCTGAGAATGCTGGGGAGTCCCCCACATTCTTGTGGGATCCTCCATCCGCCCCACCATCTCAGCATTCATGAGCCAACTGCTACCTAAAGGTATGCAGAAAATTTTTTTAAAACTATGCCTATGTCTGAATCTTTCTGAATTGATTTGGAGAGTTCCAGTTTGATTTGGAGAGGTTAAAGGGTCTCCTGATTCAATTTGGATTTGAAGATTTAGCTAGCAAATCAGGCTTAATCTCTACTGAACCAGATTAGGGACTGAAGCTTCACACAGCCCTAATCAGGACCCTCATGGACAAATGAATATCCTGAGCTCTGCACCACAATCGTGGCTTGAGAACTCAGGTAACATAACTTCCACATCACTGCACTGAGAAAGACCCAGTGAGAGGGAGATGGGTAATCCAAAAAACATGGAGATGGCTATACCTTCTTCTGGAAAGGTAATCAGGAAGGAGAATGCTGGCTTTATGGACTTGGTTTTGCCATCAAAAAGGAACTCATAAATCAGTTCAGTGAGTTTTCCTATCAGAACTAATAAGTAGTTCATGATTTTGCAGATTGAATTTTATTAGTAGATGTTAAGAGCTATGAATTCAAAAAGATGAAAAAGCCAGTAGGGAAATACAGACCACCCGAGTGAGGGACTAACATAAGAGGGATGGGGGTGAAGAGGAGAATGCAACTAGATTACAGGAAATACAATGTTAGCCAGCTAAACATGGGATTGGGGAGTGGGGGTGGAGGGAGGGGGGTCAGACTCCCTGTCCCTAAACTGACAGGAAGCCAATAAGCCACTGTCATAGTTTCATAGTTTTATAGTTTCTAGGGTCAGAAGAGACCTGAGTAGATCATCTAGTCTGTCCCCCTGCCATGGCAGGAAAGAGTACTGGGGTCAAACGACCCCAGCAAGGTGATTGTCTAGCCTTGTCTTAAAGACCCCCAGGGTAGGAGCC
>NW_017728914.1:12442015-12545667 GCF_001723895.1 Crocodylus porosus
CCCCCAGGGTAGGAGCCAGCACCACTTCCCTTGGAAGTTGGTTTGAGCGCCTCCTGATATCTAGCCTAAATCTACCCTCTGCCAGCTTGTGACCGTTATTCCTGGTCACTCCTGGCAGTGCTCTGGGGAACAGGAACTTCCCCAGTGCCTGCTGATCCTCCCTGACTAGTTTGTAACAGGCCACTAGATGCCCCCAGTCTTCTCTTGTGGAGGCTGAACAGGTTCAGGTCCCGTAGCATCTCCCCATAAGGCCTTCCTTGCTGCCCCCAATCATGTGAGTGGCCTCCTCTGGACCCTCTCCATGTTGTCCACATCCCTCTTGAAGTGCGGCACCCAGAACTGGACGCAGTACTCCAGCTGTGGCCTGATCAGTGCCGCATAGAGGGGGAGGATCACCTCCCTGGACCTTCTTGAGATGCATCTGTGGATGCAGGACAAGGTGTGGTTGGCCTTCCTGACTGCATCCCCACTCTGCCGGCCCATGTTCATCTTGGCATCAATGATGACTCCAAGGTCCTTTTCTGCTTCTGTACTGACAAGAAGGGAGTTCCCCAGCCTGTAGGCATGGTGCTGGTTTTTCCTCCCCAGGTGCATCACTTTGCACTTGTCGGTGTTGAATCCCATCCTATTCTCATCCTCCCACCCTTGTAACCCATCTAGGTCTGATTGTAGCCTATTTTTCCCTTCTAGCATGCCCACATCCCCCCACAAGTGTCATGTCATCAGTGCATATGCCCTGAATCTTGATGTTGCTGATGAAATGGAGTAATTTTATGCCAACCTTGACCAAGTCCTTTCTCATGTTTCCAAGGTAGACAAACTGACTCTGTTTGGGAATTTCAATGCTAGAGTTAGAAGGGACTCAGACCCCTGGAATGGAACCATCATCAAGGAAAGGTCAAATTCAATAGCATCCTTTACGAAAGGCACAGAACATGGACTCACTATCACCAACCCCTGTTTCACCAGAAAAAGAGGCACAAGACATCATGGCAATATCTGTGGTCTAACCGTTGTCACCTGATTGACTAGGTTCATGCCAGGAATGAAAAGATGTTCACATCATCCAACCTATTTTATGAGCTGACAGTTGCTGATGACTGCTGGAGTGATCACCAACTTGTGCTCAGTTATGTCACTCAAACTGGCTCCCAAATGATATCTACAGCAGAAGCAACGCTGGCAGAAGATCAGTGTTGAAGGACTGAAGGACTTGATTAAGCAAGACCTCTTGCACCAGTACCTCAATGAAAACACGGCATATTTCAATTAACAACAATGGGAGAATGTCAGCAGCACTTGGGATGCTGTCAGTCCACTGTCATCAGTGCCTTAGAAGAGACACTTGGATTTTCTACCAGGAAACATCAAGACTGGCTTGATGAGAATGGCCATGACATGCAAGAGTTGCTTGACTGAAAACACAAGGTATTTTGTGCTTGACAGAAAAACATCAACTCCAAGCAAAATAAATTGAATCTCCAACAAGCCAAGGCAGAGGTCCAAAGGAGGACACACAATATGAAGGACAGATGGTGGGAAGACAAGGTGAAGGAGATTCAACACCTTGCTGACCTCCAGAATGTATGCAGTTTTTTCAATGCCACCAAAACCATCTATAGTCCAAATACTCAGGGACCAATCACTTGAGATCTAAGGATGGAGGACAACCGATCAAGGAAAGGAGAGTCATGAACACCCATTGGAAGGAGCATATTGAAGACCATCTCGACTGAGACTCTGTTGTTAATGAGAGTGGTCCCAGCTTCATCCCACAATACCCAATTAGAGACATTTTTAGAGTTCTTCCAACCCCTGATGACGTGAGGAAAGCCATCAAGCAGATGAAGAATGACAAGGCATCTGGAGCTGATAGAATCTCCACTGAAATATTCAAGCAGGGGGAAGAGGAGCTCACATTACAACTCCATGGCCTCATATTAAGTTTTTGGAATGATGAGGAAATTCCAGATGAGCTCGGAGACACCACTGATTGTGACAATCTTCAGAAAAGTAGACAAGTCTGACTGTGGAAACTACAGGAAGGGATCGCCTTGCTGTCTACTATGGGAAAAATCATTGTGAGAACCCTCCTGAACTATCTCCTTCCTCTTGCTGAAGAGCTCTCCTGGAATCTCAGTGTGGATTTAAACATCATGAGGCACAACTGACATAATCTTCACAGCTCACCAGCTGCAGGAGAAATGTCAGGAACAACATAAGCCTCTCTACATGGTATACATTGACCTCATGAAAGCTTTAGACTCTGTCAGCTGAAAAGTGTTGTGCAGGTTCCTTCTAAAATATGGATGCCCACTGAAATTTTTCACCTTTTTCTGGCTGCTCCCTGATGGTGTGTGAGTGGTGGCTGTCAGTATCACAGATCCCTTTCAAGTTAAGAGGGAAGTTAAGCAAGGTTGTGTCATCACTCCAAAACTCTTTTTGGTATTCCTTATCATGAGACTACATCTGACCACCAACAGGCTTCCAATGGGAGTGGAGCTAAACTACCAATTGGATGGTAAGCTGTTTAACCTCGGCTTAACTATGAGCCAGAACCAAGACCACCCTGACCATAATCATTGAGCTCCAGTATACTGATGATGCTGTAATGTATGCTCATAGAGAAGGAGACCTTCAGGCAATTGTCTGCTTTTAGTGAAGTACAGAATAAAATGGGACTGATATCTAATATTCAGAAGACTAAGGTCCTTCATCAAGAAATTCTTAATGAGCAGTCCCCAGTTTCACTGATTCAGATTTACAGTGAGATTCTGGAGAGTATTGAATATTTCCTATACCTTGGAAGCCATCTTTTTTAGAAGGCTGACATTGATGAAGACATCCAACATCACCACAGATGTGCAAGTGAAGCCTTTGGATGCCTGCAGAAATGGGTGTTTGAAGTTCACAATATCAGATCCAAAACAAAGTTCACAGTTTATCAAGACGTTGTGATGTCTACCTTACTGTGCAGAACTGAGACATGGAAAACTTACAGGAGACACCTCAAGTCATTGGAGAAGTTTCATCAACACTGCCAGTGGAAGATCTTTTGAAACCACTGGGAAAACCGATGCACCAACATTAGCATCCTTTTCCAAGCAAACACCATGAACTTTGAGGTGATGATCATCCAACTTCAATTTTGCTGGGCCAGCTGGATGTCTGACTCTAGATTCCTAAAGTAAGTCTTATTCTCTCAACTCAGTCAAGGTGTATGCTCAAGAGAAGGGCGGAAAAAGTGCTTCAAGGATGCCCTCAAGGCTAACTTGGGAAATGCAGCATTGATATCAGGTCATGGGAGACTATTCCCAGTACTGCTCCAAATGGAGGAAGAGTCTGTTGCAAGTATCTTACTATTTTTAAACCTTATAACCACAACAGAAGATGGAAAAGCAAGAGTGGCAGAAATAGAGAGTCACAGACCAAATCAAGATTTTGGAGCAACTCACTCCTCATGGATTGCAGCAGAGTTTGTCAATCCTGGCTTGACCTCATCAGCCATATTCGGACATACAGATAAGACAATGGAAGACAATCGTCCTCGACTGTGAGGGATTACCGAAGAAAAAAATTCTTTATAACCCCAGACGTGGTGCTTGGTCTGACCATGACTGAAGGAGCAAGACCCACTAACCCTGAACCTCTGGCTTTGCACCCAGAAGAAGCATTGGTGCATCCTAGTTGACTTTCCCAGCCTTGGCTGTAGCCAACACCCAATGCCTCTGGGAAGGCTTAAAAACACCTTGATACTTGTAGCAGAAATGGGAGGCAGAGTGCGTGGGACAACCAGCAAAGCCAAAAAGCATGGAAAATACCCATAGTAGAACAGGGAAAGCTATGCCTAAATCATACCTGACCAGTAGCTGTCCAACCTCTTCTTGAACACCCCCAGTGATGGAGCATCCACCACTTCCCTAGGCAGCCTGTTCCAAAGCCCCACTGTTCTAACTGTGAAGATTTTTTTTCTATATATTCAGTCTAAACTTACTTTGTGGCTACTTCAAGACATAGATCCATGTCCTTCTTTCTGCAGCAAGAGAGAAAAGGTGCTTTCCCTCTTCTTTACTGCAGCCACTCAAGTATTTGAAGATTGCTATTATGTCCCCTCTTAACTGTCTTTTCGACACACTGAACATGACTAGCTCCTTCAATTTCTCCTTATGTGACTTGCCTTCCAAGCCCCTGACCATCTTTGTTGCCTGCCTCTGGATCCTCTCTAACTTCTCCACATCCTTTTTAAATTGTGGAGCCCAAAATTGCACACAGTACTCCAGATGAGGTCTAATCAGTGCTGAGTAGAGAGGCACTATTACCTCCCATATCTTGCACCTAATGCATCTATTGATGAATCTCAAAACTGAATTTACCTTTTATGCAGCTGCATCACACTGCAGACTCATACTGAGTCTGTAGTCTACCCAGAATCCCAAGTCTTTTTCCATAGGGCTCCATCCATCCAGGTGTCACCCATTTTATATTTGTGTTTTTGATTATTCCTCCACAGGTGCAATACCTTGTATTTGTCCACTTTAAGCTTATCCTGTTAGCTCTAGCCCAACTTTTCAATCTGTCAAGACCCTTCAGAATTGTACCTGGGTCCTCCAATGTGTTCACAGTCCTTCCCAGTTTAATGGCATCTACAAATCTGCTCAATATTTTTTTTCTACCAGTATCCAAATAATTAATGAACATGTTGAACACACCAGGCCCATGACAGAGCCCAATGGGACTCCACTGGAAATCTCCTGCGAATCTGGCATGGGCCCATAAATAAGTACCTTTTGGTTGCGGCTGTTGATCCAGTTATCTATCCACCTTATAGTAGTTTTGTCAAGCCCTTATTTCTCCAATTTGTTTATGATAAAGCTGTGCCCTATCAAAAGTCTTGCTAAAGTCCAGATACACTATATCCACAGCATTCCCTTAATCCACTCAAGTAACTTAATTGAAGAGGATCAGGTTTGTTTGATATGATTTGTTTTTCATAAAACCATGGTGTGATCTGCCTTTTCTCCTCCAGATGCCTGCAAATGGCTTTCTTTAGGAAATATTCCAGTAAATTTCCAGGTACTGAGGTGAGGCTAATCAGTCTGTAGTTCCCCAAGTCCTCCCTTTTGCCTCTTTTGAAAGTAGAGGGGCACTAGTTTAGCTCATCTGAAATCCTTTGGAACCTGGCTGATCTGCCAGGACTTCATGAATATCATGGCCAAGGGCTCCAAGGGCTCCTCTGGTATTTCCTTCAGGACACTGGAATGAAGTTCATCCAGGCCTGCTGACTTTAATTCAGAACTAAAAGAAGCTCCCTGACCATCTCTCTTGTTATCTCCTCCCTCCTTTTGCTCCACTCCTTATTCAGATAATCTTTATTAGGTGTCTGGCTGCAGCTTAATTTGTTTGAGGCAAAATAGCTGTTGAGTAGCACTGCCTTGTTTGCACCTTCAGTTGCATCTTCTTGCTTGTTAACAGAGAACTCACAACTTCCTTAGTCCTTCTTTTCTGGCCAGCATCGTTAAAAAATGTATTATCCTTAACCTCCTTTGCCAACTATAGCTCATTCTTTATCTTTTCCTTCCTGATTTTGTCCCTGTAAAAGTTTTTACTCTTTCCTGGTGCAATTCTTTGATGACCTGCCCATTCTTCCATTGTCTGCATGCTTTCCTTTTGCATTTGAGGTGTTTTGGAAGGTCTTTGTGTAGCCACATTGGTTTCTTACCATTCTTGTGTTTCCATCATGTTTGGACAGTTTCTTGTTGGACTTCCAATACTATGCGCCTTAGAGGGTTCCAGCCCACTTATGTACCTTTGTCCTTCTGTCTATCCTCCAATGACACCATGCCTACTAACTCCTTCAGTCAGATGAAATCTGCCTTTTTGAAATCTAGCATCCTAATTTTGCTGATCTCTGGATTTTCCTCTCTCTGGATCTGGAATTCTATAGTACTGTGGAAGAGCCCTGACCCCAGGCAGCCCCGGGACTTACCGGGCAGGATGGAGCACGCCCGGCCGGAGCCGGCAGCGTGGGAACGCCGGGCGTGAGAGGCGCGGTACAGCCGGAGTCGGCACAAAAGCCCGGGAGGTAAGCCCAGTGCGGGGCCCGGTGGCACGCACTTTAATTAACTCTTCCAGGTGCTGTGAGGACCCGGCGGGTTCAAAAGCGGCGCCAGGGCGGCGCGTCAGGGGCCAGAAGCAGCCGGAGGAGGAGGAGCTTCCCAGCGGGGAAGGAGCAGCGAAGCAGATGGCAGGAGGGAAGCCGGCCTGAACCTTTTGAAGCAGGGTAGGGCCCTGCGGGGCAAACTACGACGGACGAGGGGCCCTCCGGCCCACTGATCGGGTGGTGGAGGCTGGGACCAGGGAAGCCCCCCCACCACAGCCACCACCAGTGCGGCCCTTGGCCAGAGGCAGTCAAGGCGGGTGGAACCAGGGAGGACTGTTGCCAGACAGACCCTTGGCAGGAGCGGCGGGCCCCGGCGATACCTGGGGGACCCTGCCGAGACTTACCGAGTGATCCGGGGTCACTAAGGAGGACTCGCGGGTGGCGAAGAGGGGGATACCTGACCCCGGCCGGATTGAGGGGAACACCATTGGGGGCTCACCGTGTGGAGGCTTGGGCGAGGGTGTAAGGGAGGCTGGAGCCCTTGAAGACCCCCAGACCAGACGAGACCGGAGACTCATTTCTAGACCCGTACCCACCAAGGAATCACTGAACCTATATGTCCCGGGGAGATGGGGAGGAGATTGCTGGCGGAGGCGGCGGAGCCTGAGCAGGACATCCGCCGCTTGTTTGCACCGGAAGCCGGTGCCCGTGCCGGCGGCCGGGAGCCAGCAATAAAAACAGCCGGCCAGAATGGACGGGGCAGGAGTCCAGAGAGGGGACTCACTGCCGCGGAGGCGAAGGCTCCAGGAGGGGAGCCGGCAGACGACTCCGCACCAGGCGGGGGTGCGGACCCCGACGGGGAGTGGCCGCCCGCCCCGGCGGAGGGAAGGACAGCGGTGGCAGCTGGACCCAGGACCCCAAGCGAGGAGCGGCGGATCAGTCCGGAGGACGAAGACTCCAGTGACGGGGAGTTTTGGGACTGTGCCCCTCCAGCACACGGGACCTACAGGTCTGGGGTCAGCGCAGGGGCCCGGGAGGGCACTGACGAGGTGCAGCAGGCACCTAGACCTGTGCCGGACACTAGCGGCCAGGAATCCGGTGAGGAGCATCACCAGGAGGGTCCGAGCGAGGGCCGGGGCCTCGAGTGCAAGAGAACCCAAGGGGGCGTGAGGCCAGGGTGAAAGGTGGCAGAGCCCTGCAACGTGACCGCCGGGGACCCTGGGCTACGGAGAACCAGGAGCCGTCCCACTGAACCTAACGGCAAGTCATGGCAGGCGAGAACCAGGGCGGGGACCTGATGACCCAACATCTGCTCCGGACCAACAGCTTCCCAGGGGAATAGCGTCACCCTTCCACTGTGAGCCGCTATTCCGAAGGGGGTTCACCCTCCCCCCTTCTCCAGCCCGACAGTCACACTATATCATCGAAGTCGTGGCAGGCGGACTTGGTGGGAGCAGGCTGGGAACGGGAGCAACTCCAAAGTGTACAAAGGGGCTGGGCCCCTAGGCGCCCACGGGTACATGAGTTGCGCCCTTGAGGGCGGACCCGTGACAAGTACCATGATCACTTCTTCCCAAGTGAACCATCAACTTCACATCTTCCACCAATTTTTTACTGTTGATCGGGACTATAACCAAGGTAGACGATTCCCTACTTGTATCCTCCACTTTATGGAACAGAAAGTTGTCCTCCACACAAGTTAGGAACCAGCTTGACAATTTATAACTGTCTTCATTCTTCTTCCAGCAAATGTCTGGACAATTGAGGTCTCCCATCAGTACCATCCCACAGCTTTTGGATAGATTTGTCATGTGCTTGAAGATGTCTTATCCACCTTCCCCTTCTGATTAAGTGGCCTATAATAAATCCCCACCATTATATCAGTGCTGTACCTTTCACTTTTCATCTTCACACAAATGCATTCCGCTTTGCTGTCTTTTTCCTGAATGAGGAAAGAAGTGTATGTGTTTTTTGACATACAAAGCAACACTGCCACCTTTTTTCTCAACTCTGTCCTTCTGAAACAGTGTAACCCTCCATGTTGACATTCCAGTCAGAAGAGCTGTCCCACCCAGTCTTGGTGATGCCAATCAGATCACAGTTCTCATCATAGTCTTTAGTTTTCCATACTTCTTGCATTTGTATACAGGCATTGGATGTGTTTTGTATTTTGCAAAACACATACCTGCTTGCTTCCCTTTTGTACCACTTGTAATCCTGTAACTCTCTGGCACTTTTTCAGAGCTGAGTTGCTTCTTTGAGTCCTTTCCGGTCTGGAAATTTTCTCTATTTTAACAAGGATCTGAGCTTTTCAAGATGTTAAGGCCAAAGGCCAACAAAGTATTTAAGAATATGCTTAAGTCCATTCCTAGTCAACAAAGCTTTTAAGCTTATGTCTAATTTTCTTAAGCATTTCCTTAAGTTCCATTTCACTCCACTGTGATTTATGCATATTCTTAAATGCTTTGATAAATTAGGGTTTCAGTTGGTAGGCTGCTGTCTGCATTTGCAGCATTTCTTATTTAGAATGTGGAATTCTTTTGTATCAGCTAACTCAGAGTGCCAAATGTAACGAATATCATCACATGGTTTGACAACATTCTCTCAGGGATACTGGGTCTGTAAACACATGATTAAATAGAATGTATTTATTAATATAATTTCTTCATCTGTGACAGTTATAACATGGATAATATTTTTCATTTAGTAAGTAATCCAAGTACAATCAGAACAAGTGATTAATAATTAAAAGTATTCTTTAACTATTTAACTATTTCAGAACTCCATTTTGCAAGAGAACACAACAAAATGAGGAGAGTGATGGCTAGAGAATGGTATTTAGAATTTTGCTTTTGAGAACTGGCTTATAGGTAAAGTAGATATGCAATAGAACAATGGTCCCAGGGAATGGCAAGGGTTACTTGATTCCTAAAAGCTTGTTTGTGACAAAGTTTCCTTCAAGACTCACTGTGTCTGACACAGGCAAGCAGCAAGAAGACACACAGGCTGGGAAATAGAAGACATTTACCACACTTATGTATCACAGACATGTTCCATAACATGAGATAAGAGACCTGCTGCATTGGCCAGGACACAGTGCCCAGCTGCAGAACCCTTGGGATTTCCAGTTTTGGGGAACAGACCAAATTAGGAGTCCCAATAAAAGCCAAAATGAGGATGTGAGCTTGTGATAGGTTTGTGAAACAAAGGAATATGCTGATAGGACAGAATGTAGACAGTATTACATCCACAGGGAAACCAATCTACAATGCCCAGAGATTAAGTCATCAGAGAGGGAGAAACAATACAAAAAATGGTGTTTCAGAGCAATAAAGGGTCCCAAAGAAGAGAACCCAAGGTCACTATGGACAGAGAGTATACCATCAACATGTCACCCACCCCACTGGTGGGGGAAGGGGTTTAGCCTTCAACCTCCAGGCTGATGACATCTGGCATTCAAGAGAGAACCTTAGGGTGAAACTTGCATACTGTTCAGGTGTATCTCCCCTCTGATGACAGCCCTAGGACTTGTAAATATAAAATTGTTTGCATTATTCTTATCTGCTATTACCGTGTATCAATAAAAATCACCTGTTATCTAATGGAGAGGCTGTGGTTGGTCTGAGGACTTGGATTTGCCTGGAACAAGGTATCTGGGTCATAAATCAAGTGCCAGAGAGCAGTAGAGTAAGGACAATGGACTTCAGAAAAGCATACTTGAACAAAGTCAGGGAACTGGTGGGCAGGAATTCCTGGGAGGCAATTCTGAGAGGAAAACGAATCCAAGGGAGCTGGCTGTGCTTTAGAGAGATCCTTTCAAGGGTGCAGTAGCAAGCTATCCAGATAAAATGAAAGAATGAAAGTGTGACAGGAGACCAGACTAACTAGATAGCAATCTCTCCAGTGAGTTAAAAAAAAAAAAATCCTACAAAAAGCAAAAATGTCATCACAGTATTTGGGGAGAATATAAGGGTATTGCATATATGGAGGCAGAAAACTACAAAAACATAGCATAATTAGATGCCGTTGACAAGGGACACAAAGGCAATTAAAAGGGATTTTATAAGTATATCAAAAGTAAGAGGAAGACCAAAAATCCATAGGTCTCTTAAGGAATGCAGAAGGCAATTTAGTTACAGATGATCCAGAGAAGGCTGAAGTATTTAATGACTTGCTTACTTCAGTTTTCACAAATAGAGGCAGCTACCAGGTGATGAGTGCAGCTGGCAGCAAAGATAGGGAAGAAGATGAACAGCTTATAGTAGTAAAAGAACAGGTTAAGGACTGCTTAGAGAAGCTAGAAGCTTTGAAAGGACTGATGGCATGCACAGCGAGGTACTGAAGAAATTGGCTGAGTTAATTTCAGAGCTATTAGCTATCCTGTTTGAGAACATGGAAATGTTGGGTGAAGTCCTGGATGAAAGGGAAGAAGAAGGATCTGGGGAATTACAAAGTAGTTAGCTTGATCTTGATACCTGGAAATATCATGGAGTAGGTCCTCAAGAATTTAATGTGAAGCACCTAAAGGAGAACAAGGTGATCAAGAATAGCCAGCATGGATTCACCCAGAGTGAGTCATGGCTGACCAAACTGATTTCCTTCTATAATAAGTAGGAATATCCATAAATCATGCCAAAAATGCCACCCACAACAGCTTCTTAAATATTTTTCATTTTGCCACTTGCCCCCCACCCCTGATTGGTGGAAGAGCCCCCCTGACGTGGCCATTTGCTGTTGATCTCCAGGGAAGTGAAAACCGTGGCAGATTTCAAACCTCCACCAATTGGGCTGGGGGAGTAGGAGGAGGATCAAGTGGCAAAATGAAAAACGTTAAAGAAGATGCTGTGTGGGGCACTTCTGGTGTGATTTATGGAGATCCATAATGATAAGGTGACAGGATCTGTGGATGAGAGGTGAGCATGAGATGATACACATCTTGCTTTAGTAAGGCTTTGGAAATTTTCTGCCATGACACTCATGTCAGGGTCCACAGTAGTGTTAGGCCTAGTGGTTAGTGTCAGGGGGTGTTACCAACATTCCACAGTCAGAGGGAAAGCTGAAGTCAAACTGGGGTTCATGTGCCAGCCAGAGGGGTTAGCAGAAGTGGATGTCAGGAAGTGAGCCAAGTTAAACTGGGTTTCTGAAGTTCAGGGATGGAATACATGAGCAGGGGTGCAGAAGCAGGCACCAGGGAAGTCACATGGATGACAGCTACACACAGACTGAAGCCAATTTGTTGTACAGCAGGGGCCAAGTGCTGGAAGAGCTCCTTAAAAGCAGCCCTAGAACAAATCATCAAGCTGAAGCTCAGCTGGCCTGGATTAGGGGGTTGACTGTTGCTGACCATGTTGCCTGGCTGAAGTCCAGAAGCCTTACAAATTTTATTAACAAACTAAGGAAATACAGAGTAGATGGAAGTACTGTAAGGTAGACACGTAACTGGTTGGGTCATCTTGCTCAATGAGTAGGCATCAAAGTCTAAATGTCTGTTTGGGAAGAGGTGTCATGTGGAGTTCCCCAGGGGTCTGTCATAGGTTCAGTATTGTTTAAAATCTTCATTAATGATTTGAACTTTGAAACTGAGTGCTTGCTTAGCAAATTTGCAAGCAACGCCAAGTTGGGTAGAGTTGCAGATACTTTTGAAAGTAGGGCTAGGGAACAGAATGATCTGGATAGTCTGGTCCAACATTCAATCAGATGAGATTCAACAAGACAAATGCAAAGTCCTACATTTGGTATGGGATAATTTAATCCACAAATACATACTGTTTAGGCTGCAGAACTGCAGAGAGGGACCTGGGGGTTACAGTAAGCCATAAGCTGAAAATGAGTTAGCAGTGTGCTCTTGTTGCAAAAACATAGTGACAGTAACAGTATCGTGAATTGTATTAACAGTGGTGTCATTTGCAAATCATGGAATGTGGACAGTTTTTAGGTTGGAGATTTGGGGGAACTTTCTGACTGAGGGTGATCAAGCATTGGAACAGGTTGTGTAGAGAAATTGTGGAACCTCCATCCTTGGGCGTTTTCAAGAGCAAGTTAAACAGACACTTGTCTGGGATGGCTTAGTCATGGATGATGCTGCCTTGACAGCGGTCTGGGCTAGATGATCTTGTGAGGTCCCTTCTAGCCCCAGTTTCCTATGATCCTAAAATGGGCATATGGGCAATGTGAGAGAGAGAATCAAAAATCCCATGTCAATGAGAGAGACCTTACATGCCAAGTAACACCCTTACGTTTGCAATATACCTTACTTTATTTTAAAAGGCACTATTACTGGGCTATATTTAGTTGAATGTAATGTTCACAAATAGATTTTGAGATATAAGTTGCATTTCTTTTTATGTCTATTATAAAGGAGATACTTAGGTGTGACTTTTTCAGCTCAACCTCATTTATGGACCGCTTTCACAGGCACCATTTAAATCCCATATAAACCTTCAAAACGGGCTTGAGATGGCTCTGCAAAGATGTAAATCACTCTGTGGGTTGAAGGACACTGGAAGGCAGGGGAGGATCTCTGACTTGTGCTCATGTGGCTCCAATGGCTAGAAACCTATATATTAGTATATGGGAGGATAAATCCATGAGCGCAACCCCAGTTTAAGGATGGAGCTTTCATCCACTTCCCTAGCTTGTCCTGGTATACTGATTTTATAAAACATGAATATTTCATGAATAAAACTAGTCAAACCATTATACTGGTTTTGTATTAAAGTTAAGAAAGGCTGGAAAATTTCTGCTGCATCAAATACAATGAAGTGATTTTGGATACACTACACTGAAGAGACCGTATATATCTGTTGAAGTATGGCTCTCCAAAGAACAGAAAACACCATTCAAATATGCAAGATCAATAGGTGGACATTCAAGAGAATGAAAAACCTGGATTCTGAAATCCAGTTTGTAAGGAATCCCAAAGCTGGCCTCTTTCAAAAATTTTGTTACTTAATGGAGAACACATGGAAGGACAGAATTAACAGACTGAAAAGCTCAAAGAATCTAGAAGTTGGAAAGAATGTATTGTGATTTTTTGTTCAAATTAATATTCTGGCAGCTACATTTTGAACAAGCTGTAATTTGTACAAGACACCTTCTGTTAAAATTGCCAGCAGAGAGTTATAGAGAACAAGCCAAGTTGAAATTAAAGCAGGGATTGGCATCAATACATCTTGTCACCCTGGCTAACTAAGACTCATGTTCTTGAAATCAGGATGTTTTTAATAACAGAATGCAGGAGAGTAATTCTACTTAAAATAAAAATAAAAATAAAAATAACTATAGGCTTTTGATTCCAGAGAAATGTCACGTGACCTCCAAATAACACAGAGTGAAAAAATAGTGAGAATATTGACTAAAATTCATGCTCTCAGGACTATTATTTTGTATATTAATTTTGTCTAACAAATTCATACTCAGAAACAACATGGACTGAATAGAAGGCAAGGAGGAATACAATAGCCATTCTATCAACATTTTATTTACAGAAAAAGATGAAGTATTAAATAATCTGTCAAAATCATCTAGACAGGGACAATCTGCCCACATGCCACAATGGAGAAGCTAAGTCAAAAGTATACCCAATGGCACTAGCAGAACACATTTTATTTTGTGACTGCTTTCTGTAAAGGTAAATCATTTTAAAAGGAACATCTAATACAATGGCAAAAAAATACTCAGTAGAGAAATAGATGACAAAAATAAAAGACTTAACAGAAATAAAATGACGGACTGCCTACGCAAGAAAAATGGTGAAACTAAAAAGAAAAAGATGGCTCAAGCTGGGTGAACTATTGGGGAAAAAACCCATTATATTGTAATCTAAACATACTACAAGCCTCAATTCTGCTGTAAACCACTGCCTTGTATATTTGACATCCTCCAATTTACTGGTTATTGAACAACTCATACTGACAACAATACTGTTTATCTTTAATGATAAGTATAGCCAAGAGTTCACTTGGACAATATGAAGGTGTATGCAGTGCCTGCCTTCTGAATTCACCACGTGCAGTGGAGAAATATTAAGGAGAAGTTTTAATTCAGGGAGCCTTTCTGGTTCTACATCAATGAGGGCGACATGCTCTCCCCACTGAAGTAGGTACTTATCTCTGGTCAATAATGTCAGTCAGTTCTTCCAATTTCTTGCCAAATTCTTATTTCAGAAATTTCTCTTTTCCCTATAACTGTTAATGAAGGGGAAGGGCTGCAGAAGAATACTCCTTTCTGTTTCTTGGAAGCCTTATCTCATAAAATAGGAAGGTGTCAATTAATCCCTTTGGGGTTATGCCAAGGCTATATCTAGCACCCTAGAGACTATTTTAGGGTTCTCAGTATCAGAAAGAGGTAAACAACATGTGAACATGTTGGAGGATGCTAGTGCAATTGTGAAGGATCTCGACAGATTAGAAAATTGGGATAGAGCTAACAGGATGAAGTTCAATACAGACAAATGCAAGCTTCTGCACATCTGGAAGAATAATTAAAAACACAAATATAAAATGGGTGACACCTGGATGGATGGTTCCCTATAGAAAAGGACTTGGGAATCGTGGTAGACTACAGACTCAATATGAGTCTGCAGTGTGATGCACCTGCACAAAAGGTGAATGGAGTTTTGGGATGCATCAATAGAATCATTAGGTGTAAGACACAGGAGGTGATAGTGCCTTTCTATTCAGCACTGGTTAGGCCTCATCTGGAGTACTGTGTGCAATTCTGGGTTCCACAATTTTAAAAGAAAGTGGGGAAGTTAGAGAGGATCCAGAGGCAGACAACAAAGGTGGTCAAGGGCTTGGAAGGCAAGTCACATAAGGAGAACTTGAAGGAGCTAGTCATGTTCAGTGTGTGGAAAAGACAGTTAAGAGGGGACATAATAGCAGTCTTCAAATACTTGAATGGCTGCAGTAAAGAGGGAAAGCACCTTTTCTCTCTTGCTGCAGAGAAGAGGACATGGACCAATAGCTTGAAGTTGCCACAAAGTAAGTTTAGATTGAATATCTGGAAAAATGTCTTCACAGTTAGAACAGTGAGACATTGGAAAAGGCTGCCTAGGGAAGTGGTGGATGTTCCATAACTCGGGGGTGTTCAAGAAGAGGTTAGACAGTCACTGGTCATGGATTTCTAAATGTAGACTGAGAACCAGGGAAAATATTCTATCTATGAACATTTGTTTGTAGATCTCTCTTAACCTGCTTGGAAGAGAAAAAAACAGTACCATTTGTATGTTGAGGTAGTAGGAATAGATACAACAGAGGAATATGTTGCTTCTCTGAAGCAACATCTTCTAACTCAATTGGTGTCCAAGCAAAATAAAATGCTTGTTAAAGAAGTTTTACCTGCATCTAGATCATTTTATCTTTCTCTAGGTCAGTCAAGATTACAACTCTTGCTAGGTATGCTGCACCAACAGAATGACTAGGGATGCTTCCTCTGGCATCTCTAAACCTATAATGACACAAATGACAAGAAGGGTATTGAACAGGGGGTAGATTATTCAAGATAGAAGGGAAGCACTGACCTATCACATGTTACTGTCAGGAAAAGCATACTGGGTGACACTGACCAATGCTTCTTAAGTTCTTATGCCCTGGGGGAGAGGTAGAGGTTGTTAACATGCTAATTTCTTTCTTCTAGACTTCTCCTAATCCATGGATATTAAAGATCTGTTAGTATCATTGCTTTTCATCTAGAAAACTCTGGAGGTCTCTTGGATGAATGCTTGACAGCAAGAGACGCTGGTCATAAGAGACCTCACCCATAAGAGCCGACTTTTTTTGGGGGGGGGGCATGGGGGACGGCTAAGATGATGGACATATGGAAAGTTTTACATATTTCAGATGATGGCCCTCTTTCTGAAGGTGGAAAGGGCCCTTGGACACCCCATGTACTTAGTACCTATATGCAGCAATCCTACCCATATTTTAAAGTAATCAACAGGGTTCCAGGTTTTCCATTTCCCAAGGAAAAATGGAGTAAAATGCAGATTCCCCCCCTTACCAAAGTAAAATGCAAATTTATCATTTTAGCAGAGAAACCCAAAGATTTAGTAGTTTTGCAATGAGCCCTCTGCAGGCTGGCTGAGTTCCAGCCTGCAGGGAATTGGGAGGGAATGGGAGGAGGGCAGTCAGGCAGGGGGTGCCATGTACATGTATATGCACATGGCCACCAGGCAGCCTAGCTCCTTCTGGTAAGTGGAGAGGAGGATTGTGAGGGAGGGAGGAAGTTGGGCTGGGCTGGGGCTAGGGCTGCTGCCCAGCTGGAGAGTGCATGGGACTTGGGGCCTGGGCAATGTGTGGCCACAGGGTCCTGGTGGGGATTGGGATGGGGCTGCAGGTAGCTTGTTTGAGGGGCAGGGGGTCGAGCCAGCTCCCCACCACTGCATACATTCTCAGGGGATGGAGAGACCCATGCCCCCCAGATCTGTGTGTGGGGTGGAGGTGGGCTTCCCACTGCAGGCTTGGACTCCCTACCCTGCTGCTCTCCCTCAGGTTCTCCACAGCCTGGGAGGTGTGACCCAGCATTGCAAAGCAGAACAGGGCTGTGCAGGAAAGCCGCTTGCTGCTGCAAGCTCTGCAATACCTTGGCAATGCAGCCTTTGTACAGTGGGGGTGCAGAATGTGGTTGTACTCTTTACTGCTGCCATATGCACAGGGGACACATCACCAGGGAAGCATGGAGATCGCAGAGGTAAGCATCATTCTGTGCAGCCTTGTTCTACCCTGCAGCACCAGGTCACACCTGCTGGGCTTAGGAGGCCCAGGGGAAGGGAAGCAGGGTGGAAGCCTGATCCCACCCCCATTTCACTCTGTACATATATCTGGGGGGCATGGGTCCCCTCTGTCCCCATGAGTGTGCACTGTGGTGGGGAGCCAGCCTCACCCCACCTAAGTCCTCAGCAAGCAAGCATCAAACAGCAGGCGGGGAGTTGGGCTCTGTACTGCTGCAGCAGCTGCCACCTCCTGTGAGGAGCAGAGGGTTGTGAACTCAGGTCCCTGGTCCTGACATGGTCCTGGCAGCTGGGGGCGCTTTCAGGCAGGACTGAGGGGGTAAAAAGCTGTGGGTGGGGGAAGAAGGGGCAAGAGCAGGGCAAGGGGGCTGTGTGTGTGGGGAGTGTGAGAGGCACCAGCAGGGCCAGGGGGAGGTGTTGGGGGACCTTTCATTTTAGTAATGGATTTTCAGGTTTTTATTAGAGAATTTGTGATTTTTTTAATCAGGGAAAACCAGGATCTCTGGTAATCAGTAGAGATGCACTGGTATAATCAATCCATATAGGATGGACATCAAAAGGAAATTTGACATTATTGGCAACTGGCTTTTTGTTGGCCAGTGCAGCCCATAATGCCACTGATGAATGCCACATGTATGGATGCAGCAGCAGCGTGTACCCCTCAGGAGTGCAGCCCAGCATCTTGGAGAGCAGCATCCAGCCAGTAAGTCTGTGTGAGCTGGGGGAAGGGGAGTGGGGGGGGCAGATCAAGGCCCCCATGGTGAGGAACGGAGTGGGCATGGGAGGTTGGAACAGGGGAGGGGCAGATGTTGCCCAGCTGGGGCAGGGCAGGGCATGGGGGGCATAAGAAGGATGGAGAGAGGGTGCGGCTCTTGCCGCTGTGTGCAGCCCAGGGTGTCCATGGGGGTATGTGCCTCCCAGATTTGTGCATAGAGTGAGGGCAGACTGCTCATTGCAGGCTCAGGGCCAGGGGCTGTGCAGGCCTCTTCCTGGTGACGGGGCTGGGCAGGGGCTGTGCTTGGGGCAAAGGTGGGGCAAGGTGGGTGGTGGCAGAAATGGGGTGAGGGACTATGGGATGGTCTACTGCCATACCAAAATTTTCCACTGCCTCCCCATGCCTCCTCCTCCCAGTGCTGCCACCACCTGCCCTACCCCCATTTGCTCTGAGTGCAGCCTGTCCAGATCTCCCACTTGGAAGATGCCAATGTAGACCCTGGCTCTGAGCCTACAGCAGGAAGCCTGCCCTCACCCTGTGCACATATCCAGGGGAAACATGCCCCTCATGCCTCCCCTGAGGGTGTGCACAGTGCTGGGAGCTGCACTCCCTCCCTGTCCCTCTCCCCTCCCCCCCATGCCTCCTGGACAAGCTGCCCATGACTCTGTCCCACAACCCACCCTACCCTGGCTGGGCAGCACCTGCCCCTGCCCCAGTACCACTCTCTCCCTTGCTGTGGGGGCCTTGATCTGTCCCTCTATGCCTTGTCCCTCCCCCACACCCCTTCTACCCCCACAGACTTACCAGCCAGATGCTGATCTCCAAGCTGCTGGGCTGCATTTTAGCTATCAGCTTGGTAACAGCTGATAAGGCTGGTTTATAATTGGGCATTGGTATTGGGCAAAATTCTTTATTGGTGCATCCCTAGTAATCACTTGTGTCTCCTCTTCAGTAAGGATCCTGCACATTGGTGTGATTTACATTGCTGTTTAAGGAGAAAGGATTTTCAGCCACATTTTGGAATAAAATTACTGGTGGAAGAGAAATATTTTCAGCAGAAACACAAAATACCACTGACTTCCTTGCCATTGTTACTCCCCTTCCCCCTTTTTCTCACTTGGTCTTTGTAAGAAACATAATTAGGGGGAAAGGATCTGGGTGTATTTCAGTAAGCTTTATTTAGAAAAAAAAGAGTTATGGTTAGGCTGCTTGAATCTGTACTGAAGAAACTACTCCATATTCTACTTTTTAGAGTGCCTGTATAATTTTTTTTTCCTTTAGTGTAGAGCCTTCTTTCGTCTCAACATTGACTAAAAAGGAGAAATCATCAACGCTAGATGTTTCTTGCAGGAAATGGTGCTCCATTAGTAACTTCGGAGAGAAATTGCTCTGCATTGTTCCAGCAACCTGTGATTTTTTTCTCAGCATGGTTGGATCTTAAAAGTATTGCAAAACGATATCTTAAAATGAACTGATTAGTATGCAGAATTCATAGTCACATTTAGGGTCTATTTATAAAACCTTTCTGTTCTGGGCTTAGACAAACAAAACTGATATGCAGCTGTGTAACACATTGATAATTTTCATTAGTTGTAAAAAGCCTCAATAGAATTTACAATTTTATTCATTACATCTAAATAATCTTGGAAAACCTACACTGAAGGTGACCTTACAGTCTTATCTTGTTTGTTAATTAACAAATTAAAAAAAGAAGAGTAGGAAAGCTGGATAAGATCATAAAGACATAAGAAAAAGGCAGGAGGAGAAGTAAAAATCACAAATGTAAACACTTGAAGATATGCTTGACTGGGGGCACTCTTGCATCACTGTGAAGCAGAAGGATGTGCGTGTGTATGTGTGTGTGTATAACTTTTTGTAATTTGAATATCCTTTTCTCAATAAATAGGAGGGGTTGGGGTCTCTTACATTCTGAAAGCAATTGTTTGTTTTTGTACGACGAGAAATTTTACTGTTTTCTCTGAAAAAGTGCCAAAGTGCAGGAACCATTGTTCCTATAAACAAACAAAATTTATTTTTCATGCAAAAGACACAGTACCAAGGTTTCCAATGATCGTGCCTTTGTGAATTAGTTTAACATTCAAAAACAACACAACATATTCACTAATACAAAAGAAAAACACACACCCCCTCCTCAAGATTTTTTAGGGAAAATAACTACTGTATTTACTCAAATATAAGATGAACCTGAATATAAGGCAACCTCTGCAATAATCAAAGTCTATATATAGAAAATGTATACATTTGTTATAGTTTTCCAGTTATAGAATCTAATTATAGGAGGTTTGCCTTTAATTTGTCCTCCTTCCACTGCTTCAGCAGGGAAAATAAATCTTGCGAGAGTCAGGTATCCCTCTTGCCCTCTGCTCCTGCAACTTCTTCCACATGACCCCATAGCTCAGCACTGTTGAATACGTGTGCATATTCCACATACACCCATAAAGCAGCCATGTGCTAATTACCCCTCTACTCATGACTGCAACCAGGGTTTCTTGTTATGATTCTTGGGGTCCTCCAAAAATTTGTATGCAGGTGAGGCGCAGGGCAACCTGGTCTGGCTCCAGGTCATGGAGAGTAGGGCCATATTAATTGTATGCAACATGTTGAGACAGGGGGTGACAAGGAGATTCTGGGTGAACTGTCTGGAGCCCTATTTCATGGTGTTTGTCAGACATATAAGATTGGTGAAGAAGTAGGGATGATTGGAAATGGGAAAGGCACAGCTCAGCTGTGGGAATGAAGAAGAAGTCAAAATGTATGCAGCCTAGTGCTCACCATGACTTGAAAAACTGTTGGTGCTAAGAGGGATTGTGTGCAGCAATTACCACTATAAGATTGATTTATATGGGCTGCACTAACATATCTTTGTAGTAGTTCCCATCAACATAGATTTTAAGATTTTGTTACTTTAATTTAAAAAACAAGTTCCCATCAGCACGTTTGCTCAATATGGGAAATGTGTTTTATAGTTATGCTCAGTGTTGGCTGCTTTTAATCAGTTTCATGGCTGGTTTCTATTACTAAGCATATAAACTTTTGGCAGTATTTTAATGATTCTTCTTTGGCAATCCTTCACAGTTTGCCATGATTGTCTTATTTGTTGGTCTGCAGACAGCTGATGAGGCTCCATCCAGGGTCAACAGACTCTGTTTCAAATCTGGCTTGTGTTTCTGTGCAGAATGGGTGGCTCTGGACTCTTGATTCAGGCTGAGACATACCAGTCCTGCTTTCCCATGTCATGTTACAGTTCTGGGCAATGGTCTCTTATGAGATGATGTTGATATTGCATTTTTTTAAGATGCCCTTGAGAACATTGTTGAAGTGCCTTTTATGCCCTCCTCTTGCATGTATGCCTTGATTGAGCTGAGAGAATAAAACTTGTTTCGGGTTTCCAGACATAGCTAGCTCAGTGAAGGTGATATTGGAGGATCACCATCTCAATGCCTGTGATGTTTGCTTGCAATAGGATGCTAATGTTGGTGTGTTTATCTTGGCACTGGATTTGAAGGACCTTCAACAGGCAGCACTGATGGTATTTTTCCAATGACTTGAGATGTCTCCTGTACATTGTCCATGTCTCAGCACTGTACATTAAAGTGGGGATCACAACTTCTTGAAATTTAATGATTGACAATGTATTTAGTGATATTTCCTTGTATGAGAATGTAAGATGAGGAGCCTTTTTTCCCCATACTAATTGGGGGCAAAACCTTGTTCTATATTTGAGTAAATATGGTAAATATATTTTATTAGGAACTAAACTCTGTAAACCCATATAAATATAACAATGATCAATCAATCGATCTATCTATCGATTGATATAGCTCTATCAATATTACAAATAAGGTTTGTTTTCCTTATTGATATTTATGTTGGATGAAGAATAATTAACTTTTTCACAAAAGTTTTTTTTAAAAGTCGTGTTTATGTAGGTACTAGGAGTGTGCAAAACGGGCCATATTTGATTTGCATTTGGCCCAAATAAGGGACAATCATTCAATTTATTGATTCAGATCACTGTCCTTGATTCGATTCAGCTGAATCTGAAGATTTGATGCTGATTCGGAGAATCAGTGATTTAGCCATAGACACAGCTTTAAATGTTTTTTCTACATACCTTGAGGTACCAGGCACAGCTCATGAATGATGTGATGGTGGGGTGGATGTAGCATCGCACAAGAGTGTTTGTGTGTGTGTGGGGGGGAGGATCATGCTCAGCAGTGAACCCAGAAGTGGACCAAAAGTACTTCTAGTCCACTTCTGAGTGTGCAGGGCCCCCCGTGCCCTCCCCTGGCTTGGCAATCAAGCACAGTGCCCATTCCCAGACCCAGGAGGCATCAGTTGCCAACCCGGGGGTATTGGCGGGACGGCAGCAGTGCTTCTGGTCCACTTCCAGGTCTGCTGCCAAGCACACTAGAGACCTGCCCCCACCACTCCTGTGGGATACTCCATGTGCCTCACCATCACAGCATTCACAAGCCACCTCATACCTAGAGGTATGTAGAAAAAACATTTAAAGCTGAGTTTATCTCCGAATCTCAAAATCTTTCCTAATATCTCCAAATTGATTTGGAGGGTTCCAATTCGATTTGGAGAGATTAAAGGGTCCTCTGATTCAATTTAGATTCAGAGATTTGGCCACCAAATTGCACCAAATTGGATCAAGAACCAAAGCTTCACACAGCCCTAGTAAGTACTATTTTAACCTTAGAAGATAACACTTTGTTGTTTTAGATTTTGCTGAGGTTGGATTCTTAGATAGATTTGTAATTTAACTGAACCTTTAATAACATCCTTTCTACAATCTGTTCATGATACATTTCAGTTATATAAAAGTGCTACCATGACCAACAAATTTAAAATAGTAAGAAAAGACTGTCTTTCTTTTAGTTCTTTAGCTTTCACTCTTTTAACTGTAAAGTTTAATTAATTCTCCAGGCAAGAGTCTTCTTGAGGAACAAAACATTGTTTCTCCCCTGTAAAATAGAAACTGAAAAAAATAGTTCCACCATAAAAAGGCAGACCTTCCTTTTATAACACAAAGCAGAAAACAAGGACACAAGGCTTTTTTGCATGTCACCTTAAAGAATCAGAGGGGTATCCTTGTATTTTAGATGATGAATTCTAGAACATAAAAAGTGGTTCACTCAATTACTGAAGTGACTCATTATATCTTTTTGGTAGGTGGGAATTTGTAAGCAGAACTAGTCTGTTCAAAATGCAGATCAGCAGGTTGGGCTGTGGAATCATATTTGTACCATACCATATTGTTTCTTTTGTGCTGTTAGTTAATGGCAATAGGCTTGGAAAACACCCAATCTCTCGCGTTGCTGGTACATTCAGTGGAAACATGTTGTCAATTATTAAAAATGTGTCCTGAGTGGTGAGATTAGGGTATGAGGCCAAATCTCCAAATAAGCTTTTACTGGAGCTCACCTACCAGAATTTAAATGGAAAAGTAACATAAGTATCATCCTATTACATACCACAGGAAAATAGTAGTGTTCTTATGGAGCTGGATTTTGCCAGGTACGGAGTGTCTCTGGCCTCTGACACATGTTGCACTTTAAATGTGATTAATTAGTTAAACACATTTTAAATAGTGACCTAGCCACACATTCATTCAATTAATGGTGTCATAAAACCAGGAATAAGTGACAGAGGGTGTCTATACTCATGCTTGGGGGGTGCGGGGAGAGGCATTTAATTAGAGCAGCTCCTGGAAAGCCACTCTAATTGAAACACTGCAGTGTCACATGTATCCTGCATTTCAAAATAACCATGGGGGTGCTTTAACTAAAACTTGTTTGGTGAGTTTTAGTTAAAGAGCCCCTGCCACCATTTTGAAATGTGAAACACTTAATATACATGACACGGCAGCATGCTGGAACATTCTAATTAGAACACGCAATCGAGTCTGCTTCAATGTGGTCTGATTACAACATGTCAGAGCATGTGTATATGCACCCAAAGTTATTACACAAAAAATGTGTATTAACTTTACGGCTGCTTCCTATTATGCCTTTAATTGAATGTCTGGCCAGTGCTCATAAGAATGTAAGAACATAAGAATTGTCACTTACTGGGTCAGACCATAGGTCCATCTTGCTCAGCATCCTGTGTCACACAGAGGCAGAGAGTGGATGCTGAAAGGGAGATGAAACTGGGTATGACCAGGGATTTTTCCACTGTTTTTCTGTCACTTGCAGCATCCAGGGTTTGAAGGCTAGGAAGTTCTAATTCAGCGGCTGTATCCCTAACTCCCATGGTCAATAGCTACTGATGCCTCTTTCCTCCAAGAATTTGCTCAACTCCTTTTTGAATCTGGCTAAGCTGCCAGCTTACACAACATCAGGTGGCAATGAGTACCACACTTTAATTACACACAGTGTGAAAAAGAACTTCCTTTTGTTACTTTTAAACTTCCTACATACTAGTTTCATTGTGTGATTTCTAGTTCTTGTAGTGTGAGAGATCATAAATAATAAATCCCTACTTGGCTTTTCTGCACCATTTAGTATTTTGTAAACACTTATCATGTCCCACCTCAAGTGTCTCTTTTCTAAACCATATACACCTAACCTCTTTAGTTTCTCCTCATATGGAAGTCTTTCCATATCACCAATCATCCTCGTTGCCCTTCTCGCTGCCCTCTGTAGTTCTTCTATAGCCTTTTGAGGTGTGGGGACCAGAAATGGGTATACACTATTCAAGCTGTGGATGAATTTATAAAGGGGAACCATGGATTTATAAAGGGGCATAATGATACTTTCTGTTTTATTTACAATTCCCTTCTTAACAATACCTAACATTTTGTTTGCCTTTTTGATGACTACTGAGCACTAAGCTGATGTTTTTAGTGAACTGTCCACAATGACCTCTAGATCTCTATGTTCTGGAGGACGGGAGCATTGGCCTACTGATCAGGCCTCCCAACTGATGGAGTACAGTGATCTCCCCCAGCTGGGAGCCCTGATCAGCTGATCGAGCTCCCATCACAGGAGTGCAGAGTGCCGCAGGCCCCATGGCTGAGAGCTCCAGTGTGCCCTTCCTTACAGGTGGGATCCCTGTCAGTGATCAGAGATCCCAACCAAAGGGTCACACCATGCAGTCCCACGACTGGTGAACTCCCAGGGCTGGGAGCCTCAATCAGCTGACAGGGCTCCTGGCCTTGGAGCAAAGATTATCAGTGCAGGGGAAGCCCAGGATTACGATCTCAGCCTCTCCCTGCACCAGTCATATGCACATGTGGCATAGTAGGAAGTGCGACTGTTGGGATCATGCATCAGATCCCATCACACATTTTTTTTAGATGGCAGGGCCCATATGAGCAAGGCTCCTACTCTGTTTATTCTACTTATACTTACTCCAGGTTGCAGAGGCTCTCTGCAGTGGCCTCCCCATCCTCCTCACCAGCTTGTGCAGTGGCACAGGTGTACAGAGGGAAGTACACTGCACACAAACAAGGGAAGAATTGTGAGTGGCTCTCTTCTTTGATGCAAGGATATCCCCACAGAAGCTGTGCTTAAATGACTTAATCTCGCCTCAAAAATTTCATAAGTCAGACACTGAACAGACCTTTGTGCTTCTCAGGAACATATAGCAATTTCCAGAAAATGCTAAGAATTGCAGACTTCAAAGAATGACAACTACAGTAAAGGGCACTGGAGAACAAGTATCAGCACCTGACCTACCAAAGGATTTGGGCACATAGAACAAGACTGGTAGAATTTGTACAGCTAAATCCAGGATAGCAATCCTTAAAACTACGATCTATCTCTTCAGACACCTAAAGCATATAGGTACCTATGTTTTCTCCAGTGAAATTAGCTAAGCACTTAATGTTTCATTTCTGTACACTGCTAGAATTGCTGCCATCTTGTCAAGGCTATGTAACTTGATAACCTTGACAATTCTGAATTCAGTAAGGATCCTAAAATTAGGTACTAAATTAAATAGCTGTTGGATAAATACATAAGTAATCCTTAATGGAAGAATCATGCTAAGTATCACAATGCTCAAATCCTTTTGTGAATTTAGCCCCAGGTGGTTTTACCCTTATTAGTGTGCAATTAGTGTGAATAAGATATCAGAATCAGGCTCAATTGTTACTTCTCACAAATATCAAAATGAAAAATAAAAAGAGTGGAAAGCAGTAAAGCAGGTGAACACGTAAAATACTTGTCTGTATTGACTTTGAGCAAAATATTCACTAGTGCTAAACACCATATTTATACAACTTCCCTTCTGACTTACTCAAGGATTGGTGCTGACAAAAAGAGCCTTATCCGTGTGTTTCCATTGAATATATCATGCCCAAGAGGTATATATCCAAATAGGAAGAGCTTTTTTTTGTTGGTGACAGAGCCAAAGTCAAGAGAGAGGTTGCACAGACATTCTTTAAATGATGTAAAGCCTTAAATTTCATTTTCCAAAAGTAACTTACATTTTTCGATGCCTGTATTTCACTGAAAGTAACTGAGGTGATTATATGTCTAAAGATGCACATTGGTGCCTAGTGACATGTTCAAAGGCCCTGAAACTCCTAACTACTGCTAATTTAAAAGGCAGTTTGGTGCCTAATCACTTTTAAAAATCTCACTGGGTGCTTACATATCCTCTTTTTTAGATGTCTGAATATGTATAGAAATACAGACTTGTATGGCTTAAGTAGCTAAGTAAGACTTTGGTTCTTCGGTATACAAATCATTTTTGAAAATGGTGACATAGGTGTCAGTACTGAGCAGATAAATGTGAAAATACCTTTTCAAATTTGAGGCTAAGTCATTTTGAAGATGGGGCATAGGCTCCTAACTCACTTAAACACTTTTAATTTTTTTATCTTTGATTTCCTGGATCTCACAATCAAAGCTTGTTTTGTGTGTGTGTGTGTGTGTGTGTGTGTATATTTATAATGCTACTAAAAATTGTAAATTACTGTGCAAACTGCTATTTCTTTAATTCCATAAGAACGAGATAATGAGGATAATGAGGACTGTTCCTTTGTAATTCCAGTGTGATATTTTTGTGGGAGGTTTTTAGAGCACATGGTGTGCAATTAGAGATAATGCAGACAGCTACTTTGTTTTTCTGGTGCATGCATATCATAGTGGGGGGTTTTTTAAGGACATATTATGTGACTGGAAATAACATGGCCATTGTTTTGTTACTGTTATTCATCTCTGGATTTATGCATTTAAAATGACATCCTCTGAGATCGGTGAAGATCTAGTCTGTCATATCACATGCCCTGTACAATATTTAGAAGGGATGGGTATTCCTTTTATTCAGGTGCAGCTGGTTTAGCAAAAGAGTGATGATTATGAAAAGATGCTAAAATCTGGTTTGAATACTTCCTAACAGAAACCAAGAAGAACTACTTCTAAAATGTAAGGCTCCAAGGAACAATGCGTAAAAGCTAAACAACAACAACAAAATACACTGTAGGCTATCAAGAGGGATACTATCCCAATACTTTTGTATGGTTGTATTTTCAAATATAATAAGAATTTGCAAGTTCTATCTGATTTCAGTATTAGCTCCACACTCTTCACTCCTCTGAAAATGCAGACAATACTGATACATAAAGCCTACTTAATGATCTGATTATAAACAATAATACATTGAATACCAATATAGTGATTTGTGAATACAATCCCGTCAGTGAGATCTTTGATATTTGATATTGCACCAAATAACTTTAGGCCATGTGTGCTGAACTTAAATGGGGGAAAAATGCTAACTGCCAACTCTAGTAATACTGCCTAAAATTGTATGCACCAAAAAAATTGAATTCAAAGAGAAGCAGGGTTCAGAATATACATGAGGAATTACAACATACTGCTTTTGCAGTATTATTTTCAACTTCAGCTGCATTTCAGAGCATCCAAGAGGGTAAAGAAAAAAAAACTATCGTTCTGCTACTTTGGGATAGCTGGTTTATAGGCATTTGGTTAGAAAACATGGTGAGAGACTGGTGAGAATGCGCTCTACTGTTGTTGGAGTCTATGACTCTCAAATGGGTGTTTATTTATGAAAGATGTGCCCAGAGTACTGATAACATTTTAAAAGTTTTTAAAAATATATTTGTAAAAGCCCTTTTCCATTGTTTTCACTCTTATTCTTGTTTCTACATTGTCACTTTTCTATTAATTATATTTTCATTGAAGAAGAAACAACAGACTAAAACATTGATCCTGCAAATGGTGCTTCCTAGGCATGTCAAAATTCACTCAGGCATATTTCTTTGCCATGCTGAAGCCTCAGATAGTCTTAGCCAATTAAGTTCATACTTATACAAAATATCCGGACTTGTACAAAATAATCCACAGACTGGGTGATATGATGTGTCAGTTGTAAGAATACAATATTTTTTCTTTGCATGAAAAAGACAATTACTTCAACAATTCTTGATAACACTGCTTTTCTGGAAGTTAACAGGAGAAATAAAACAGTGGCAAGGAAACGAAAATGTCATGTCATATGGATGCATCAGTGCCAGTGTTTTTTATGGTATCAGTATTGTAATAGTTTTAGATTACATGTATGACATAGATTTGCACTCATTATAGAATTAGCATGCTGACATTCAGTGCCATAGCAAGGGGGAGGGCAGCGGGGTGACCACCCCGGGTACTGAAGTGAAGGGGAACCAAAAGGTGCTGCCCAGCTGGTGGGGAGGCAGGGACAAGGGATGGAGCTGCAAGTGGCTTGTTTGGGAGTGGGGCATGGAGTCAGGGGAAAGATGGATCCCACCACTGTGTGCACTCCCAGGCAGGCATAGGGGGCATGTGCTCCCTGGATCTGTGGGTGGGGCGAGGGTGGGTGAGGTGAGGGCAAACTTCACTGCTATGGCACTGCTGACATTAAATGAATACATATTATATATGGATCATGTGCTGGGTCCCCTTTGTTAAACTTAAAATAGCAACATAATCTGTTTGTAGTGATGTGTATGTTTTGTGAGGTTTTCTGAAATAATGTTTAACATGACAAAATTCCAATTATCTATACATTATCTGTAATGGTTGTTAATTTTTAGTTGAAAAGATCTCAGAAGAATAAAAGAATGAAAATGTTCCAGAACTTGATTCAAGGCTCAAAATCATTGTGAGCTAGACTTCAGTGGACTTGATATTATCCTGAGTCTAATAAGGTTGAGAACTATTGATCCCAATTAAAAATTCTGTTTTTACTAGCTTAGTCTATCTTGGGAGGCAAACATCCTGGGAGATGCCAACTTTCAAAATTCCTATTTCTGTGTTTTTTTTATTTAAAAATATTTTCCCAAGTGCTTTTTTATCCATCTTGTGATGGCTGCATTGTCCTCATTTTTCCATTCCACACTGTGCTGTTTTGGACACTACTCATCATACAAGAAATCTCATCATACAAGAAATGTTTTCCTTTTTTGTTTTTTTTTTCAATTTTTCCCCCTAGTTTGCATTTTGCATGTTTTGGGCCCTTAAAGAAAAAATCTACCAGATAGGGAAGCATGTTACAAAATGGTATGCAACAGAGGGAAACATCATGGCTAGAGGTACACTGATACATTGTTCTGATATTGGATCAGCACCGATATAAAGAAAATTGACTATATTAGAAATCAGCCTGAAATGGCTGATAATTTGGCCAACAAATGCCCGTGTGTGCGTGCAGCTGCAGCACAACATTCAAGCAGCGAGGAGCACAGCCTGGCAGGGTAGAGAGCTGTGTGCAGCTGCTAAGTCTGTTGTGGTGAAAGGGGAGAGGGAAGGGAAGGGGTGTGGAGGGGCAGATCAACACGCCCCACAGTGAGGAAGGGAGTGGGGGTGGGGCTGGAGATGGGGAGGGGAGGGCATGAGACTGAGTTGTGGCTCATCTGAAGGGCACGGAGGGGGCGGGGACAGTGTGGCTCCTGCCACTGTGTGTCACTTGTCCTTGAGCCGCACATCCAGGAGCCACGCATCTGGCAGCTCATCCGTCGCTCACCTGAGAGGGCATGGCCCGAGATCTGCACAAGGTAGACTGAGCAGGCTGCAGCTGTGAGTTGGGGCACCCCTGATCATTGCTTTTAACATCTTTAGTACACCCCTAATCAGTGCACCCCACTAATTAGGGGTGCACTAATCAGTATACCCCTAATCATTGCTTTTAACATCTTTAGCTTTAGCTGTTCCTACTTGTCTACATATTTGATACTTAAAAATAAAGACTTTTACAGTATGCTATAAAAAAAAAGGGTTATAAGAGGAATGTAAGTCTCACATAAACAATACGATTTCCTGTGAGGTAGAAATGTGTCCAAACAATTGGATTGAGGGTTAAAACTTAAATTAATCAGAATCAGTGCCAATGCAATGCCATTGCAACCCATACCAACAGAAGGGTAAGGATGACACAAGAAAGATCCATGACCTACGAGTATTAGCTATTCAAGTTTTAATAGAATGAACCTATAATGATCATACAAATTAAGGATGTTTTTGCGTACAATAAAAAGACTCACAATTTGGGAAGGTTCACAGAAAACAGCACAAATAACTTGTAATAGTACCTAATCCTACGCTTCAGAAAATAAAAACTTTCACATCTTTAGGTGATTAATACTCACTTTTGGTCTTAGCCACTTCAGGAAAACAGAAGCCACTTCATCATGAAGTTACTTACAGGAAAAACTCTTATGTGATTGTGATGTTTATCGTGACAAATGAGGCTGCTAGTGTACTATGACTCAGTTTCATAAAGCACCTCTATTTCCTCCTCCTTTGCTTCTGAGAAGGAAGTAGAGATTCTCATTCTTTCCAATGTCAGTGAATAATACTTAGTACGCTTGCAAGCAATTAGTATATGGCATGCAGAATCCAACTTCTTTCACTCCATATTTCTACTCCATAATCAATTAAGTGTAACAAGCAAAATTAAATTTATTATGAGAATACTTAAAATTATAAAGGCAAAATGATCTTTTCATGTTTCAAGAAACATAAAAATACTAAGTTGTACTCTTCAAGTAATAAGAAAGTTTAGTCCTGGTGAAATCAATAGGAGATTTTCCAATGAATTTAGTGAGACCAGGATTTCACCCAGAGACTGGAACTAGCAGTAGATAATCTACTAAGGGCATGAACAAAGGTGAAGAGTTTAAAGCTTTCAGATAAAAATAGCATGACATACATCGTTTTGTGCCCCAAAACCAGACCAAACTTGAAGTCAGCTGTCAGCAAGAGCATTACAGGTAAATAAAAAAAAAAAATGGCAAAAGCTTTCTTACCACTGTGGATTGCTTTTGATTTCCGATGAACTCAGCCTATGGATTTCTATACCAGGATCTCTCTTATCAAATTGACAAAGCCAACAAAATAGATGTGACAGAGATTCACAAGAAAGATACATTTTCTGGAATAACAACAACAACAGCAACAAAAATCACCCACCGTTTTCATCAAAATCTTTGTTTTAATACTGGATGCCCTAAAGGAACTCAGAGACCTTTCAGAGGCTTTGCAAGTAAGAGATATTACTTACCCAACAGTTAGAAAGTGGATATGGAAACAAACTGACATGTTCAAAAGAAAAGACAAAAAAGGGTGCAATGGCCCCTTGCTGCAAGGATTATGGGGAGCAGTCATTAAAGGAACTGTTGGACAGCTGTCTAACACATTTGATACACATATGAATAATCGCATGGGAAATTTATACAAGGCTCCTATTAATACCACAGTGAAATAATAAAAAACACTTTCTTCAGTCACATGAAGTGTCACCATTTGGGGACAGGTCCAGAGCCTTTTGAACGTTGAGAAGCTGATTTCTATGGATTCTTATTTGCCTTAAATTCTCTATTTCCCATATGTAAGATAATGCTGAGTAATATATATGAAAATTCACAAATATCAGAAAGAACGGCACAGAACCAATTTCATTAGGACATGGCAGCCTTGTGAGTTTATGCATGCTGTGGGCCAAACTGAAGTAATCAATGTAAAAGAGGATTCAGCAAAATGAATCACATTGTACATCTACAATAATCTGCCTATATACGTTGATCATTATAAATGCTTTTCATCTTTTTCCACTGTTGTTAAAGCAATGAGATCTAACAACTTATGTACAATAGTAGATAATTAACAGGCATTTTGCTGAGCATGTAAAACACAAAAAGAGGGAAAAAATCTATCGCATCTGGAATGCAGAGTCTTAGCTTGATGGAGATTTTTTGGAACCTGGAGAACCATTAACAATTATTTCCTCCCTGAGATTGTTTGTGATTCACTGAATCCAGAGGAGATTTCAGAAAACCAATGTGTTTGGACTGAGTCTTAACATTAACAGTTAAGGTAGAAAGAGATAGTGATTGGGCATGCATTTTTTGGAGATGAAAGAAAGCAAGAGCTAGTTTTAGCAAAAGCGAAGACTGGTTTAAAAGGTACTTGGTGTTGTAGAAAAATGCTTGATTAAAGCTCTGGATAACGGATTTCACACATAAGATGTTCAGTAGCTGTAGAAGTAGTGCATATTTCCCCAGTCTGACTGGGGAGGGTTCTCTGGGACACCCAAGGGTGCATAGGAGAAGTCCCTAGCCAACATGAGGGGCTAGGTTGGTTGGGACCTAGATAAGGTGTGCTTAATATCTGGTACAGTTATGCTTTGTATTATGTATCTATTGCTATTCTCATTTGGTTATGGTCATGAATGTGTTATATACAGTTGGATATGTTAATTCTGTATAATGGACTCTTTAAGGGTCCATAATGGGCACTTGTGGTATAGACCAAGTTGACTGTCCTGGGATCCACTCCTCTTCTGGGCCTAGGACACAGATACTTACCTGAATGTCATCCCTAGGACAGACTTCCTTGTGCCAAGGGACCTTTATATGTATATTTGTATCTATACCTGTACCTATATTGATTTTAAGGCATTTTATATATAAATGTTTGTAACTCAATAAATTGTATATAGTCAAGAACTTTGGCCTGGGCTAACTCTATAGAGGAAAGAGGGTTCCACCTGAAATTCTGCCATCCCTCTCACAGCACACTGTCCATCCCCCCACTGCCTACCCATCACATCTAATTGAGGATAGGGCACACCCTTGGGTGTACCCAGGACACAAAGTTTTAAAAAATGTTCTCTGCTGACACACCCTATTGGCAGCAGCTGACAATCAGCAGGAAATTATAACTGAACCTTAATGACTCCCTGGAGAATATGCTCGGTGTGACTCACTAACTTCACTTAGAACATAAAGATGGTGGAGATGGCTCTTTCACTAAGGAGTGTAATGGTAGATTTAGGTTTATATTTTGATGGTTGTTTACATTGCCAGCAAAGCTGGATAGTAGGAGAGGATATGTTTGGAATAAAGAGTGGATATGTTGGTCTTTTTAGAGCTAGGTGGGAATGTTACTGGTAGTATGCTCTCAATAGGGTAATGACGGTTTTGGTCATGCAGATATATACTTAGAAATGGATTGAAGTCACCAACTTTTTACAGATACTAGCTGACTAGAGCTTATAAATGGGACAGAACTTGTGGGTACTCTTGCTAGTGCTGTCTAGATACTACTGTGTGGCCTTGGGGAAATCTTTTAATCTTCCACCACCTTGATTTACATTAAATTAAGATTTCAAAGTAAATTACTTTGACAGCCTTGCTGAAAGGTCATGCACACATATGTGCATGTACACACATATACCTACACATACATATACGCACAGAGAAATTATTATTATTGAACAGAGAGCAAAATATTTGCTGGATATGTTTCTCATAATGGAGTCAAGATTAGAGATTAATTTCTGTATGCTGAAATAAACTTTTAAAAAATTGTTGTTATTGTTCAAAATATCTAAGAAGTTGGACTTGGACTACACTCTCTTAAACCTAGCCAGACTAAGAATTGCATAAATCTTATGTTTATTCATCACTAGCAGATGCTAATTCATTACTGGATCAACGTTTAGCAGAAATATGAATAAACAGAGAATTCACAATCAGGTATCAGAGTTAGATGCTGAATATTACTGATGGATTGATTATGTTTTTGAGCTATTTAGATAATTGATCATACTAAGTACAGAGGGTTTGGGGTTTTTTTTGCAATGGTAATGGACCTTTCCTGTTGTGATCTATTTAACAAATACTTGGATTTTTTTGTTTAAAAACTTGTTTACATTTTTGTGCATCCTGGCTTTATTGAGGTTCTGTCATTTGAACTATACTGTCATGCTAGCAACGATATAGAAACAGTTCAGCGGTGCTTACATTAGAAACCTTTGTTTACAGAGAACTTTCACAATAAAACTGCAGAATTCAATGAATCTTTAAACTCTCTCAAGCTTGAAAAATGACATAGTAAGGTAAATTCGGCCTTTCAACACACATATTCAGTATCACAGACTCTATGGCCCCAATCCAGCAAAACACTTGAGACTATCACAGATAGAAAACTACATAGAACTAGGTGCATCCTTAAAGGTAAATGTCTAATTATATGGTTTAAAGAATCAGAAAACACCAGTTTGTCAAGCTTCTTATAGGTCCAGGACTTCTAGAATCTACAATCTAGATGAAAAGAAAGATTTAATATAGGCCTATAGCATGTGAATAAATCAAGCAAGCATATATCATGAAAAAACCATGCAGGAAGAATATAAAAATGTAGGTCTCAATTCTGAAATGTATCTGTGCATACCCTAATCTTTAAATAGGAGTAATCAAATGAAGGTAAGCACATTCTTTGATATGCTGCAGAATCAGATCAATTAAGTCTACTCCTGATCTCATGAAAGTCAATGGCAAAATTTCCATTATTTCAACAGTGTATCAGGGCATGTGCAGACATTCCCAGGAACTGATCTACACAAATGCACCTTACTTTAAGCCATGTGATCATAGATTTGGTCCAACTTGTATGCACGTATACTAGCTGGACCTCAAACACAATATAAGTAAATCATGGTGTGAGGAGGGATAGTGTGTCTGCAGAGTGGGTCTGGGTGGGGAAGTTGGGGTTGGTGGGATTGGGGAACACTGGAGGATCTGTGGTGGGGGTCCAGAGGGTTGCCCATCTCAATGTAACTGGGGAGGAGAGGGAGCACAGATCTAAAAATAGCCCAGTCAAGGTGGGCAGGATAGGAAAAATGCAGAGCCAAGATTGGGGAGAGTGGCTGGGTTTTCCCAGCTCTGGAGCTGTACCCCCAACATGTACAGACATATTGCAGACTGGGGTTAACCCATTCATGATCTAACTTAATACACTCCCTCAGGTGAAGTCAGTTAGATGTGGCTGGCCATTTTTTGTCTACTCTAAGCTCCTCAAAGCTACTTAGTTCGATCTAAGTGTTACATCTGCTCATAACTTTAGTCCTATTAAACTCATTCCTGCTCATTTTATCCAGAGTATGATCTTTGAGATGGTAAGCATCTTTAGCATTCACTAAAATTAAGGTGAGGCCATTCTGCAGCTGATGAAATTAATGGAGGTAGCCCCTATTTTACAATATCCAACTATTGAAACTATGTAAGTACTTTTCTTTATGAATATATGTTTGTTAATACAAAATGAGCACTTCCAACAGATCCTATAAAATGCAAATATATATTATTCAAATTGATATATGTCTTTTTGGGTAAGAATTAGTACAACATTTCTTTTTAAACCAGCTACATTTCCTTAACATAAATATTCATCACAAGGTTAAAATATGTATACAGAGGACCATCTAAATTTCCAAATACAACCTTACTGGTTAGATACCACACTGAGAAGAAGAGTCAAAGTACAAAAAGGTAATGTTATCAAATGCTTTTCTTTCCCTTCTGGGTACTAGTACTTACATTGTGCAAATGCATTATGCAAAATAATGTTAAAACAGATTCTGCATTTTACCCTTGGGTTCATAGAATATTCAATAAAAGTTAAACAAAGAGAAGTTAATTTAGAATTAAAATCAAACCTTTTGAAAAAGAAGACTGTTTTATATCATCCTTCAAAGCCCACGCAGAATCTTGACAAAGGACAATGGGCCTGAGGACACTGTCAAAGGGGCATCAGTGAATAATAGTATGCCCACCGCACCACACCACACGCAGGCAAGGTGCCCATCAAATGGACAGGAGGTTATCAGTGTGTGCCAGCTTTATGCTAAGGGAAGGAGCTACATTATATTGGTTTTAAAACGTTGGGGATGCGGAGTGGGCATGCCATTATTCATTGTAATATAATACTCTTTAGCACGGTCCTTTGCTGATGTAGACTTGCTTAGTATGTCCACATACCTTAGGTCTGCTTTAAATCTTTCTTTTCACATATACTGCAGATTCGAGAAGTCTTTCCCCTATGAACTGCTTTCTTGATGTGTTAAAAGTAATCCTGGATGGATGCTCAATCTAATGCATTATAGCAACTTATATAAAGTCCCTGAATACCATATAACTTTAATAGCTAAGCATTTTGAGCATTATCTTTCCAATGTAACAATTATGTGGGTTGGAAAAGATTACCAAATACAGAAGCACCTTATGTAAGCAAATTTTATATGATTTTCATTGTGAGTTTTGTATGATAATCCCAAAATATAAAATTACATCCGATGCCTCATCATTTCAAATATTTTTTCCATATTAATCCCTCATGGAAATCGGATTTTTTTAATGTTCATTTAAAGAAGCTTTTCTGGTTTATGCTTGTGGTTTATAGTTTTGTTTTCATACTATTTTTTTCAGAGGATTCATGGTTCTTGGCCCACAACTATTTTGCTGCTTTATGTAATGAATCTACTAGGCATAGACAAGACACACTGGTGGCTCATTTTTCTTTTATTCCATATTGAAAGGGTCATTCTGTAGGTGGCAATTAGTCATACTATTATGTGAAAGCAAGCACGTGCAAATAAAGGGCAAATCCAAATCCTAGACCCACCTGGATACGATGCAAATGATATATAGTGGGGATTGCCATACTGATAACACATTCATGCATCCTCACTGCCTGCATTCAGTAGAGCTGTGTGTGAGTTTGGAAGTGGGTTGAGAAGTGGAACATGCCAGGTATAGATACAACTATACACATTAAACCCCACAAGATAGAGCTATAGAAGTTAAGGCAGCTACTAAAGACATGAGTTTGCAGCAATGGCTTGCTTGGGGATAATTTGTCTGTCAAGGAACATCCCAGTGCACTGCCCAGTTTTTCAGGCTATTTATTTGGATTTGTGCATGCCCCCAGATGAATAAGCATCTGCTAAATTATGAAAAGGCAAAAATAATCCATTGTTTGCTACAAAAAAATATTGTTGCTTTCTCTAAAAATCTCGGTTTCTCACCTCAGATAAAATGAATTTGTTGAACTCAACCTCTAGTTCTTATAACTGAACTGTCTTGAAGTATAGAAAAAAATATGTATCCTCTGTTCAAAGGTGTTCAAAACTCACTAACGATGGAAAATTGGGCAATCCTTATCCGCCGGGTCTAGGTGTCTCTAATTGAAATGAATTACAAGGAAAAAATGTCAAGTTTATTACCCCTACGTACAAGTTGCAGTGTGAAATTTTGCTTTATAGCATTCTGAAATTTTCACCTCCCAAGAACAATGAACTTCAGAAAAGAATAAGAAGGGAAAATCTCTGTAGCTTTCAAGAATATAATTTCAGAAAGGATTCTCTGAAAACAGTGTGGAATAAAAAAGTTTAGATACAAAATGAAAAGGACTATTCAATTCACTTTGTATTGATTCTGATTTAAAACTTATGTAAAGCCTAGCCATTTCAGGGATGGGGGAACGGGGTAGTAAGTGGAATGAATGGGATGTCAAAATGATGCAACAAAATATAAAACCTACTTGTCCTTTACACGAGAGACTACTGTGTATGTCTACAAGAAGCTCCTCATCTGTTACGGATATGTAACTCCTGCAAAAGAAAAACTGCTGCAGTTGTTAGGGAACATTTTTTGCAGCTTATTCAAATTCTTTTAATTAGCCAATTTATCCATCTGTTTCATGAAACCAAATCCAGATAAATCTTCTGCTCATACAAACATCTAGCAAAGAGGACAAATCTGATCAACTCAAATTTCTATTCTCCTGGAATTCAAAAAGCAAGCTACATAATGTCAGCAGGTTTTTCTCTGGGTTTTAAAATAGCCAATTGGGAACTTTATAATTTGTTTTTTTCCCTCCCGAAAGCAAAAGAAAACTGAATCAAAATTCAGAAACTCATCTCTTAATGCCAGAACAAAACATTGCCCTGAACATCAATTCTGGGCCTGAGTCTTAGGAACAAAGAGGCTAATAGACTATAGAATTAGTCCACTGAATCAACATACTATTTCCATAAACTGATTCTTAAGAGCCTAATAAATGGTCAAACTGAGTCTGTCATATTGCTTCAAGTAAATTCTCTGCCCACCTTGTACCATCCATTTACTTTTTTTTCCTAGTACAATTACATAATGATTTAATTCAGATATGTGCAAGGACAAAAAAAATGAAAATTTGGGAGTGGGAAATTGGAGGATGGCTCTGATGAAGCAAGATGTACATATCACATACTATTAAAATTGTAATGCTGTATTTACCCAAATTCAAGATGACTCTAAATTTAAAATGACCCTCAATAATTAGACTCTGTACATGGAAAATTTATAAATTTATTATCATTTTCCATGTAGATAATCTAATTTTTGGAAGGTTGTCTTAAATTTACCTCCTCCATTGCTGAAGTGGGAAAGCAGTGTCAGGGGAAGCAGTGGTGGGGAGGTAGGGCACAAGTGATGATGGGACAGGTAATGAGGGAAGCAGTAAGAAGGCAGTTGAGTCGAGCAGTTTGACCCCTCCAGATTATCTCCACCCCCAATTTTCTTCCTGCTACCTTCCTTCCCCATGTCTGCTCCCTGGTACCGGCTCCACTGACCTTCTGTTACTTCCCCTCACTCGAGCTCTGACAGGGCTCCAGTCCCTTTCCAGCCCAGGGCATAGAAGAGAAGGGAGAGGGAGGGCAGCTGGAGCCAGCGCCACAGCAGCTATCTGCCCCCCTGGCACCTTGTACTCAAATGCAAGATGAGATCCTCCCCCAGGATGAGGAACCGTCTTGAATTTAAGTAAATACTATACTTGCATTATCGTCTATAATACCATATCTTAGAAAAAGTTGAGATAAATGATAATGAGTATTTAAAAATTAGTTAAATGATAATAAACACTGACACAATTGCATTGTTTGGCTCTGTAGCATGGCTCATGTCTCCTCCCACCTCCGACATTATTTTACCTTTACTGTTGGCTTTGAGTGGCACATTGTGGTTTCTTGAGTAAAATTTCACTTCTACAAGACACTTAAGCACATGTTTAATTGTTCACACAAGAAAAAAATATTTTCCTGAGCACATAAGTGCATACTTTGCTGAAAAGTTTTCTGTTTAAAATTAAACGCATGTAAATGATTAGCCAGAAAAGGTTCTGGTGAAATTAAAAGCAAGAGGAACTTTAAGCTCCCTTGTGAATATCAAGCTTAGCTGAAAAATTAAGAATTTCTCATGTTTCTTTTTCAAGTGTTCCCTCTTTAAAAATGTTAATTTAAATGTACCTCTTAAAATTATTTAGGACTATTCTGACCCTAACTTTAAATGTCTTTCCTCCTTCAGAAATGTAAATTTAATGTCAGCTATCATATTTCAGACTCCTCTCCTACTTCAGTTATTTTGTTTTGCTTTTTATAGAAATGCACAGATAGTCTAGATCCAGATGTTCAGGCACATGCAGCTTGTGGCACCACAAAAATCTCTTTGCATCACCACAAACTACACACCTGGCATGTTAAAACATGCTCTGCACTGCAAATTTGCAGTGTTAGGGCAAAACTTGTTACTAGGAAATCCTGGTAGTTCTCCCTGGAGACACTCTGGATGCCAGCCAGAGCATTTCTCCTTCTCTAGTTCCACCCCAGCTCTTCCAGCATGCTAGAAGCTGGGCGGAGCAGGGAACTGTCAGTAAAGCACATGTGCAGGGGTGTGCTCAGTGGAAAAAGTAGTAGCACAAGTTAGTGCCGCTACTTTTTTTTGCTGCTACAAGCACTCACCCCTGCATATGGGAACACATCCATAGTTTCAGATGCTCCATGACACTGGCTATGCTCTTGCAATGACTTACCATGGCATACAAGCATGGGGTGACTTAGACACTGATCCTACAAACACTTGTCCATGTAAGTAAAGTTAAACATGCAAGTAGTTCCTTTGAATTCAATGAGAATATTTGTATACACAAGTGTTGGCAGCATTGGAGATTTAGGGCCTATTCCAAAGTCCACTGAAATCAATGGAAATGTCTTGTTAGTTTCAATAGGTTTTAGATCAAGCTTCTGTATCCCAGTTCATGAACACAGCCGTCCCTATTCAGGTCAGGCTTTGACCTTATCAAGCTTTGGCCTTATATGATTAAATACTTCAGCCACTAGGAACTAAGCAGCCATATGAAAATGTCATCTGAATAGAGACAGATTTAAATGCGTTATGAAACTCCTTCCTGAGTCAAAGGTAAAGTGCTCAATTCTGAGAAGTATTGAGCACTTTGACTCTAATCCAGTAAAATCCTTCAGCATTTACTTAACCTTTGCACATGGGATAGGCCCAATTTTGTCAGTAGGGCTAGTTAGGTGTATTAAGTACTTGCTTAACTGGTGTTGGAGACTGGAGTGCTTGGTGTCTTGGCAAAATCAACCTTTTAAACAAAGCTGAAGTCTTCTAAGATTGGGAAAATATAGCAAGAAAACAGCTGTGTGAAGAAATCCAAAGTTGTTTCCATTTGATGGGGTTTGAAATGACTCAATTTTCTGGTTTTCATTCAAAAAACACATTAAAACATCTTTCTATATCAACATTTTTCATATACTGAAAACATGGCTTCAGTAACAAAAGTCATTTTGCTAAGTGCATACTTTGTATAACAAATCCAATATAACTCGTACGTTTTTGCTAGACATTCTCTGAAGAATTGCACACGCACATAATTTTTGATAATGTCTCTTCACAACATTTTTCACCAAAATGCTTTCTTTTTGATAAAATGGCTACCTTTGCTTACAGATAGAATGGATGCACTTGGCAAATAGTTGAAATGAAATCAGCTTAAGTTAAAGCATCAATCAGTGTAAGCAAGGGCTGTACAAAAATTTGGCTCATAATAATTAAACCATGCATAATTCTTACTGCTGTGATTCATCTTGTTGAAATCAGTGCAACCAGCAGACAACCCCAGGTATTTTGCATCCATTGATGAACTTCAATATCTGTTCTTATAATTCCTAATGCTGGTATATCTCCAAGACCATTCATTATTGTTTTCTATCTTTTCTTTCCCTTTTCCAGAGATGTAAGGCAGACTTTCTATACTATTGTGAACACAGTCCCCCTCAGAATTATCTGTTTCCCTGCTCATAAAATCCCATATTGATAGTGATATAAGGGAGTGGCTGGTCACCCTGGAGAGAGGGAACATCTAGGCAATAAAATCTGCAACGAACACAAATTAGACATAATATTTTCAAGATTGGGCCCTAGATCTTGTGGCTGCCTACAACCTTATCAGGGGCCACCAGCAGGGAGTTGGGGAAAATCTGTTCACCAGGGCCTCCCTTGGAGTCACCAGGAACAATGGCCACAAGCTGAGGGAGAATAGGTTTAGGTTAGATATTAGGATATTAGATATTACTTCATGGTAAGGGTGGCCAGAGCCTGGAATAAGCTTCCCAGAGAGGTGGTGCTCTCACCTTCCCTGGACATCTTCAAGAGGAGACTGGATGGGCACCTGGCTGGGGTCTTATGATCCCTGCCACCCCCAGTGCTCCTTCCTGCCCATGGCAGGGGGTTGGACTAGATGATCTGTCTAGGTCCCTTCTGACTCATTGATTCTATGATTCTATGATACCTAAAGGAATTAATGCAAAGGGTACTGACATGCACACATTTTGCACCATTTCAAAAGGGGAGGATGACCTCTTGCTCCAAACTGCTCACCAACTGTCATGTTCTAACAGTTACATGTGGACATGCTGGGAACAATACAAATGTAGCAAAACAGCTTCAACTCTAGTCCTACTTCCTACAGAGTTGAAGTTGGAGTCGTTTTGCTATATCTGTATCCAGAGCTGACATAAGCAGGGTGCAGAGCAGGGGGCAAATCATCCCATGTGGGTCCTGCCCCCACTCTGATCCCACGTGCCCCAGACCTGAAGAAGCTGCTGCCACTATCTGCAGCATCAGTGTTAGTGGTAGGGGCAGGAGGTAGTGAGTGGCTGGATGTGAAGCCAGCGGCAGCATGGCCACTCTGCCCAGTTCCACGGGGCCCCCCAAAGTGCGGGGCCTGGGGCAGTCACCCCGATTCACCCCTCCACCAGGGGTGGCCCTGTGTGTATCACCCTTGCCTTGGCCAAACATACCTGTTAGAACGTAGCACCTTCTGCACGCTCCCAATCAGCAGCTCCTCTTTTGAAATGTTCCCTTTCTGAAACAGCTCCAAACATACATGTGTCCACCCAAAGTTACATGCTTGGTCATAGATGTAGAGGTAAACATTATATATGAAACTCAGAAACTCAGAAAGAATAAATTCGTTGTTTAAGGTCACAGAGAGATGAGTAGGTTGAACTCAGATTCTGGTCTCCCAGTTTTGTTTTACAACCACATAGGGGAGGATCATAGAATCATGGAAAATTAGGGATGGAAGGGACCTCAGGAGGTTATCTAGTCTAACCAGTACCCTGCTCAAAACAGGACTATCCCCAGCTAGATCACTTCAGGCAGGGTTTGTCAAGCTGGGCCTTTAAAACCTCCAAACCACCACTTTTTTTAGGTAACCTGTTCCAGCGCTTCACCACTGTCCTAATGAGAAAGTTTTTCCTAATATCCAACCTAATCCTTGCTTGCTACAACTTGAGACCATTGGTCTTTGTTCTGTCATCTGTTACCACTACTCCATCCTCTACCTTTTAAGTAGTTGTAGGCTGCTATCAAATCCCTCCTCAGTCTTCTCTTCTGTACACTAAATAAGCACTGTTTCCTTAGTCATTCCTCAGAAGTCATGTGCCCCAGCCCCTAAGCTGTTTTTGTTGCCTTCTGCGGGACTCTCTCCATCTTGTCCACAACCTTTCTATAGTATTAGCAGTGCAAAATAGAGGGGAATAATTACTTCCCTCAATCTGCTGGCAGCCCTCCTACTAATGCAGTCCAATATGCTGTTAGCCTTCTTGGCAACAAGGGCACACTGTTGACTCATATCCAGCTTGCTGGCCACTGTAACCCCAGGTCATTTCTGCTGAGCTGCTGCTTGGCCAGTTGGGCCCAAGGCTGCAGGATAAAAGGTTAGTGGACCATGAGAGTGAGAGAGAAAAAATTCACTTCTAGAAAACTACCAGCTCTGCTGTCTTAAAGGACAAAGGGCAGTTAGACACCTGGTTCCCATCCCTTAAGTGAAGCTTCATGTTTAACTGCTTTTCATGCCTTTGAATTATTCCCTGAACAATCACTTGATAAACCTGTCTGTGTGTACTGCATTCTAGGACATATTCAGATTGATTATGTCACCTACTTAGGTGAAGGAAGAAAAGTGTCTCATAATCTTTCATGAGCCCATATTTCACATCAAAACATACTCTGAGTTTTATAATTCACATTTTCAGTGACTGCAAGAGAAGAAATATGTTAAATTGATCAGAACCAAGTAGTCTGATTTATGGGCTCGTGGTGCTACTTCTGCTCTGCTGTTCCACACTTATTTTTAAAAGAATACACCAGATTCTCTGATCTTGCTGATCTTTGGATCAGAAGATGACAGGGAATCAAGGATAACTTTAAGGAATATTTCTGTTTCAGTGATCCTGAGACCCTCCCTAGCCTTCACTGCTTTACCTTTTACCAGTATTCACAGCTATAAAGGGCTATTCTGGCATCTGTGGATTGTTTGACATGGTGGTGCCTTAATGATGATGACCCTTCCCTTTGCAAACTGCTCGTGGCACTTGAACTCTAGGAAGAAATGGTATACAGGCATGAAAACTTTAAAGGTGCAGAAAAAACTAACAATTTTTGCCCAATCTGGCCATAGAAAGTGGTCTATTGCCATGACCAAATACAGGTACACAGCTGCAGACTGGCCAATCAGGGGAAAATCTGAAACCTCATGAGAGTTCAAATGATGATGCTTCAAAACAGTGTCTTCTGTAACTTGTGTCTATGCTGCCTGCCAGCCCTTTGCTGTTTTCAGAATGGCGGGGAGAAAAGGGAGCAGATGGAGTTCAGTCTGGGGTTTTTTAGCCCCTGGTAAAGGGTGGGGCTTGTGTACTGGTGCCCCCACCCCAAGGTGAGTAGGAGGCTCCAATTCGCCCACCCTACACTGCAGCGCTGGCTGGGAAACCCCTAGAAGGAGTTCCCTCTGCTCCCTTTCCTCCCTTCTATTCTGAAACAGGGACAAGCTGGGAGGGAGAAGGGGCTGTTGCTAAGGGAATCTGGTTGTAGGCTTGGAGAGGGCAGCTAGACCCCTCCCCCTGGAATGAACAGTGAACTCTGGTTTGGTTCGGAGGATCACAGTAACTTGGAAGACTTCCTGCAAAGCGTCCTGAGTTACGGTAGGGAGTTGCATTTTGTCTGCACCCTAAGGGCATCTCTGCTGCGATGCATGCTAATTAGCACATGTTGAAGCAGACTCAATTGATTCTGCTGTGAATCTAATTAGCATGCTCCAGCAGCCTCCGAGTCACGTGTATTCAGAGCCCCTGTGTTTCAAAATGGTGGCAGTGGTACTTTAATTAAAGCTCGTCAAACAAGCTATAGTTAAAGCACCCCCACCACCATTTTGGAGTGCAGGTTGCTGAATTTAGATGATGCTGCAGATGCTTTAATTACAGCAGCTCTCAGAGCTGCTCTAATTAAAGTCCCCCCTTCCTCCCCACCTTGGAGCATGTGTATAGATGTCCTAAGCGCTCAAAACCAACAAGTTTATGACTTCGTGTCACTGGAGCAGTGCGAAGTATCTGGGTAATAGTGGACAATGCAGATATGCAGACAATGCACTTATTGTATATGTATAGATGTAAAAAGAATATTGAGCCTTTAATCCAAAGCACACTTTGTCAACATCCCCTAAGCACCTGGCAACTGTTCACAGATTTAAACAATTATATTTATTTGTTAGTATTTTTAAATGTTCAAAACTCTTCTGATAAACTGTGGTTTGTTAAAGGTACTGTCTTCTCACCTCAACACAAAATAACGCCTACAGAAAGAAATGGAAATATCAAAACAAACAAACGAAAATACTTGCACGCAGTCCAATCCTGAAGACTTGATTTTGCCATAGCTCCCTTTGAAGTCAATGAGAATTTTACCTGAAAAGGACTAAGGAGTTAGCACTTGCATCCAACTTGTTAATTGCTTGTAAAGCTTGCAAACAGCTTGTCCTTTGCATTTCATAAAAACTCTCAGACACAGAATTAGGCAGTTCCTTCTGAAACATTCATATGAGTGTTCAAAACAGTCAACATCTGATAAGAAGTGAAGAGGAAAACTACTTTATCCTCAGAAGTCACTATTGTACTAGATGATAGAAAACTCACACAGAGAAGAGCTCTGACCAACTTTTGTTTTGGTATTAAATGGAAAAGGTGAACACTATTCAGTCTTCAGAAGGGTTATAACTTGTATTAAGAGAAGGTGAAACTGGTGCCTGCTTGAGCAGATAAAGCACTAATCCTTTCACCTCTAGGACAGCTGTTTTTGTTGAAAATAGGTTGCTAAATAAACAGAATTTGGTGTTCTGTTCCTAGATAGCAGTTCATATCAGAAAAACCAATCACCACACATAATTCAGTACAATTGGCGGTCTTTGGCAAAGTGAGGCTCAGGATTAAGTTTGCCTGGGGAGTGAATCATCTCTTATCCTTATAAAGGGTGCAATCTTCAGCACAGGGCAGAGGTCAATAGCAATGCTTTGTGATGAAGACACATATTTATGGCTAGATGCCCAATATCTGGTATATGAATAAGATGACATTACTCCTGCTGTATTAGCATTTTCCTGACCTTCACTGAACACAGTCACTCAAAAGGGTAAGAATAGTAAAGAAAAAAAAATAAAATGTTAAAAACTGTTCCATACATGACCTTTAAAAATTTAAATTTGAAAATATTATACCAGGTAGGCTATAACAAGGTCTGACAACTGTAAAGATATAGGGTTTGTTTGTTTGGTTTTTTTGGTTTTCCATGAAAATCTTAAACAATAAGCAGTCCCTCTGAGTTTCAGGCTGGCTGTCAGCCAAACAAAATTCAGAATTTTGATCGGTGCTTAACAATCTGAAGAAATTCACTCTGAAAATCGCAACATCCTCTATTTTATAAGCTTTTTGCCTTGTTTGTCAATGAGTCAGTTCCTGTTAATAAGTCATGCAAAATGATGCAGATTGAAGTTATGCAAAGAAAATTATCTTTCCTGAAACTACTATGTTAGCTGATTTGCCTACTTAACATGTTGTGACAGCCTCAAGATCTTGAAACTGTCTAGAGATATACACAAACCATTAAAAACTCCAAGAAAAGCTGCATTTGAAATAATAGCAAGTGTCAAAATATCTTGGAAAACAGAGGGCAATAAAATATTAATAACAAAACAGCTGTTTAACTGCAGCCTACCAAACATTTACAACATGTTGATGATATTTGTAAAAGAGGAGAGGGATCATTATATTTGGAAAAATGATGTCCTACGGTTTTGCAGGATGCTTTTAAAGCATAGATCAGCTATAGAACGTCTGGTATTTAAGTACATTTAAATTTTACCAACGTAATAATGAAAATGACATGCTGCTTAGTTAAAGAAACCCTCTCTGTGAACACCAGCTCTCTTCTTTTGACAGCCTTCAGAAAAATAAATGCTAAGAAATGCAACTCAGTCTAACATTAATATGTTTGTTACCTATCAATAGAATTTTTATATGCTGAGCAACCAGCCAACCACCCAGAAGCACACAGAAAGTCCCTATAATTCTTACAGGTTGATTGAGCTTAAGCAGATGTATCTGACCTCTAGGTTTAAGAGACTAAAAATAATTTAAAATAATAACTTGGGACAGTACAATGAATATTTGCAGAGCAGTGCATGATTAAAGGTCACGAGAAATTAATGGGTAACACAGAGTGAGCTGAAAAAGGTATTTTGCAGTAGAAACATAATGGGGTAAAATTTTCAGCTAGACTAGGCAATGTTTATAAGCATAATTTGTATATGTGAAAGCTGTTCCCAGAACTAGGTAGTGAAGGATGCAGACACCTGTTTTTGAGCCTGCAGTTGCAGAACTGGAGGGGCAAAGAGCCTTCGCCCTTATCAAGATTTACCCCAAAATGGTTTTACAACTGGATTTTCTCAACTTTCCATCTATGAAACAGAAACTTTAGAGGGGTTTTTTTTTGCTTGTTTTTTGTTTTTTTGTAGAATGCTGTTTTCTTAATGAGAAATTGATGAATGATGACATCTGGCAAGAAGAAAAAAAACATATGGTCTAACTAGCTATTTCTACAGAGGTTAAAATTGGCTTTGCAATTTTCTCTGGTTGCCATTATGATTGACAGATCATCAGATAAATCACTCATTCTTCTCCCCCTCTGTGCTGGTCCTCTGTACCATCAAAGACACTAGGGGGTAAATTTGCAGTGTAGTGCATGAGGAATTAGATACGCAAGGCACATTAACATAAATGGGATTTTTGCACCTAATTCCCCATACACTATGCTGAAATATCTACCCGTAGGATATAATAGTCATGTTTTCTCCTTCATTCTATTTATAATTTTTAATTATTAATTTCAAATATAATTGGTTTCTTTAAGAAACGAAATGCCTCGTAGGTTATCTAAAATATTGTTTAAGACCCTTTGGGCTTGATACTGAAAATGACAGAGAATATATGTGAATGCATTCTAGAAACAAAGGAAACAGGACTAAGAAGAGGTTCTATGATGCAGAGCTAATAATGGATTAAATTTAGCCCTTCTATTTTTGTAAGGGCTAAATACTCATTCCTCCCAGTCTCCTGCCTCACTTATTAACCTTCCTTCCAGAGGTGGATCCAGGATTAGGTGAGAGGGAGTACAGGAGCAGCCACCTGCACTATAGGGGCAGCTGCAGCCCCTTCTCCTGACACTCCCCCCGCTGAGCCTTCCAGTGTCCTGAGAGCCTCTGGGGACTTTTTTGAAGCCCCCAAAGCATGTAAGAATTCTCCATTGCCTCTCCATGTTTAGAGGCATGTCCCATTCACTTTTCTTCCTTCCCTCCCACACTGCTGCTGCTGTGCTAGGGACAGAGGAAAACTCAAAGCCGCCCCTGCCTACTCCAGCCAGGAAGCAAGGCAGCTAGGCTCAGCTGGGAAGACAACAGCAGCAGCAGCAGTGACCTGCAGGGGTTAGATTCCTCTAACCTGCTGTGCCCCCCCAGGGGCAGGAGCAGGGAGGAGGACTCCGCTACCCATCACTACTGCCACTGTCAATGCTCTAAGCTGAGTCTAGATCCCACACAGACCAGCTGGAAGAGGCAGGAGCTGCTTTGAAACTTCCCCCAGTCCTGGACCAGTGGGGAAAGAACCAGCAGGAGGGGAGAGGGGAGAGGGAGAGGGAAGAGGAAGAGCCATTTCTCTGAGCTCAGAGGGGAAGCCAGGGATTCTTACGATTTGGGGACTTTAAAAAATCCCCAGAAGCTCCTTCAATGTAGTCCAATCCAAAAGAGGGAGGGGGTGCATCTGTAACACTGCACCTCCCCTGGATCTGCTGCTGCTTCCTTCCCATCCCTATCTCCCCTCCTAAACTGTATTAGAGATTTGTATTTGTCATAAAATTCAAAATACAGAGAACAATGGGTTTAACAACGCAGTTTGGTAACAAATACCTTCTTCTGCCATTTTGAAACAAGGAAATGGCATGAGGATATGCTTCCTTCAGGGCATTCTCTTTTCTTATCCCCTGAATCCAATGGACTAGATATGATTTTGTCAATGGTGCTTAGATCCAGGCCTTCATTGTTGTTGCTTTGTTTTTGGTGAAAATGTTTGAAAGGGAAACTCAGTGCTTTGGTTAAGCATTCTCTTTGACCCAAAATGAAAATATTTTGGTTTCTCATTCCAATGAAGAAAATTAAAAAAAAAAAAGAAGTCATTTGGGGTTAATCCAGTTTGGTAGCTGAACTGAAAAAGCAGTTATTTGCACAAGCCTTTTACTCTTTCTTCTTACCAGGCTACCTAATCGTAGACAGTGCAATTACAATTATATATAAAGGGTGAAGCAATCAAAACTGGATTCATTACTGCTAAAGATATATCCCCCACTGCAATAATATGCCCTTAAAAATAATCCCTAAAGGCAACTTAATCAACCCTGTTACGTCCATTCTATTATTGGTTGACCTTCAAGGTACAGCAGAGGTACTGTAGTGACATTTATACAACCTGAATATGGCATTAATAGAGCCAGGAGAGAATGGGATTATTGTCTGGACTTCCTTTCAACCAATGTGGCTGGAGAAGCTCTTTGAGCCCACTGATGTCAGGAACAGCTAAGAGCAATCTAAATAAACCTGGGAACCCAACCCATGATAGACAGCCCCAGGACTGGCTAATTACAGAGGGGGGTCTTAGTCACCTTACAACATCCTAACTTGGCAGAGTTTAATCGGCTGGCCCAGGTCTCATATGAGGCATGTCATTGTTTGATACCATTTTTTGTATATTATTTCAATTGTTCTTATCTATACTCTTCATAATGTACCTCAGCATTGTATTCATTTGGGCTTTTTAAACTTGAAGTGCACAGTATGCTCTTTGTAGTAGGCTGACATTGTGAGTTCAAGATCTTTTTCCTCAAAAGATTTCAAAATCAGATAATATAGGACTGGAACTTCATTGTAAACTACTTTCTTTATATCTAATTGTACCTCACTGCACTAGCATAGTCCACCAATATACTTAAATTTGCCTGTCTTTTCTCTAAGCCTTCAGTGTTTCATTATCTAACCAAAGTTAGTATCAGTAAGTTAAAAAAGCCATCCCACTCTAAGTCATTACTCTGTGAAACAACATTTCCAAATACTAACCCTTGGGTAAAGTTGGTAATAACCCCTGCAACCTGAGGAGCAGCTGTTCACAATCTGTATTTATTCTCCATTAACCAGTTCTGAATCCAAACTTGGTCTTTACCCTTTATCCCATGTTTCCTTTTTTCCCATTAATAGGCTCTTAGGAGAATTAGATACAAAATAAACATCAGGAGTATTCACTGCTTCCAGGCCTTTTGAATGTACTGAGAGAATGAAGCAGTTCAGTCCAAATGAGAATTCAGAGATTACAGATTTAATTTAGTTGACATGGAAACAGGTTAAAACAATTTCTAGTTCATTCCATAATACATGAAATACATTTAGGTTTGCTAGCCACTAATACTTCCAGTTACAGGATATTATGCATTTAGTAACGAACCTTTTCTTTCATACCAATAATGGCAAAAGCAACCAGAAAGATGAAGTTTCATGAAATTGGTTATTAGTGCTTAAAAGTTCTACTCTTTAAGCACACTACTGCTGTGATCTTTCACTATGTCTATGTTAAATATTTTTTATGCAAGAATTTTTTTTTTGTTAATATAAGTGTTTCTGGTGTGACAGGATCTTTCAAAAGAGGTAAGGGATGATTTGCCCTGTCCTAAGAAGTTCAAACAGAGATATGTAAAGAGAGCTTGAGGAATAAACAAAGGGAATCAAAATAAACAGGTAGACAAAGCCAGGAGTACTGATGGAACAAAAGGGAACGCGCACTGAGATGAATGATGGATCAGAAGGAATGACTGAGTTATGAACCTGAAGGTGAAGTCAAGAAGGTTCGATCTGAAGTCATACTAGATGAGAGGCCAGTGTAAAATGTGAGGCCCTCGGTGCTCATCAAGGAGCGCATCTGTGGGGGGCAGTAGGGGAGATCATGCCTCAGGGGCAATCAGCATGGGTTCATCAAAGGCAGGTCCTGCCTGACCAGCCTGGTTGCCTTTTATGACCAGGTGACTAAATCCTTGGATGATGGTGTCACCATGGATGTAGTCTTTCTAGACTTTAAGAAGGCCTTTGACGCTGTCTCTCACCCCATTTCCATCAATAAATTGAGTGACTGTGACACTGATGTCTACGCAGTTGAATGCGTAAAAAAATGGCTTATGGGGCAGACCCAGAAAGCAGGGTTGTACTCAACCTGGCAAGGTGTGAGCAGTGGGGTACCCCAGGGCTCGGTCCTCAGGCCCACACTGTTTAACATCTTCATCAGTGACTTGGATGAGGGGGTGGAAAGCACACTGTCCAAGTTTGCTGATGACACTAAGATGTGGGGTGAGGTGGACACACTTGAAGGGAGAGAGAGACTGTAAATAGATTTAGACAGACTACAAAGGTGGGAAGATGATAATAGGATGGGGTTCAATGTAGACAAATGCAGGGTGCTGCATTTTGGGAGAAGAAATCCACAGCATACATACAGGCTGGGGAGTTCCCTCTTGAAAGCACAGAGGCGGAATGGTATCTTGGAGTCACTATTGACTCCAAGATGAACATGAGCTGCCAATGCCCGACCGCAGCCAGCAAGGTCAGCCATACCTTGTCATGCATCCAAAGATGCATCTCAAGCTGGTCCAGAGAGGTGATACTCCCCCTCTATGTGACTTTGGTCAGGCTGCAGTTGGAGTAATGCGTCCAGTACTGGGTGCCACACTTCAAGAGGGATGTGGCCAGCCTGGAGAGGCTTCAGAGGAGGGCCACCGACTTGGTGAGAGGCAGCAGGACAGGCCTTATAAGGAGAGACTAAGGGACCTGAACCTGTTCAGCCTCAGCAAGAGGAGGCTGAGGGGGGACCTGGTGGCTGCCTACAAACTCATCAGGGGAGATCAACAGCAAATAGGTAGAGCCCTTTTCTCCCCAGCACCACCTGGGGTGACAAGGAGCAATGGTAATAAGCGGACGGAGAATAGGTTTAGGTTAGAGATCAGAAGTCAATTTTTTACAGTTAGGGTGGCCAAAATCTGGAACCAACTTTCCAAAGAAGTGGCCCTAGCCCCTACCTTGGGCAAATTCAAGAGGAGGTTGGATGATCACCTGTCTGGGGTCTTGTGAACACAGCATTCATTCCTGCCTGGGGCAGGGGGTCAGGCTAGATGATCTGTTCAGGTCCCTCCTGACCCTAGCTACTATGAAACTACAAAGAAAACAAAGAAGGGAGGTGTCATAATCAAACTGACAGACAAGGTAAAGAACATGTCTCTAGAAGTGGGATGGATTGAAACATTGGGATATGTGTCTCAGAGCTACAGAAGAGATTATTATATAAGTAAAAGGAGACTTAAATGAGAGATTTGGCTGTGAAGATTGGGAGCCAAGTAGAAATACTGAAGCTAGTGATGAGGAAAAACAGATGGATTTTGAATATGACTTGGAAACTATGGGTGACAAAGATATGGCCCATAGTCTGGATTTGGGCTGCAGGTCCCTATCTTCTGGTGTTGCCTGTGGGTCTCCACAGTACAAGGAATGAGTGGGGCCAGACCAGAGCATGTGCTGCATGTGGTGTGCAGAGCTGGTCCAGGGAGTGCCCTGTATGAGCCGCACCTGCTGGACTTACCCTGCATGCTGGGTTTGGGGCTGGTCCAAGCTGGGCCCACAGACTGGTCCCATGTCTCGGATCCAGTTCAGAGGGCTCATCTGATGCAGGTGCTGCATGTAGCCCATGACCTGGATTGTCCCCAAATGCCAGGCGCAGCATGTGTCCTGGACCAATTCCACTTGTGGCATGCACTGTGTACCTTGGACTGCCCCCCCACCCCGCCTTGTTGCATACAGCATGCAGGCCTTATCCATTACATTAACATTACACAGTGTGTGGGGCTTGGGTGTGTGTGATCCAAGCTGTGGGATTGGATGATTTTAATAACCCCAAGCAACCCAAATGAGGGTATGAACAACAAGGAAGGGAGAAGGTGTTGATAGTGCCAGAGTAGAAGCAAAGAAATAATTAGCAGATGTTGCACACTAGTAAAGACCCTGTCAGACGCAGCATAGGTGTGCACTCTTATCTTCCCTTGTAACAACTTAATTCAATTTTAAGAACTGTCCAAAAACTTACAATAATTCTGAGGTGTTAGCTTACCTTTTACATGCTCCTGAATTAACTCAAAGCAGTTAACTAATTTCTGATGTTCAATATCAATGCTACCACATTTATGTTACAGGGGTGTTGGTTGTAGGTGTGTTAGTCTAAGGACATAGGCAGACAAGGTTCTTTGGGTGAATCTGATATCTTTTATTAGACCAACTTAATCAGTTGGTCTAATAAAAGATATCAGATTCACCCAAAGAACCTTGTCTACCACATTCATGATATCCCCAACAAATTGATGGAAAGATATGATTAGTTGCAAGGGAATAGCTATTAAGGTACTCATGGTGGTTCTGGGGTCGAGGAGTCCTTCACAACTGTCATCTTCCCTTGCAACTAAGTTAATTTCCTAAAAGGGAAGAGGACTGATTTGCCTCCTTTTGCCATGGATTCTGGCAGTGGAAGCCAGCTTTTATTTCCAGTAAAAGTTCAATAGGAGCCCTGCTAGTGAGGAATGTGGTACTGGAAACACATTAACTTGACACAATCTATGACTGCTGTTGCCATCATGACTTTCCAACACAGTACTGACCCTGTGGGCTCTCAGATTATGAGAAGTTGCTGCTACCTTCTGATAGATTTTCTTCCTCTTAAATTCAGTTCCTGAATATAAACAGATCCCCAAATTATCCACCTAGAATGGATATTCAGACATGGGTAGCCTTTGAGTGAAGTTGTAGCTGTGACTATCATCACTGTCTAAGAAAAAGACATACATAGCTTAAGTTAATACAGGACACTGGAGATGTCAGCAAGCAGGTAGAAGGGAAGAACGCAATTGAAAGAACCACCTGATAAGTGGAAGAGAAATATCATTCAAGAGGGTCAGTGTCACCTGTGCAGTTGGTCTAATAAAAGATATCATCCACAAAAATCCTTGCCTCTTGCACTCTTAGACACTATAATGTTTGAATGATCTAGTAAAACACATGGCTTCTACCATTACTGAACATCAAAAGTAACACTAAAGGACGCCCAGTTTTATTACCACTGGAAAAGAGTAGTATGTATAATGTGTTACAGAAAGACTGGATCAACAGAAACTATTTGTTTGTGGAACAGTGCCTTCAAATAATCTTACATTCAAGAAGGTTATTGATAAAAAAAATTAGAGAAGAAATGTTAACTGTAATAGGTAAAGCATAGATCTGTGTGCATTTGCTGTTAACATCTTTATACAGCGAATCAGAGTTGCCTATGTATTTATCTAAATTTTTCGACATTTTACAGGAAAAAAATCACAATGGCTTCATTCCTGTTCTATGCTTCTGTTTACACTTGAGGAATACTGCCTGGCCTGCTAATACTCTTAAGGAAGCGCCTTCTAATCCAGATCACTAGAAACATTATTACCTAACATGAGTGATCATAGTGATTTATACCTGCATATAAAATGTAACTTTCCTTAGTTGTGGTTTTCATTCATCTGATTTTGCCCAAGAGAATAGAACCTGTCCACAAAGTAATATTATTTGTAGCTTCAACCACTTTTAAATGGTACAGAAAAAGCTGGGGAAAAAGATATGTGCATGAATATTTATACTTTATCTGAAAAGACTATGTGCTGTCGAGTTGTGTAAAACATAGATATTTCAGTCTGGGGGATGAGCAGAAACACTGAGGAAAACAGGTTTTGGATCATTTTGAAACAGATTTTTTTGTTTAGGTTTTATAAGGAAAAATATCAGGTTTTAGGTTTAACTCCCAAATTTTGTGTTTTATTTTGGGGTTATTTAACCTTTTAACCTGATTTCTTTTTACATTTAGATCAATTTCAAATGAAAACACCAATTTAAGTAGAAAATGAATATTTTTAAAATAATGAAATAAAATGAAAATTAATTTTCCTGATAATTCCACTCCTCCCACCTCGTTTTTTGGTTGAAATTACTTGATTAATTAATCATGAAATTAACGGTAGGGAAAAAAAAAGTTAGGAAGTTCTACAGTGAACTTCATTCTCTGCCAGCTAGTCTAAGCACAAACATGTGCACATACAATTCCTACTGTTTCCCTAAATGGGCAACGATTTAAAAAACTACTTATATGTATGTGATCGTGAAATAAAGTGCTAAAGCACCAAGTCTAAAGCAGCAATTGTATTCAATTTCTTAGTTTCTTGGGCAGCCAGAATGGACTTGTCTGACTCGTAGAAGAGAACGTAGCTGTAAATGGACTTACTAGGCTTTGTTCAGTTTGGGACCTGTCAGTTTTCAGTGTAATGGGGATGGATATCTGGCTCTCTCTATGTTAATGGAGCCCCTTGGATGGCTAGTGAAATGGAATAAGTGAGGGGCTCTAGTCTCTGATGTATCCCACAGTTTTGGCAGTATTTATGGTCCGACTTCTGCTCGTTCTGTTGAAAAGACATGCTGGATCATTCTAAAACAACTACAACTATCTCTAATTTTTTTTTTCAGAGGCTAATCCATCACATGACAGAAAACTTTCCCTGGCATACAGTTTATACTTTTCCTGCCTTACTTTCATCATATAATTCCCAAATATGCTTTCACATTTCCCAAAATAACTAACGGCCCTGCCTCTATATTTGTTGGATGTTTGTTCCTCCTTAGTTGACGATTAACCAGAATATTCAAATCTAACCCTTTCATTATTTCATAAGGAACAGCAACAATTTTATCCTCAGAGATTATGATTAAATTACTGTACTGTTTTCTTTATTGACAAATGCATTTATTTTTTATGACTTGTTGTAACCTATAACTTGCTCATCTGTAATCATGTAAGTGCACAGACTGATTGTGATTAGTTTCAAAGGTTTTTTGGGAGAAGGACACACTAGCCACTAGAGCACAGGAGACTTGGATTCAATTCGATTCTCTGCTCCCTGTATGAATCACAAACAAATCACCTGGAGACAGATTTTTAAGGTATTTTGAGCCTAAATATGCAGATGGGATTTTTAAAGGTGCCTATATGCCTTATACTTCCTGATTCAAAGAACAGCTAGAAATCCAATAAGATGCCATTGTGCATATGTGAGCATCAAATGCATTTAAAGTTCTCATCCTCTTTGTCTAATTGTAAAATAGGGATAATAGTACTGCCCTCCATTACGGTGTGTAGCAAAGCCCAATGCAGTAAAGATACAGTAACGATTGTGAGGAATTCATAAATTATGGTTCAGGGACAGATAAAATTATTCATATATATAATTTATGTTCCTGGACTATATCACTATATCGGCATTTTCTGGCACAAAAGAGTGAAGGAATTTTCCAAATTCAGATACGTGAATATTTCATGCACCTGGCATTGTTTTTTTTAAATAGAAAATGCACACTTATGAAACTGGGATGAAATGTAGCTGCAGCCAAGTCATTTGAGGCCAGATTTTCTAAGGTATTTAGGTAACTATAGATACAGATTGGCAAACAGTGGGATTTTCAAAGCTTATTAACAGGTTAAGTATCTAAATCCTATTTACATCCGTGGGAGCTAGGCATCATGTCAGTACAGAAATATATGAAAATCTAGTAGGTGCCTATCTTCCTTTTCAGTCTTCTATACAGTTTTGAAAATCTGGCTCTTTGGGTCTTGAACCTAAATTACTGAAGGCAACAGGAGCTTTCTAACTGAGTTCAGTGGGTGAAAGATTAATCCTGTGAATCTTGAGTGAACATCTGTAGAACCTTCCTCCCTCCTCTGTCCCTGGCTTTTTCCCCCCTCCTATCCTTCCCCCAAGGATTTGCCTAGCATAGTCATTTCTTTAAATCAATCCCTTCGGCTTCTTGGTCATTTTCTTTGTTTTTGTCCAAGCCATCACCAATTTATTTACAACAAACGTACTATTTCATATGTTTTAAAGAACGACATAATTACTAACCTGCCCTAAAATGAGGTGATTGTATATGCCATATATACAGCCCTTAACACTGGCCACTTTTACATCCATTTACCTTAGTAGGTTTACATTTATGGTGTGCACAGAAGTTGTTCTTTTCACCATTTAAAGAGCTTTCTTGCCATGACTTAACAGAAGTCTTTACAGTACAATGGGTATAACACTTTAAATTAACCCTTGTTAAATGAGGTATTAAATTTGAAGCTCTGTATTTTACAGTACTTTAGCAACCTACAATGCTTTAAATAATTTCTGTACGCTGATCAAATATCTGGTGATTCGGCCAGTATCCCATGGGCTTTGCAAATTTGGTTAGGGAGCTGGGCACGGTATGTGGCACCTGGGCACTGCCCAGCAAGATCTGGGGATGGAATAGTACCTCTTCCCCCTTCCCAACCCACCCCTCCACTTCTGCCAGCTCTCCTTTTCCTCTCTGTACCCAGCTCCAGCTCCAGCTTCAGCTTTTTCACTGGTCTGCTGCTATCTGCAGTCTCTGGCAGCCCCAGGAGGCTGTGAAGCACCCTCTACCACTGAGTTTGGCAAGTATAGGGGAGCTCTGAGCCCTGCACCCCCAACACTGAACTTCTGTCATGTTTAAGAGCACTGCGATTTTACAGTACTGTAAAAGGCACTCTAAATTACAGCACTGTAAAACGTATACCTGGAGCACTTCTGTACACACCCTTAGTTTGCTTTCTACTACCACTCCTAGGCAGGTCTTTGCATTAATGAAACATCACAGTCTTTTTAAGTTGTATCAGTCTGCATGTTTCTGTGATGGGAAGCATTTTGTTATTGTTTAGTTATGTTACTAATTTCTCTAAGTCTCTTATTATTTCCATTTTCTTCAATGGTGTTTATAACAGCTAAGATAATACTGTTTGTGACTTTTACTACTGTACTCAGTTTTGCAGCTAAATAATGAAGATATTAAATAGGAAGTGTCCTAACAGTGAATGCCTCCCTTAACACTCCCATCCCTCCCAATCTGATGTATTATCATTTATCATTGTCTATTATTTTTGGACTATTAGCAGCTTTCAGTTCTTTTGATAACATTGAGGTTCAATTTGGTTATTTCAGTTAAGATTTCTTAGGACACAGCATGAAATGTATTTTTAAAATGCAAAATCCATTCAATCTACTTCATTCCTTTCATACACTAATTTTGAGATTCTATTGAAGCAAGCTATCAGGTTTGTTTTAGTTTAAAAAAATAAAGAAGCTGAGCTGAGAAAGCACTCATGTCATCACCTAAATTTCTCTGAAATTACCCCCTCTCTAGCTTTCTGTTAGAGGGAGTTGTAATTTTGCAAATCAATAGCTTTATTTTAGGACTTATGTAAATACTAGTAAGATATAATTCTTTCTTTATTTGTTTTAATAAGCCACCTGATAACTTAGCTGGAGTGATTTGAAGTCAATACAACTCTTGGGGGGAAGTAGGGGAGAGGGTAGGCAGAATTTCTTTTTAACCTTATTAAGGCATCAACATACTGAAAGGATGGTGTTTTGGTTGTTCAACGTAATTCTGTAACACAATTACCTCCTCATTCTGAAATCAACCTCCTGTCTCACAAGGAAACAGACTAGTCCCAATTCATACCTGATTTTACTCAATTGAAATAAATTAAATTAATTGCCACAGATTTGTGCAGAAGGTAGGGCAGGGAGGGTGAGTCTATATGTACATTTGATGCAGGATCAGTTTACTTGCAAGTAAACTACTTGTGAGTAAATGTCCCCAGTGGGAGCAGATTTGCTGCTAGGAGCATTTTCTGGGGTCCTGCAATCGGCCCCCATCACCACCAATGGGAGCTAGACACTCAGGTTGCAGCTGCCTGGGGCTGGAGGCCATATTTAAAAAAGCCAGCACCACTTCCTGGCCAGCTGCATTTCTGGCCAAGAGTAGCATGCAGCAGCTCTTGCACTGTAGTCTCTGCCTCCCCATACCATGGCTACTCCAGCCCTTGCCCTTGGCAGCAAAGCTCAGCACCCTGGGCTCCTGCTGGTCACCATGTTGGTCATGTTGGTCTGCCACACCAGCTACCAACTAGCTCACAGCCATCTGGGCCCTGCCAGCTCCCCCATGTGAAGTGACCACTGGCCCAGCCTCACCACACCATCCCAGAGCCTGGTTTCTGGATGTTCTTCCATGGGTGTGCACATTGTGGTGACTCTGGCAGGTGATGGGCTCACCCAGGGATGACAGTGGCCACTAGTCCCCTGGTGTGGGTGGCTCCCCTTCCAGCAACTAGTGACCAAGGCCAGTGGCACTGGGTGGTGGAAGACCCAGGGTAGAGACCATGGCACGGGTTCCTGGCTGGTGAAGGCAATGCTAGACCCCCGTCCATGCACACAAGGGGGCATGCTGCTCTGTCGTGGCCAGATACCAAGGGGCAGGTGGAGATAGGATTGGGGGCAGGGCTGCAAGTGACATTAAGGTGACTGTCAGGGCCAGGATGGTGTCTAGCAATTGGTCCTCCTCAGTGGCCTGCACTGCCCTGCCATGACTATGCCCTTGCTCCTGCAGGCCCTCCAAGTGCTTGTGATCCAGCGCCAGGAGCTGCACCCTGAACTTCTGGTCCACCTTGTTCTGCATCTCCTCATGCCAGTCCCACACATCCTCGAAGGTGACATCCTTTGCCCATCATCTATCCTGCCAGGCAATGTCCTCCACCTGCCATGTTCATGTATCCATCTGTTGTTCCTCCATGGCCATCACCAGCTGGTCCAGGAGGAAGGTCCAAACTTGGGTCCTCCTCCTGTGGAACTAGCATATTCCCAGAGCCCTGGCTGTGGCAGCAGTGACCCTGAGGTGCATTCCAGCTGCCAACTGTGGCCTCTACCTCATGTGCAGTTGCAGGGGCTGCAGAGCCATGAAAAAAGCTGTTTGTGAGAGTTTACAACATTTCTGAGATAAGATGCTAGAGGCCGTGTGCTGCCTGGCCTCAGATCAGGGATTGGGCCTGCAAGTGTGCCCTGGGACCATGATAAGTCATCCAGGCAGGCCCAGGTGGCTGCCAGCCGAGTCCCCCATCCCTGCTTACTCCCCAGGGGCCAGAGGGTCACTGGGTGCTGGCTGTAGGAAGCCTACCTCCCACACCCCCTTCCCAGGCCAGGCCAAACCCAGCACCTGACAGCACCTGCTTCCACGGCTCCAGACCTTGCCCCCTCCCCACCCCCCACAGGTCCACCCATCTCCTGTGATGCTGCCAAGCCCATGGCACCCAGGATCAGGGGGCATCAGGCTTGAAGATGACTGGGACAATGAGCTGCCCATGACTCCACCCTCCCCACAGGGGGCCTCTCTGGGAAGGCAACCTTGGTGCCAGTGCTGTGCCCAGTGTTCCCCTGCTGCACATGTCCTGGGCACTACCTGAGGAGCTTTTTGCATAGACCAAGGGGTTTCCAACCCACTGCACCCTGCTGCTGTTGATTGCCATGGTGCCCCAGGTGAACCTAAGTACTTGGCATGTGATGATGAGCTTGATGGTGTGAGGGGCAAGTAAACTATGTTACTGCACAGTAAAGCATCTCATGTAGACACATCCAGTTGGACCTAAAGACTCACTGGCTCTCAGAGGCATTAGCTTTCATAGACAACAACTTCATCATATGCTATGAATGAACTATCTATTCATAGCATCTGATGAAGAACAGGTAGCAATACTCTCCTGGCCTGTTTGAACACAAAGACTCTGAGGCAGACCATTGTTTTAACCAGCCAGTGAACTCAGAGCTCACAGCACATATGAAGTTCCCAGAAAGAGCGCCACTGAAGTGTCGATGAGCTGTAAGAGATCACTGTGACTATGGTGTACAGCCAAAGGGAGTGCAGATGTATTGCTGCTCCCCCTTTGCATCTGTTCCTGGATGTATCCTTTCCTTATGATCTTACACTGAAAAATCCCAACCCTACAAATACTTTAAGTCAATAGATGCTTCACATGATTTAATTTACTTAAATATGAAACTCTTTACAAGATAAGGTCTTAAGTAAACTATCAAAAGCATCTCAAATGTTAGGGCCTGTTTGCTAGGACACAGCTTAGTAAGTTTTTCAATGGGATAAATGTCATTGTCTTATACATACTATTATGCAATAGTTTTTGTAACAAACACATAAGCTATTTGCTGGAGAAAGTGGAAAACCCCTAATTCCTTAAAACTGACAAATTTTCTGGAAATTTTTAAAATAAAACCTAGCTATGCTAATAGGAAAATGGTGATCAATAAGGCTACTGTTACATTTCTGTGGGTCCAAGGAGACCTGATAATATATTGTCTCCCATCTTACAATTTAATGAACCTCCTCCTTGAGTTCATGTTCCATAAATGGCATTGCCATCTCTGAACTAATACACAAATATAACACATAATCAGCATATGAAACACTAAAGTTGCATTCCAAAGATGGCACCACTCACAGAAATAAGGGTTCAGCAGAAAATTATTTTGTTGCTGCTACATAAAAATCAGTTCATGCACTAGATTCATGGAATTTACTCACATGGCACACATTTAACGTGACTACAGAAAATCAGTTTATTTGGGGCTGGTGTTTTCCTTGATATTACAGAATTTTTAAATAATTTCCATTTCATTGAAAGTGCAGCTAATCATTATATTTCACCAATCCGCACATATTGTACAGTGTGTGCTTGTTTCTTTAATGTATTTTTGTTAAATTTAAAGCTAAAATAGGCAAGTCCCTTTTGTGGACATATTAAATAGTTATCAAGAATATTAAAAAAGCAGCAACTGTAGTGACTCTATCATTATAAATTGATTTTAAAAGGCTAGATAACTAGGTTAAATGTCTGTTTTACTTTAGCATGGTTTATTTCCATGTTAAATCATCTCAAGCTTGAAGAGAATGAAATGCGAGCAGACAGAAACCTGTCTAAATTATTGTAATATGTAATATTAAATATTAAGATCACATCAGTTTTCTGGCTTAAAGGGACACTGTCATATCAGATAAAGTCCAACATTTAGGCTTTTAACAAAGAAGTTTTTACAGAACACATGAACAAGAAAAATGTTGCCAGATTTTTTTTTTCTGATTTAATTTTTTAAATGCCATTTGAGAAAATTAATATTTTGGTACATCATTTACAATTCCAAAAATGGATCATTATGCTAATGCAAAAGGGGTAGATAACGAAAGGAACCAGAAACTGATTAAAGAAGAGCAAAACTGACTTGGTTACTTCTCTTGTTCATTTTATAGAATGTTAAACAAGAATGGTAAGTCATAATCTGCTCCCTTTGCTCAAACTGACTGGCCATCCAGTGCATAAGTTTATCATGAATCAAGATATCCGGTGCTTTTTTTAGAGTCCCATTTCCTGACATTTCATAGATTGCATAGATTTCATAGACATTTGAGCTGGAAGGGACCCCAGAGGATCATCAAGTCCAGCCCCCCACCCCAGGGGCAGGAAATCAGCAGGGATCATAGAATCCCAGAAAGATAACCATCCAAATGTGTCTTGAAGGTGTTTAAAGTGGGTGCTTGAACCACCTCCGGTGGCAATCTATTCCAAAACTTGGGGGCTCAGACAGTGAAGAAGTTCTTTCTTATGTCCAGCCTGAATCGGTGGCGGCAGAGTTTGTGACCATTTGATCTTGTCATCTCTTGGGGCGCCATGGTGAACAGACATTTCCCCAGATCCTGATGAGCACCCCTGATACATTTATAGGTGGCCACTAGATCATTAATAATTTATGTGAAAATCTGTAACTTTTAGCTGTTCTGGTCATAAAGCTTGAAATCAGGAAAATAAAATAATGCAATTTTTTTATTTAAAAAAAATCTCATTTTTTTTACACTCATTGGGAACAACTACAGTTGTGCTTTACTGAGCTGTAGAATAATTTACTGCACAGTGAAGTGTCACTGGTCATGTGCACATGAGATGCTTACTGCATTGTAGCTTAATAACACTGTGCAGTAGTGTGCCAGTCAAAAACCATGGTAATTCACTACTGTGCAGTGTTATTAAGCTGTTCTCTGGTGCTACTGTGCAGATGCTCCCACTGTCTACATGTGCATAGCAATTGGATTGGTTTAGACTAATTTGCAGAACAGTAACAAAGTCCTGTCAGACATAGATACTATTCTATGGCACAGTAAATTCCTGAATTTAAATGCAGGTGTAGACAGTGGCATTGGGACTAGTTTACTCCAGCTCAAACTGCAATGGAGTTTGTTCAGTTACATTAATTGCATGTTCAGCTATGCCTGTATCCACTTGGCTTTGTGTAGCCATTCTCTGGCTGCCTTGGAGTGTACGCCCACGGTCAGGCATGGAGGATGCTCTTGTAACCTCAATGCTGAGTCGCATTCTCCCTAAGGGGAACCCCAACACTCACCTGCCATGACTTGGATCTCCTGTTCAATGTTGGGGATTCCTCTGGTTGCTCCTCATGGGTCAGGCATTATTTTGAGCAGGTATCCTTGGGGCTCTGCCTCTCCTACACCCCAGCCATGTACCAGCCACTCAGGACAGCCAATCTATGGTTAGCCAGCTCACCCTCTGGTGTTGCCTCCTGGGTCTTCCACATCTACTGGGCTCTAGGTGTTCCTGCCCTGCCTAGATGCCTTCAGGATGTAGGATGGTTCCTGGTAATGTGCTGGGTTCTCTTCACTGTACCACCATCCTCGACACTGCCCTGGCTTGCTCAAACTTGTGAGCATCACTCTTGGCCCTTCTTCCTGCCCTAGGGCTCAGGGAAAATCAAAGGAAAGGAAACAATTAACTGAAACAAAGAAGAAAAGTGGGGGTCTTAGCCCACCCCCACTCATGATTCCAGCGACTGTGGACCCGCGGTCCCTCAATGCCCTCCTTCCTGAACTGGCTTTCCTGCCATCTGGGATTGTGATCCTTGTTTTCAGACCATACCAATGGGTCCCTCCTCAGTCCTTCTCTCCACAGCCTGTGCAGAGCTTGCCCAGCTTAGGGGATGACTCTGCAGCCAGTTCCCTGCAGCATCCCCCTAGCTTTTTCCCCACCACCAGCTTTTATCTCTGCTGGGAGGCATTTTTTTATGATGTCATCTTCTCACACCATTCTGAGACACAATTAAAAGTGGCTGATGAACAGCAAGGGTGTTCTCTCTCAGCATGACTTGTCCGGCCCATCTGTTTCTGAAATGGGTAAGTAAGACCTGTTTTCAGGGCTTTTTACTTTTCTATACCAGTGGGTTGTTTCTGCCCTGGGCCCACCACGGAATGGGTCTCCTGGCCTTTTTCCTTCATCCCCTGGGACACTGCCCATGGTATGTGATACTACTGGAATAATACCTGGCTTTGCCATCAGTCCCTGGACTATTTAATGAGAAAGGGTGAGAAAATTAGTCTAACATAAATAGGAAAAAAGAAGAAAACAAAACTAATATACTATTAAAAAATGTTAATATCAATTTAAATATTCAGACAAAGTTACATATGGGTTAGGCTTTTTGCAAGAATCAGAAGGAATCACCAAACTCCAGACAGGATGAACAATAACAGTACATCAGGACATAATAGTAGTGACAAAGGATGGAAGTTATATATGCAAAAGGGTTGCACCAGTTATATTTGTTACAGATAACAGGGAAATGAATGGTCACAACTTTTACTTCCTTTAAATTACAAATAATATGCCTGGAGATGAGTTAGTTCTATCACACAAGATGATATTCTGTCTGGGGTAGAAACCATATTTATGTATAATGTGCACCATAATGAAATCATAGTCTATTACTGGGGCTTTTAGGTACTACTACTGCAAACAAATGCAAATAAGATACAGGACCCACACTGCAAAATGTTGAGGACTATAAAATGTATTGATGTATCAGATGCTCTTATGACATGACAAAGACAATGATAGTAAGCCTTTCCACATAAAAAAATCCTGAGAGAAAAAAAGGATTGGAATGCTGCTGTTACTGTGATGGTTTTGACGATTTCTTTTACTGGATCAACTGTGTAGCTGGGAGAGACTATATACATAAACAAACTTTCAGGCATAAAGGGTGCCTACACATGTACTCTGATGCATTCTAATTAGAATGCTCTAGCTTTGCCTCAGAGTCACAGGTGTAAGCACCTGTGAATTTAAAAATGCTCACTGAGGTGCTTGTTGAATGAGCTTTAGTTAAAGCATCCCATTGCTATTTTAAAGTGTGTATATACATGACGCTTAATATACATGACACTGTGGTGTTTTAATTAGAGTAGTTCTCTAGGAACCCTCCCCACCCTTGAACACATGTATAGGTACTCAAAGTTCCCTTCCGAAAGTCCTCGAAAAAGAAGGGGCATTAACAGAAAAAGGTACACAAAATAAAGCCATACCAAAGAAACCTAGTCATTTCAGACGTCACTTTGTCAAAAGAAAAAGTATTCACTGTGAAAGACTGTGGAAGACTCTCTAATTGTAGTTTTTGAACTCCTACACACTTGTGATTCAGGTACTTTTTCCTTCATATACAGTACTATGCCTCCCTTCTCTTGCCTCCCTTCTCACATGTATGGCTTTCTACTTGGACTAGCAGAAGGAAAAGAATGGACAGGAAATGCATCTCTCTGGAAGTAATACACGATGACCCCATGGATATCCAAAACTGGTGCTGTGTCTACAAGACACTTACTGCACAGTAGCTCACTACTGCTGTGCAGTAGCATTGCATAGTATGAAGCATGATGCAATGCTATTGCACAGTAGTAACGAGCTACTGTGCAGTCAGCATCACCAAAAAGCCATTCAGGGATGCTACTGCGCAGTAACTCTGGTTGCTGCGCAGTCAGTTAGTACTTGTGCCAGTGTCTTGTGTAGAAGTGGCATGGGATTTATGACATTTACAGCAGTACTACATTTTGTGCAGCCAAAGGGGAGTCCTGCCATTTGTAGATACTGTATTCTGCCAGAAGGAAGGTGTCCAGTTGGGTCAGGAGATGTTCAGAGAGGAGACGCTCTGTTTCCAAGGACTAGGAAGGAGCAGAGATTATTCAACCCACAGGATTAAGAAGCATCCCTACTTGAGAATCCTGCAAGACCTGAATCCTTCCTTCTTTGAGAACTTGGGTACCAGAAAACCCTGGTAGAAGAATCTCTGAGAGTTTTCCTTCTATTTAGCTCCACTCATGTGCTCTTCATTCAACAAGAAAGATCTTGGCCAATATTTTATTATATAAAAGAAATAAATATTTATTATATTATATATAATTGGCGTATGTATATATAGTGGATTGTATAGTGTAAAATATCTATAAATATCAACAGAAATGCAAAAAAAAATCAACCCAGAATCGAGCCTGCTAGTGCGAAAAAGAAAAGTAAAAGCAGCTTCTGTTATCTTGCAGGAAGATTGAAGTGAATAGGCGCCATAATGCAAATTTTTACTGAATATGAATAAAATTAAAATGAAAAAGATATTTAAATGTTGTAATTAAAAAAGTCACTTTAACTTTCTGTGCTGGAGAAAGATGGAGAAATGGGTGACAATAATGTGAATATGCAATTCCATTGGACTGATGTGTTCTAGTAGTATCTCAAGTCTGATAATATAGTTTATGATCCTGCATGACAACAACTACTATCCTAAAGACTGATAAAGTCCCACAATTCTTCTTTAACCTCCCTTAGCATTCCAGTATCTCAGAACAGCTGTCTCCCTTGCTGTGCTGAAATTTGTTTTTCACCACTAACTGCATAAATGTAACCTTTCTTACAGTTCACATACATCCAAAATACAGGGTAATGCTGACTGATTCAGAATTAATTTGCACCAAAAAAAAATTCTGTGCAAAAATCAATGGTACATTTGTCTCACTTTTTTAGACTACAAACTTAATGATTTGACATATGGGTATGAAGTAGTTGCACAGTGGGACAGTAAGTGCACATCTGCTCTGTATTGCCTTCTGTATGTCTGTCTTTTTTGTTTTTCTTACACTCACCTGACTCTCTCTGCTGTGTGATGGAGGACAACATACAGACCTATAGGATCCACTGTTCCCAGGTGAAATAAATGTAGAAACAGTCAGATGTGAATAAAATAAATTCAGTTTACAATTCAAACACGTAATTTTTCTTTCTGTGTTCTAGGTGAAGTTAAATGTACTGAATTAGGCACTTAAACTGATTATTGGTGCATAAATGAAGGTCCTACAGATCTGGGATGATATCAGAGGAGTCACAGCATTCAAGCTCAAATGCAAATAGTGAATTTAGAAACATTTCCACCAGCCTTGCGATGGCTCCACAGCTGGATCAAAGTGGTGAAGAAACCTTAACTACTGGTTCCAAATGAGAAATTGCATTTAGCTACTCTGATGTAAAGCAGGTCTCCTGTGGGTATTTAGCACTCAACCAAAGTTAATCTTGCCCTTGATGGATGGAGATATGAACACAATGCTTTACTTGCCTGTATTATAAATCCTTTTAAAGGTAACTTGCCCAGAAATAACACCTCTCACAGAGCAACAGTATAATTAAAGGGTGCCTATACATGAGCAGACTCGATTAATAGAGTCTATTGGAGTGTGGTAATTACTGTGCTCCAGCAGCTTTCTGTGTGTTGTGTATCAGTGACCCCACATTTCAAAATGCTGGTAGGGATACTTTATCTAAAGCTTATTTGATGAGCTTTTGATGCGCAGAGATGCTGATACATGAGACACTCTTGGTGCTTTAATTAGAGCCACTCTAAGAGGTGAGGAAAGAGGTGAGGCTCTAAGAGCTGCTCTAATTAAAGCACCCACCCCTCCCCCCAGTGTATAAAAGCACATGTATAAATGTCCAAAGATATTCTGCACTATATTTTGACATTCAATTCTAAAGAATATACTTCTAAAACTGGAAAATTGGTCACAGGAGTCAACTATTGATGTACATATATAGTTAAGCTGATAGCAACAGCAATCAGGCTATCATTAGATTTGATCAAAAACTTTTTTGCAGTAATTTTTATTAAAATTGAACCTTTTTTCTCTACATGTTAACATTTTGGAAAAATGTAATTGCAATGTGGATTCCACAGTATTTTCATTAGCTTTGGCCTCAGAAGAGTCATTTCAAACTACTTGCAACCTTGGGTCGAAAGGTAAGCTGTGTGCTAGTCTTGCTATGACTGATACACCTGTGGCAAGTCCTTAAACCTGTTCTTATAAAACAAGGGTGATAATCTCCACCCATGTTTGTAAAATAATTTAGAGATTTAGATATAGGAAGTGTTTTATGGGCCTCATCCAAAGTCCACTAAAATAAATCAGATTATTTCCTTGGACTGCAACATGCATGAAATCTGGCCAAAACAGTTCAGAGTATACTTATCTGTTATTAACTGGATTATCTCCTGACATTTTATTTATATTTCATCAAAAACAAAGCAAAAATACACTATCACTAATTTATTGTATTTTAGGTTAAGAAAACCAACAACAAAAATAAAATCTCCAATATAAATCAGTGCATCTTTTCTTCAATCAGTTGCAGCAGCTCAAATATCAAATGACTACTAAACACTACACAGTGAGAAAGCTAGAAAGGTAACGTTGTAGTACACAGTTGTATGGCTACATGTGAGAAAAACTGCATTCATTTTTCTTGCCATACATACACATAAGATACATTAGAGTCATTGCTGGTTACACTTATAGTTAGGGCTGGTAACATGATGAAACCCTGTGTTCAATTGTTTATAATGTTGCTGGACTTTAATTGAATTTTTTAATGTCAGATTTCTTCCTTAGGTTGATTTTTTTATGGAAAATTTCAATCACTAGGAAATTGGCCATTTTCAAGAATGAAGCTATAGAAAAATAAAAGCAACCATTTTAAAAACAAAATTATGGTGACCTTTTCTTTGGAAACCTCTAGTGCTTCCTTATACTGGTAAAGTATCATAAAGCCACATAAACTAGTAAAGTCCAGTTTTGGGCACCACATTTACTTTAAGAAAAATGTGTACAATTTGGAGTCCATCCATGATACAGCCACAAAAATGATCTTTGGTCTAGAAAGTATGGCATATGAGGAAAAGAACTGGAAATATATAGTATAGAGAAGAAAAAACTGAATATGCATTTGATAGCAACCTTTAAGGACAAAAAGGGTTGTTATAAAGATGGCAGTGAAACCAGGGGGTTTCTAACTATGAGGGGAGTTGAAAGTGACTGAAATGTTGGAACAGATGCAGGAACAAAAACGTACAAAAGTTGTGGAATCTCCATCATTAGAAGCTTGTTAGAAAACCATTTCTGTGGGGTGGTTTAGACAGGGGTCATTCTGCCCGGAGCACAGGGTTGGATTAGATCAGTGGTGCCCAACTATTTGGCTCTGCAGGACAGGTGAGTAGCATGGGGCCTGTCTGTGAGCCACATTGGGCTCTGGGGCTTGGCCCTGCCCCCTCCCTTTCACACTGGGAGTGGGTCCCAGGTGCCTGGTGTCACTGCCTTCCACCTGCCCCCCCCCCCCACACCAGGATTGGGTCTTGGGGCCCAGCATTGCCCCGACCCCAGCTTGGCCCTGCATACAAAGCCCAAGGCTGCCCATACTCTCCCAGGTCTTCCCATACTCTCCCAGGTCTATAGTTTTGACAGCAGGGGAGCTGTGGCAGCACTTCCCTGTCACCAAATTTCTGGACCTATGCGGAGCCCTGTGGATCAGATGACATGGCGCTGCAGGTTGGATTTGCCCCATGGGCTGAAGGTTCGGCATCCCTGGACTAGACCTTTGGACTTTCACCCCCATATTTCTATTACTTTAATTTGAGTAAGGAAGTAGCGTTTGTGTTAGTGATGCATTTTGACATACCTATGGATATTAGTTTACATTTGGTTAAGATATATGCCTTTCAATATTGCAGCCCACACATACTTAGGAGGGAATTCCTACAGATTAAGCTCTAAAAATGTATGAATTTTTATCCTCAGAATGTTTATGTATTTTACAGCTTAGGATGAATATACTCAGCTTCATGCAGTCTTGTCAGCACTATCTTAGACCTCCTACCTGGGCGTGGGTTGCAAGTATGTACTCTTTCAGTAGCACGCAGATACCAAATCTATGTAAGTCCTAAGACCACAGTCATTAAACATGGGAGAAACCCCAGAGCTACTCCTCCCTCATCCAGCTGTTGGCCTGGCTATGAACAGAAAAGGTGGCAGCGTTCCTCTTTGCAGCCCTTTCTACATTTCTGGCATCTCCTCCCCTCCCTGCTGGTCCAGAGCAGGCACTGTGAGGAGAAACTTGCGAACTACTGCTGCTGTCCTCAGCTGAGACCAGATCTACATGAAGCTGCTCCCTGTAGCCCACAGCCAGCACAGGGCAGGGTGTTCTTGGGCTCCCACTATGCCTGCATGAACTGGGGACAGAGGCAGTGGTGGGAGTGGGTTTCTTCCTACAGTTCCTGCCCTCAGCTGGTGGGGATCACAGTCAGGGTGTGGCAGGTGCAGAACTCTGCATCCTGCCACCACTGTCCTCATAGCACCCTGTGCACCTGCAGCTGGAGTGGAGCAAGAGTGGTTCTTGGGCTTCTGTGCCTAGATCAGCATCAGGTGTTGGTGCAGGGGGTGAGGGAGGATGTCTGTACTACTTTATTCCAGAGGACATGTATCCCAGTTCTAGATACTGTACAAAGCTCAAAGGAAGCCATGGTTTCTGCTGGAAGCCTGTGCCATTACAGAAGATGGAGGGAAGAGGAAAGTGCATTTTGAGTTTAGGGCTGCATCCTGACTTCTTGTTCTTTTTCAGCAATCCCTTACAGTTGAGAATGATTGTCTTTCATGATTGTCTTAACTGTGTGTCCGAAGATGACTGATGAGGCCTATCTGGGATTGGTGGACTCTACTGCAGCTCAGACATGTGTTTCCATATAGGATGGGTGTTGATGGATTTAATTTGATCCAGAACATGCCATTTCTGCTACTCCCACATTGCCATCTGTTTTTGTTTTCATGCAGTTTCAAAGTACTGAGATCCCTGCAGCAGACTCTTTCTCCATTTTGGGTGGTCCCGGGAGATATTTTCCCATGAGTTGATCAGTGTTGCATTTTTTAAAGTTGTCCTTTAGAACATGCCTGAAGTGCTTTCTCTGTCTTCCTCTTCAGCATATGCCTTGGCTGAGCTGGGAGAGTAAAAATTATTTTGGGGGTCTGGAGTTGAGCATCTGGATGACATGGCCAGCCCAGAAAAGTTGATATAGGATGATCCCAATGCTCATAGGGTTTTCTTGCAGGAAGATGCTAACGTTGGTGTGTCTATCTTCTCATAGGATTTGGAGGATCTTCTGCAGACAGCGCTGATGGTAATTTTCCAACAATTTTAGATGTCTCCTGTACATTGTCCATGTCTCAGCTCTGTACAGCAAGGTGGGGATCATGACTGCTTGATAAACTATGAGCTTGGTTTTAAATCTGATGTCGCGATCTGTGAACACCTGTTTCTTCAGGTGTCCAAAGGCTGCACTTGCATATTTGAGTTAATGTTGGATTTCTTTCTTAAGGTCAACCTTCTGCAGGAGATGACTTCCGAGGCATGGAAAGTGTTTAACACTCTCCAGAGTGGATCTGGATTTCTGGAGATGGGGACTGCTCATTAGGATCTTGTTGGTGGAGTACCTTAGTCTTCTGATTGCCCCATGTTCATCAGTCCCATGTTCTTGTATGCCTCAGTAAACACATCGATGATTGCTTGAAGGACTGCTTCCCAGTGAGTACACACTACAATATCAGCACATACTGGAGCTCAATGATTGATGTCAGGGTGGTCTTGGTTTTTGTTCGGAGTTGGCTGAGATTAACCAGCTTACCACCCATCTGGTAGTGTAGCTCCACTCTAGCTGAAAGCTTGTTGGTAGTCTGAGGTAGCACTGTGGCAAGGAATATTGAGAAGAGTGTTGAAATGATGATGCAGCCTTGTTTAACTCCTATTTTAACCTCAAAGGGATCTCTGATAGAGCCATTACTGAGAATCATTGCTCATATATCGTCATGATGGAGGAGACACAGAATGGTGACAAATTTCAGTGGGCATCCATACTTTAGAAGGATCCTTCAAAACACCTCTTGGCTGTGAAGATCATGTCAATTGTGCCTCTTGATACCTAAACCCACACTGAGATTCCAGGATGAGCTCTTTAGCAAGTGGAAGGAAATGGTTCAGGAAGGTTTTTGCAATGATCTTTACTGTGGTGGCCAGCAAGGTCATTCCTTCTGTAGTTTGCAGAATCAAACTTGTCTCCTTTTTTGAAGATTTTAACAACCACAGCATCCCTGAAGTTATCTGGGATTTCTTCATCATTCCAGATTCTTACGATGAGGACATGAAGATGTGAGATCCTCTCCTCCCTGGTTGAACATTTCAGCAGGGATTCCATCTACTCCAGATGCCTTGTTGTTCTTCATCTGCTTGATAGCTTTCTTCACCTCATCAAGGGTTGGAGGGATTCTGAAATCATCTCTGACAGGGTGTTGCAGGGTGGAGTTGAGAACACCTCTTATCAACAGCATAATCTCAATTGAAAAGGTCTTCAAAATGCTTCTACCAATGGGCACTGATCCCCTTTCCTTGATCAGGTATCTGTCATCTCTAGGTCTCAAGGGGATTGGTCCCTGAGTGTTCAGACTGTAGAAGTTTTTGCTAGCACCAAAGAAATCTTGCATATCATGGATATCAGCAAGATGTTGAATCTCCTTAGCCTTGTCTTCCTTCCATTTGTTCCTCATATCATGAGTCTTCCTTTAGACCTCTGCCTTGGCTTGCTGGAGATTCAATCTCTTTTGCTTGGAATGGGTGTCATTTTGCCAAGCTCAAAAGGCCTTGTGATTGCGACTGATCAACTCCTAGATCTCCTAGTCATTCTCATCAAAGCAGTCTTGATATTTCCTGGTAGAGAACCCAAGTGTCCCTTCACAAGCACTGATTATGGTAACCTTAAGAGTACCCCACATGCTGCTGTCATTCTTACATTGTTTTTTATTGGAATTCACCTGTTTTTCATTGAGGCACTTGTGGAACAGGTCTCGCTTGCTTGGGTCCTTGAGTCCATCAACACTGGACTTCCATCAGCATTGCTTTTGCTTCAGCCATCATTTGGGAGCCAGTTTTGAGTAATATGATTAAACAGATGAGCTGGCAATCAGTCTAGCAACCATCAGCTCCTAGCATAGCTCAGGTGATGTGGACATCTTTGTGAACCCGGGCATGGATGATGACATCATCAATCATGTGCCAATGCTTAGACTGTGGATATTGCCCTGATGTCTTAAGCCTATTTTGTGGCAGAATAGGATATTGGAGATGGTAAGACCATGTTCCATGCATGTGGTCAAAAGGAAGATGTCATTGCAATTGGCCTTTCCTATTCCTTCCTTGTCAATGATTCTGTTCCAGAGGTTAGAGTCCTTTCCAACTCTGGTGTTGAAATCACTGGGAAGAATAAGTTGATCTCCCTCCTGCATGTCAGAAAGGACTTGGTCAAGGTTGGTGTAGAATTCCTCCTTGGTTTCATTGGCATCATGAGTAGGACATATGTGCTGATGACATTGGCATATTGGCTCCCTGCCAGTTTGAGATAAAGCCATGGGGCACCTATTTATCTTCTTCTGCCTGGTCTGCCTGGCATCCTCTTCTGCCTGGTCTGCCATTGAGGACTTGTAAACCAATGGCTGGGGGCTAGGCAGGCTTATGGTGGTGACCTGTACTTGCTATTTCACAGCACTGTCAAAGGATATGTGTGGATTTTCAGTGAGGAAACCATTGCCATCTGTTGTCTTTACCACATCCTGGTGGTGCTGCCACTGTTTGGTCCATGACTGCTTATTCATCACAGTTACCCCTGCTTATTTCACAGCTTACCTTCTCCGAAGATCATTCCACTATCCACCACCTCTGGATGTGCTGGGTAGCAGTACAGCTGTGCCCCACAGTACATCCTGACCAACTTGTACTGAATAAACAACTCTCTAAAAGAACATCATGAAATCAACATGGCTTCTCAGGAAGTAGTGTGTTATTTAACATAAATCATGGAGGATGGCATGCATACAACAGGTTTGCATCATGATTTATACTTATTTGTGTAATCTACATTTCAGAGACCAAATGTGAGAGACGCTTTTGGGGAACTGGACTAGAATTGAAGTGAGGAAAAGAAAATTAGTTGAAGTAACCAATGTCAGTAGGCAAAATGAGATGAAAACTGAAGAGCAAGGACAGCAGGAAGGAAAAAAGGAACAGAGGGAGGAAAACACAGTGATGCAGAGAAATATAATAGGCAATGGGAGAACATACATGGGGGAAGCCTTGGTGGGAAACTGAATACTTGCAGTGCTGGTAGGGGGATGGTAAAAGTTAACTTTTTTTCCATATACCAGCAGGTCCCATTACATATAAAGAAAAATATTGTTGGCATTTAAAACAAGAGGGGGGTAGATTATTTTAAATTAAATTTTAAATGCAAGTGAAATTTATAATTTGTGTTTTAGCTGCTGACATTTTTGCTTTTCCCAAGACCCCTATAGAAGCTGTCTGATTTTATCTGAAAGGAGAGGCTTTAGAGGATAGGAGGGGGGAGCAAGGACAGTAAAATAATGTATAAGTAAAAACATTCTGCTTGCTGCATCTCTTGCCTTTGATCTTAATCTTAGCCTTTTAATCAGCAGAGCTCACTGTCAATAACAGGGAGATTTTGAAAGGGGAGAAAGGTTACAAAAGCATCTGTGAAAAAAATCAGAAGGAAACTGTCACCTTTCTAGTAAAAAGAGACAGATTCTAGGTTAACTAATAACCATTCCACGAGTACTAAACAGTGAGGCTCAAACAGCCAGTGCTTCATACTCCCTTGTCCTTCATCTTGTGTAATGTGCAGCTGTGGAGAGTGGGTGTAAAATGTTCAGCCCTGTTTGGTGGCATTTTATGCTCTGCACTGGTGTATGACTAATACAGTATGTAGGAAAACAGAGAATCATGTCATCAATGTCTGCATGTAGAGAAGAATCAAAAATGGGTCTTCATCAATCTGAAGCCTCCTTTTCTCTCCAAGCTGCTGTAGAACCTTTTGCCATTCAACTGCCACATTATTTTTTTTCCTTTTGTCACTTCTCTATTTATTCCTTAAGTACCCACATGTGCATTGAGTGCTACCTAGACAAACAAAACAGACACCGTACCTTTTTTGAAAAGTTTAGAAAATAAGTGCAGAATGAATGTGGGAGGGTTTTGCATGAAGAGGTGATAAAAAGGTTTACAATGATCATTGCATGTAGGTATAAAAATTTGTTCTGAGCATATCCTGGCAATAGAAAAAATTAAGAGTATTTAAACATTTTGAAGTTATGTTAATAGTTGCTGTATGGTCATCCAATGAATATTATGGATCTTTAAATTATTAATAATTTTAGCATAAACTGGGGTACAGAATTAACTTGAAAGAACAAGCAGTTATGAAACCTATGTGAAACATTCACTTCAGAGTGATTGAAATATAAAGTTATTTCAATAAACTTCTTTTCCCTTCTCTCTTCACAGCCATACCTAACTTAGGTACTTTTGAGTGACCTGGACCAACAATATTTGCGACTGCAGCGGGATGGCTTAGTCTTCATGGGTGGAATTTTGAGCTGTCACCTTGATATAGAGACTTCAGAAATTTAACAACTCCCGCCTTGCATGCTACTATTAATTCTTTCAGGCTTTTTCTCCTCAACAGTGAGGCAGGAGACAACATACTTAATAGTAGGGCTGTGTGGAATTTTGCTGGGTGTTTCATTTCAAAGCTGTTTCAATGCATTTCAAGCTTGAAACAGCAAAATTGAAATAAAACAAATGGCTTTGAAACAGCTTCAAAATGAAATAAGGGCACTTGAAATGTTTCAAAAGTTTTTCAGCCACACAGCATCCTCCTTTCATTTGGCATGCAGATCCAGAGGCCCACTCATCCAGGAGGGCTGTGCCAGATACCTTCTGGGGGTGCAAGCCCCCGGATCTGTGTGCTAGATAAGAGGAGTCTGCCGCTGCCACCTGGGACCAGCACCAGCAGCAGTCTTCCCCAGCACTGGGTGCAGGCTGTGCCCAGTGCTGGTCCCAGGTGGCAGCCTGAGCTTCCTCTCATCCAACATGCAGATCCAGGGGCTCAGAGGCCTGGGAGTAGTCTGACATAGCCTGGCAGCCATCCTGGGGGTGCGAGCCCCTGGATGAGAGGAGGCTCAGGCTGCTTCTTCCACCAGGGACCAGCACTGGGTGCAGGATATGCCCAGCACAGTACAAGATTGCTGTTGCCACAGCCTGAGCTTCCTTTCATCTGGGACAGATCCAGGGGTTCGTACCCCCAGGACGAATCCAGCACAGCCTGGCAACCCCCCCAGGAGTGTGAGACCCCGGATCTGTGCCCCAGATAAGAGGAGGTGCAAACTGTCTCTCCCTCCAGCTCAGGTCCTGCATGCATGAGCCCTGTGCCATCCAGCCAGGCCGCTTCCATGCATGCAGGACCTGGGCCAGGACCTGGGCTTTGCCACAAGGCCAAGAGCACAGCTGCTATTGCTGGTAAGCTGGGCAGGGCTGGAGCTGGGTGTGGGGAGAGCAAGGAGGCTGCAGCTGGGTGGGGAGCACACAGTGGGGCTGCAGCCTGACAGAGAGTTTGCAGGGGAACTGCAGCCAGCCACTGCACTAGTGAGCAGGCAACAGCCAGCCACAGGCCAAGTGAGGGGGTGGAGCCGGGTGCAGGGCAAGCAGAGGGCTGTGGCCAAGCAGGGATGCAAGTGCGGGGCACTGGTCCCCAGTGGGAGAGGCAGCCTGAGCCTCCTCTCATCCGGGGTGCGGACCTGGGGGCTTGCACCCACAGAAGGGCTGCTGGGCTGTGCCAGACTCCTCCCAGGGGTGTGGGCCTCCGGATCTGTGCCCTGGTGGCAGCAAGATTTGGTGATGGGCGCAGGCCATGCCCAGCACTGGTCCCAGGAGGCAGCAGCAGCCTTCTCTCATTCAGTGTACAGATCTGGGGGCCTACACCCCCAGAAGGAGTCTGGCACAGCCCCATAGCCCTCCTGGAAGTTTGAGCCCCCGGATCTGCGCTCCAGATGAGAGGAGGTGGTCACTGCCAACAAGTGTCAGGACTTTTCTTTGAACAGTTTGAGGTGCAATTTCCCAGATACCTCTGTACCTATCTCCTTGAAACTTGGCAGACTTCATTTCCTCATAAGGAGCTACCATTCCTGTAATTTTCTTTCAAATCAGGCAAGAAATGACAAGGTTTTAGGCATTGTCATGATTGCCCATTATAGGCTATGGGTGAAATGTCAAAACAGTTTTGACAAAACAAAACAGGACAATGCTTTGAAATTAAATGAAACAAAGAAACAAAAGACCGTCCTTTGAAATGGACATTGAAATGATGGTGTTTCACACAGCCATACTTAATAAGTTATACCAATTTCAACACTGTGAGGTGACAAGGGGAATAACAACACTGTCAGACCACAAAACTGAGATAGGTGTAAACCTTTTGACCAACATTCTAGTTTCAGAAAATCTCTGCCAACTAGTTGAGAATCAATCTAATTCCCAATGAAATCAGTGGTAGTCTCACTGGTTTAACTGAAAGCTGAAATAGGTTCCATTCAATTTAATTGTATTGAGTGTGTGTAATGCCTCAGGTCAAATCCTCAACTTTCAGTGACCAATGAAGTCATGCTTCTCATACTCCACAAGACTCTGACAAAGTGCCTCAGATAGTAAAAGTTAATGTGTTCACAAGATTGATGTATGGATTTTGTTTGCTGTATCATAAAATCCATAAAAATAAATAATTCATGATACAATAAAATAGGTATGTACTAAGACTTTGCTTACAGAGTTAAAAGATCACCTATGGTTTCATGTTATGCACTGGGTCATATCTACCTGCAGTAAGTTTCACTTTTGTGAGTATTGTAATAGAGCAAAGTTGCTGCAGGGGAATTGTTTGTTTGCCAATATGCAAATACACGTAGAGATAAAGGGTAAATGGGAAAGGTTTAAAAAGAACAGTTATGAAAAGTGATAAAGAACAGAAAATAAAAAAGTGGCAAACCCCCCCCCCGAAAGATAAAAGACATGCCATAAGTGAAAACAGGCAAGGAAGAAACCAATTCTATACATTGTGGCTACTGAACTAGATTTCCATGTCTAAATGCAGTGGAATTTCCTTTCCATCCAAACAAACCATTGAGTGCCTATGAACAGATATAGCTGAAGAATTCCTTAGTTCTTATAACTTCCTCTAACTAGGATTCTGTGGCAAGAAGATACATTTTCTGTAGCTCAATGGGTGGATCAGAGATGCTAAAACAGCACAGTTAAGGTACTAATTCTGTAGTTCATTTTATAACCACTGTGGATACATCCAGATGAGTGCACATGTGCCTGTTGTGGTACCTCAAAACAGTTTGAGATGCCACAAGAGACACGCTGGGAACAAAACAATGTTCTCTGCATTGCATAATTGCATCCCAGATGGGGAAATCCTTGTATCATTAAAAAAAAAAGCTGAAAAAAGTGGCACAGGGCATGTTTCTGGAGTGTGCCCTGAACCAACCAGAGGCACCAGTGTGCTGGGGCAAATAGAAGTTGGGCAAGGCTGCAGCAGTGACCCAGACGCAGGGGCCATCCTAGGTAAGTAGAGACATGGGGGTGGAGAGACTGTGTGTATGGGGGGTTTGTGGGTGTCAGGGGACTGTGGGGGTGTGGAGATTGCTTGGGAGGGGTGGGTCCTCCTCTCAAACTGCACACAGCGCAAACGCCCCCGCCTCTGCAGCAGCAGTGTCTGTCAGGTGCTAAGGGTCCATTGCTGGCAGAGCCCCCCCATGGTGTGGCGCAGCTCCGGTTGCCTCAGACCCAGTGCTACCTGTACCACATGAGGCAGGCCCAGCCTGGGCTGGCCTGGCTGAGGGGCTTGCACCTTTGGTCAGGACTGGGCCACTCTTGCTGTCACCCAGGATCCCAGCACTGTGTGCAGGGGACATGTGTTGGGCTAGTCTGGGTCCTGCTCCCAAGTGCCCCAGGCGTCATTGGGCTGGGCCAGCTCCATGAAGGCAAGACCCAACCCGGCTCAGCTCGCCCCAAAGAACAGCCCCTGCATGTGTTGCCAGGACCCCAAGTGACAGGAAGAATGGCCCAGTCCTGCCTGAAGGTGCATGACCTCGGGTCAGGTGAGACCAGTCCCACGCTATGTGGCACAGGCAGTGCTGGATCTGAGGTTGTCAGGGCCATACCACACCACAGGGGGCTCCATCAGCAGTGAGCCCTGAGCACCCAATGGCTGCTGCTGCTGCTACAGGGGGGTTGTGCATCATGGGGTGGGGGCAATGGGGGACCCACCCCTCCGAAGGAGTCATCCCAAGCAGAGGAAAACCAGCTGGGATGATCTAGGGACAGAACCTTGACCCTTTGGAGAGGTGGAGGGCTCTGCTGTCTGTATTGCTGTCCAGTAAATGTTGCTTGGCTAATGACTGTTTCACTGTTTGGGGTGCACACCTTTCCCTTCTAAAAGGGAAAGTCTCGTTCTCAGGACCTGAACTTGAATGTAGCTCTCTGAGAGCGGTGGAGAGTGGTCAAAGAGTCCTGATTCTGCATACTCATTAGGCTGTGCTAGGGGGACTGTTGCAAAGGTGGGACAGTCCCCGGGGAGAAGTTAAGTTACAACCCACATTATGGCTGTATGTGTCTCTGCCTCCCTCACCCTACAGGCGGTCTACAGATAATTAGGGAGAGTCAGGGACTGAAAGGCTAGGGCTGAGCCAGAAGCTAGAAGCCACACCTGGGCACTCTTCGGGCAATACTGTAGGGAGGCTATACAGGGTTGGGGGTTCCAAACAAGCACTCCCCTTGGGGAATCTGTGACATCAGGTAGTGTGAATGGCTTTAGGCAGGCCTATGAGATAAAGTGTTGGGATTCTTTTGCCATGAAAGCTACTTGAGTGTATGCTGTAATACATGTATGGCACCATACTACAGCCTGGGAGTATCTTGTGTTCCAGTTCTGGATTGGAGAGAAAATTGTCTTTCACTACAGCTTCAGTTGCCCTTGCATATACATACACATTTAGTTAAAAGTTTTAATGGGGAGGGATGTAAATTCAACCACTATTGTCTGGGGATTAAGAAATTCACTGCCGCAGTTTGAAATAGCTCCTACTTGAACCAGTTAAAATGAAAAATAAAGTAAAAGCATTGCCTTTCAGTATTCCAGCTATAAGGTGGTGTTCAGCAGCATGTTAAGCCAGGAACTGAACTGTTGGGATCTGCATTTGCATTAGGATTAGATATCAAAGGAATGCATCAATTCACCATACCTTATGGCAGGGGGAGCATGGAAAGCATGGGGGTGCTTGTTAGAACATTTCCTTCCACATAAAAGTGTGTGACTAATACAGCAGAGAGGAAAAACAAAAAACAGAAGGCAACCTCAGACTTTTTAAACAGGGGCATTGTGTTGTTGTTAATGACTAACACTAGAAAGTGTCTAGAAAAGCAAAAGCTGCAGTAATAAGTATAAGAGAAACTGAAGCAATAGCACAACATGTTCACAGTTATAAAATCTCTCTCTGGCATTTCTGGCAAGGAAATTCAGCTAAAAGGAACTGACACAGTAGAATGTGGCTGCAGCAAGCCAAAATCTATATTGGCTGAGTTATCATACAATTGTCATTGAGTGTGCTTGAACCATTAGGGAATGATCAAAAGTGACCACTGACTGAATGAGGATAGATCCATCGTGCTTAAAGGGAAAACTCAACAGAACTGGGTAGCATTATATCTGAAGAGGTTGTGATGGTCCAAAATAATTCAGCCCAATATCTAAATAAAATTAAGTCTTCTGTTTGAGAGCAGGTTGGTGTCTGTAGGTGGGTAAAACCTTTAAAAGAACTTCCTGGGCTCTAAGGAAGAAGTGACGCCAAACATATGGAAGTTTGGTTAAGGACTGAAAAAAGTCCTCAATATTTGGCCCAAGGGTATAAATGCAAATGTGAAAGGCCCAATCAAGGACTGCATCTTTATTACCATGATCATTTCCCAAACTTACCTAGATGTAATTAGATCAGAATGGAAGAAGCAACCAATACCCTGCAAATACATTTCAGTATATACTATCTGACTAAAGGGCTCACAAGGAGAATGATAATATTTGCTAAATGGACGGATCTGAACTACTGCAGTTCTTCCCCTACACTTAAAATGGGCAGTAACTTTGGTCTATGTGAATCTGTGAGATAATGCTGACTTTCTTCATGGCCACTGCACCCATCTTTCTTACAGAAGGGATTATTTTGAGTTTCAGGATTTCTCCCTTGAGTACCCCTTCTACGCAGCTCCAGGTGCAAAGGCAGCATGTAAATTAATGCTTATATTCTGAATAGAACCTGCTTCAAGCCCCTTAGAAACCATCTTTGTTTTCAGTCACACAAGCCTGTACAAAGTGGAATGATATCTTGGTTTACAGACCACTGCATAGTGCACTAAAATTAAATGAGGTACAGATATTTATTGCATGCTGTGAAATAAATTGTTACAGACAGGGTAATACATAGTTTCCATTTGCTTTCGTCACCTCAATGACCTGACATCAATAGAGCTAAAATTCTCAGGAAACAGCGTTGCAGACCTTAGACATTTTGTTTTTCTATTTTTTTTCCTTTCTTCTCTCTCTTCCTCTTCTCATCTACCACAGCTTGATTAGCAAAGTACCTTTTAAGGTATGGCTGGAAATATCTCCCAGCTACTGGGGGGGGGGGAATAATTTCTTCAGTGTAATCTTATTCGCAAGACTGAAAACTGTAGGATAAAGGGAACTGTGGCGATTTACCTACTAATTAGTTGTTCTTATTAAGAAGAGCAAGATAATTGATTTTAGGATGCACTACCCCTTATTAAGACCTAATTAAGCTGTATATCAAAGACTAATTAAATGGCATTATTCCATCTCACTGATGAGTTTTGATGCTCGGTGAATAGATTTGGGTGGAAGATGAACACATTGGGATAGATTTCCAAGCCAGACAGATAAATATAAACTAAAGCTGAGTAGAGGAAATTCTGTATTATCTAAACCTAACACACTTATTGGTATTTTTTCCACTTTGACAGTTTGAAGTGCACAAAATAAAACATTTAAACATAGGCTCAGCTTTGTAGGGAGGACAAAAACAATGAAAACGCTTTCTTTGTAAACTGCATATTTAAACTCTTCAGCAATTTCCTTGGAGTCTAAGGTTGGATTTATGAAAAAGGAATATGTATTTATTTTAAAAAATTTCAGTTTATTCTGAAGATTTGTGTAGCTGTTATTACTTGAGATGTCACTAATAAAAGAACTTTTTAACATGTGATTTTTTTTCTAGAAAGCATTATAAGATAAAACAACTCTCTCATTCCTCCACCATAAAGATAATTTGAATTTTTCATTATTTAGGTAGCGTGCAGTGCTCCAGGTTTGTTTATTAATGAATAAGAATAAGAAGGCAAGTTGACCACATGTCTTTTGCTCTTTAAAAAATCCCCACACAGATGAACAGATGTTGCTTTTTGCAGACAAATTGTGGGGAACAGAGATTATTAATAATGTTTGTATTTTTGATACTTCATTCCCTACTTAAATTAACTCACGCACAATAAAATAAATCTTTAACAATTTAGTTACTTGCTTCACACAGAGAACCTTATACTAAAATTTCTAAGTGCAATGTAAATCAATTCGTAGCTTTAATCCCATCAGCCTAACCTACATTGCCAATACTGAGTCTTCATGACTGTATTATTCTGACAACACAAACTCATCATTCTGTTTAATCTATGAGGTCATGACCCCACAGATTATCGTGGGCTGTCTCTCAAATTCCCTAGCACTCTATAATGCAATGTCTTTTGGATAAATCACAAGATACCCACAGAAAGTAATGATTTCACTATACCTCTGGGATGTATTTGATTGTCTCTAATAGATACTTTCACTGGCAGTATGATAATTTGCAAACAATAACATCACTCATATGTCACTCTTGCACTCATTATTGGCCAAGGTGTAACTGTCTAGATCCAATAATCTATACTTTTGAACATCTAAATTAAATGTCACTTTTCAGTAACTGTAGGGTGTTCATTTGAAACTGAACTTTTACAGGTATAAAATGGATTTTAAATTATCTAAAGGACATTTATCTTTGAATTCTCTCTTTTTCTGTATTGGTACCATGAAAAATTACAGCCCTTCAAAAACAATAAATACATTTAGTGTAAATAAGAAATAAAATATCCAAAATAGAAAAGGTGCAAACTATTCATTCTGTAAATATCCTTACAAAAAGCATAGGCATGACAAAGTTTGCTGCCATCCTGTACAGTTTGCTACACACTGCTGTGGAAGACAATTTTTACTTGCATTTATTTACTTTGTAGGAAATAAAGGGTTATGGCAAAGTCTAGAAATTATAGATGAATTTTTAAATGTTATTGCAGAAGAGGATCAACCTTTTTTGCAGCCTGGTAAATGGACAAATATCTAAAATATGATGTATTTTAGCCTGTGTGCAGGCTATTTTTCTTTTCTGTAAACTAAGGTATGTTCTACTTTCCTCATTTTTAAGTTTCAAGAAAACCCAGCTAGACTGAAAAACATGTGTCTACACATACATGCACAAATATACAGAAGAAAAGTGTTTAGTGATGCACTTTATCCTTGTGTATCCCCATGGTCACATCCAGAATTTTCTAAAGTAGGGGAGAGCACACTACCCCTTAGACAATGGGTGGACAGGGGCAAGGCATGGCTGAAGCCCTCAGGTTGGTAGGAAACTGAGGAGAGCTGGATAGGAAGCAGGTGCACAAAACAGGAGACCTGCAACCCACCACCCACCAACAGCTGCCACTGTCCCTGGCTGACCTGTGGGTTGGGGGAAGGCTAGAGATGCTCATGCCTCCCTCCAACTGGGGGCTGTGGGGAGTGGCCATGCAGGGAACTGCACTTGGCTGGGCACAGTGGGGAGGTCTGAAGTTTCCTCCTTCTACTATCTATACCCTACCCACTCGTACCTTGCAGGTGTCCCCAGTGGCTGGATGCAGGCACTAGAAAGAGGAACCTGCATACTAGGCCTATGCAAAGCTGCTAGTATTTGCTTCAGATTTGGTTGATTTGGGGGACAGTGATTCAATTCGGTGATTCAAATTACTATCCCAAATTGATTGGCTGCTGAATCAGCCAAATCTCTGAATCAAGCAGACCCCATTCCCTGCCTGCTCTCCCAGCTCCATCAATGGTTGCCCAGCCTGGGCTCAGCATCCCAGCTCTTAAAAAAAAAAAGCCTGCACTCACTGGCTACTGCCAGGCAGGGAGCAATCCCCACTGCACTTCACTGCCCCACACTGCATGGGGGCGCTGTGCCATGGGCCCCAGAAGCCACAACGGCTGCTGCAGAAGCTGGTGAGTGCATAGCTTTTTTTTTTAAAAGAGCCAGGAAGCTGGGGCTGGGTGGGGCAGCCATTGACAGGGATGAGAAAGTGGGTGGAGGTTGGGGGGATGCTCAGGGGAGCTGGGGGAGCATGCAGGGTATGGAGCCAGGCAGGGATCCCCCATGGTCTCCTCCCCCCTCCTCCAGCTCCCTACTTACCGCATGGAGCCTGGGTCCAGCTCCCTGTGGCAGTAAGCGGGAACTGCCCAAATCTCCAAATCTCCTCCAAATCTTTTTCTAAATCAATTGAATAAATATCCAAAGCTTCACACAGCCCTTCTGCACACCTCTGCCACTGTCTTTGACTCAAGTGGGTTCCTCACACAGTTGGTTCCTGCAATGCAGGTTAGGAGTGGGTCTGGTCTCTTTCTCCACCTCCCTGCCTATGTCAGCTGGGGACAGCAGTAGAAACATGCAAGCTCTTCCTTCCATTGCTTGCATATGACCAATGTGGGACACCTGCAGGGTAATAGTGGGCAGGGAAGAGCTGGTAGAAGGAAACTGTGCTGCTGCTGCTGGGTCCCCTTCTGAGCCTGACACCCTGCAAAGCAGCAGCCTGACTGGAGCAAGTCAGGAGTCGCTCTGGAGCTCTTTCTGCACCTGGGTCAGCTGCACTGCTGCAACCCCTTGATCCACCCCAGTGTATCCCACCCCACAATTACTGTGCCCACAACAACCTGCAAGACCACAGAACTAGTCTCTACAACTTGCCTGAGCTAAAATAATCCTACTCATGATGCAGTTAAACCACACTGTTCCACCATATTTTGCCCCCTTCAGATTTCAACAGGAAAGTTCTGAATACCACCTTGATCAAGAGCATATTATCGAAATGTTATGTTCACATTTCTTTGTAACTAGTCCAATTTAGTCCTAAAACTCAGGTTACTCTCAGAGAAGGGAAATACATTAGTGGTCTCTAATCAGTCCAGATGGTTGGAAGACACTCCACAGTAGAAGAGTAGGTTGAAAATAGTCTTGTTAGTAAACAGTCTTGGAGCAACTATATCAGTGTGGTGGCCCTGGCCCCAAATTGGTATCTTATTGGGTTTCTTTAATGGAAATCAGTGCAGACTCAAAGGATATTAAGAAAATGTAGGCTGTCTTTTTCTCCAAAGCTTCAGTGAAATCATTCAGGACAGTGGTGGTCACAGGTAGATTCAAGGTTGACTACAAATATGCTGGGATAACCTCCCTTTTCATCTTCTTGAGGGAGTAGAAGTGGCTGCAATGGGGATACACCATAAAAGGCCATGCTGAAAGACAAATCTTCCACTCAGCCTTTCACAGGACACATCAGATGAAAAATGTAATTATATGGGAAGTCCTTAGTACAGATATTTGACTTCATGTCCTCATAGGATGCATCCCGATGACTGCACATGTGTGCTTTGTAGCATCACAGACCCATCTGCAGTGCCACAAACCACACACACTACACATGCAGGCATTTGTCACACTGTTAATTTGCAGTACGGTGAGTTTTATGACACTGTCTGCACCACCCAACATAGAGCCTAACCAGCCAGAGCCATGCTCCAGCCGCCAGCCAGGCTTTGCGTGCTTAGATCACCACTGTTGCAGCCCTGGGAAGCCCCTAGGCAAGGCTGCTCAGGCTAACCCAGATGCTAGCTCCAGCCTCCCCTACCCTGCCTGGGGCAACTTGGTATGCGCCAGAGTGCATATGCATAGGCATTCACTAGGGACAACTAGCAGTGGCACAAATATGGGGATGCACCTCAGAGTACAAGGAGAACTCTCAAAGGCAGAAACATATTTTCTCTTAATAAACTGTTGCAAGTACCAAGCAAACAAAACCAAACTATATATATATATATCATACTAAAAAGTACTGCTTAGTACTATCAGAGTTTGCTAACTGGAAACAATAGTAATACACTGCCTTTATGACACCATGACAGAGATATACCATAGGACTGACAGGCTTTCAAAGAAGTAATAACACAGACCTCTGCTTATGTGTGATTTAAAATCTGCTCACGTTCTACTAACTCATGGTATATTTGGTGTAGTCTACTAAGCAGATAACTAAGGGATATAGATAAGAAGGTGGACTTTTGCACTCTTCTCATTTCTCACACTGAACTGTGTACACTGCTGACTTACCAGCACTTATAGAGTTTTCTTCTATGTTCATCCCTGCCCCCAATAGTGATGATTTTAGTTTTGTGAATTTCCTTTAAAAAGTGCATGCATTACTGATTTTCCTGGGTACATGGCAATCTTTGGGGTAGTCTTAAAGGAGAGGAGGGATTATTTTTTATTCTAGCACTACAGAAAACTGAAAATGGAAATGAGGCTTAATTATGCCTTGAGGAGCCAGCTTCACACTGGTGACAGTACAGAGTTTCCTTAGCCCTGAGGGAGCTTTTGCAAGTAGATGGAATGCTTACCACTGCTCCAGAGCATGTGCAGGCCCTTCTGGATGTCAGCTAACGTCCATCTTTTGCACAACCAGACAATTCCATTGTCAACTGCCTGGGGCATACAAAACTATGATGTCACATCCTCCCTGCCTGTTTTTGGAACTTACTACATAGCTGTTGGAGGTAAGAATGAGTTACCATTTATATTCCTGTATTCTGCTATTCACTGATTGGTATTTGCAGTCCTTGGCAAAGATAAGAGACAAAGTCTACCTGCTTAACAGCCTAGGAACACCTGAATCTGTAAACACCTGAGAAGTAAAAAAAATTCAACATTTTACAACATAACAGCAAAGCCCCAAATTATGTGGTCTGCTAAACTTGTACATGCTAGGCCAGGAGAACTGATCTCGGCCTATCATTCTTCCTTACATCTAGCAATAAGAATATGAATCAATATAAGATTATTGATTACAGTTTTTCCAGAAGATACTCTGTGACTGGAATGTTGAAAAAACTTTATGTAGGAGGTGAAATAGAAGACATAGATTTTTTTTAAACACATCAACTAAATTGAAAGTCATACTTTACAATTATATTTTCAAAATCTAGCAAAAACATGATAGTTAAGCATGAATGCTTGCCTAATGAATCACCGTTTTGATGATGAACAAAACTGATGAACGAACATTTGTATTGGACAACTAGTCCTATATTTTCGACAGATCTACCCTTCTTGTTATGTGTGACATACTTGGTATTCCACTTTAAAACATTTATGGTTCCTTTAAAAAAATAATAATAATAAACTGATAGAACTTTTACATATGGAAGTTTTACATTGATGTCTATTTGTAGTTTTTCTGCTTACCTCAACATAATACCAAATTTGTTTATGTATGCAATTTAGTAATGCAAGCAAGACTGCAGAGGATCAGCATCATATTTTATGACCTATAAATCCATTCACAAGACAACCAGTGAAATCATTTTCATCGTGAACAAGAATTCTAGAGCACTTCATGATTGCTAAGACATAAAGGAAAAATCCAGGCTTTTGTCTGACCATCCATGATGATAATATGTAAAGTATCCCAGATTCACGGTGCTATTACCATCTGTCTCTTGTAAAAGGAAAGCAGAATTTTAAAATTAATTCTTCAAACATTTGCTAGAGCCTGGCAGTGAAGATCTCAACACTTGCACAGTGTTTTATGTTCATCTTTAAGGAATTAGCCCTAGAGCTGAGAATGTCTAAATAAACAAATATTCTGGAAGGCCAGCAAACAATGAATGGTAATAAGCCAACTGTAATTAGTAATAAAGGCCTTAAAATAACTGTGTCCTCATGAGACAGCACTCGTTGTATCCTTGCTGTGTTCTGGAAATAATAGAATCATTTTTTCCAGTGTAACTAAAACGATAATTAAAAGCTGATTTAGGATCAAAGACAACCTCAAGGTTATAAATATTAGTAGCTGGCTGTGAAGTATTCCCATCAAAATCACTTGAAAAGGGATGCCCTACTCAAAAGGTAGCAGAATGACAGGATTCAAACAGAAATAAGTTGTTCTGTAGTCTTAAAGGGGTTATATACGAGTAAAAATTCAACAAAATTGTAATTATTTAGCCTTGAGAGAAGTTGATTAAGAAGGAGCTTCACTGAAGAATTTAAGCATATTTAGCTGACGGTTATTACAAAATTAAGCATAATGATCTATTTGATGTAGCTGGGGAGACCAGAACACAGAGGAACAAACAGCGATTGTCACTTAAAAGTAATCACTCACCAAATACCACAGCATTAATATGATTATTTCTTATTCTTCCTGTGTGGTTTATGTACAGAATGATAATCATCATGGTAAGCTTCCACCAGGAGTAAACTGATATCCCTGTTTCTTACACCACAAATGCCAACTTTAAATTTTTATATTCCCATTTTTAATTTGTTTATTCTTTGCACAATGTTTCCATAGAAAATATAATTTTGGAAGTCTTTAAAGAAAAGTTTTAGATATATGCAGCTTTTTGAAGTGCTCTTTGATGCATCGTCTGATCAATGCAGAAAACTAAAAAAGCTATAATATAAATTTTAAATAAGATAGTAGAAACACTGAGCACATAATCAGTGTTTCGTAACCAGCTGCTGAGTTTAAACAACTATCTAACTATGCAATGGAGGATAAATTCCCTATACTACATTGTGTTAGCCACAGGTGCATCATTGTACTCTTGAAGAACTTACAGGATTTGGGTTCTATGAATTTGACATTGTCCTTCTGGCAGGAGACAGTCCCAATCCTTGTTAAAAATCAATATTCACAAGAACCATCTTTCCTGTAAACAAGTTTCAAATTCTTTCAGACAAGAGATCTACAATAAAAGAACAGATTCCCCTTTTCTTTCCTCTCACCATGAATCCCCCTCTCCCCAAAGAACTTAAAAAAATACACGTGGCAAAGCCATTTGAGTTCTGGTAGACTTAAAGTTCTTGGTGAACACCTAATATGGTCCCCTTGTACATATGTTTTGCAACACAATCTTTAGTTACACGGTTACAAACTAATTTTTCTACTGTCTTCTATTTTGGGGCAAAGATATAAAGAGCAGAAAATAGGTTCTTATAGTCGGTGAGCAATCTTAATCATGGGCATTGTTACCTGCATAACCCATAATTGTGAAAACACATTTACACAGAAATTTGCCCTGAAGAGCCAGCTATAGCAACCTAATTTATATATACAATTTTCTGTGGCCAAGAGGTGTCAAAATGTAAGAAAATAAAGATTTGCAATACAACTTCCTTTGACTTCCTTACCATTTTCTTTACTTTTGAGTCATGAAGTTTCATTAGATCACTTTATGAGTTGTTATACATTATGTATATACATTGGTCCAGATTCTTCAGTCCACTCATGCTTCTTTGTGAAGCCAGAGACAATCAAATGAGGAAAGTTTAGTGGATTCAGAGCACTCAATTTCAACAGGGTTATTGGCAGGGTTATAAAATCTAATAAAAAGAACTGGTGACCGCAGATGAGCTTAAGTCTCCAAATTGCTGTCCTCATGAGGAACATGACTGACTTATGGAAGGAATTAATATAATTAATATATATATTTTTGTAATTCATTACTGATGACCTTTTGGTGACCTATGATACAAATGTCAAATTTCAAATTGTTTTTCTCCCCTTGTAATCAGCAGTGCATAATTAGTAAGTGCACAAAATCTCAAGATTATAGCTGAAAAGGGCACTTGAACATTTGAAACCTGATAAGAAAGACTGATGACCTTTTAGTGGTTGCTAATAGAAAGGTCAAAGGTCAGATTCAGGATTTTTTTGTTCACTACCTCTATGGGCCATAATAAATTGGTATCAAATTTCAAGATTCAGGTTCAAAGGAAACAGAGAAATTAATGGTCAGCCAGTAAAAAAATAAATAAATTGATGAATCATGACAGTGATTTTTGATTACCAATAAATGTAATTCTGTGATGGGCCAGAAATCCCATCAGAGAAGAATAATGGCAAGAAAATGCACCTGAAGAGCAGAATAATTTCCCTCAGTAGTTCCTCTACAACACACCAAACAGCTGTAAACAGATTTCCCCATCAAAGTGACAAAACTCTGTCCTAACAGTCTTAATACCTTTCTTACAGCTGGCCAAAAATTCATAATGCCTATGATTTCCAATCAAAGTATTTTTCCTTTACAAATATATATATATATATAAAATCATCTTTCTACCTCCAGTCAGAAACTGTGTCAATACAAGGAACTAGTGCTGTGCAGATGCCAGATATTTATTTTGTGGAGAAATCAAAATTTCTCAAAGAATAAAATAAAAGGAAACAAAAGAACCCAACTTTCATTAAGCATTATATAAAAATTCAACAAAAATGTCATTTTCAAATGAAAAATTGAAACCTGTTTCAAAATAGATCCAAACAAGATGATTTAACTTTGGTGGCTTACTGTATTTTTTTCCTTCCATTTGTTTTATTTTTGGTAAAAACTTTTGTCTGAATTCACATGCTTTTGAAAACTACTTTATTTCCAGTGGCCTACTATTTTCCATTGGAAAAAAAATTCCATCAATAAATATCTGACCAGCCCATTTATACATCCTATTTACAGCAGAAATGTTAACTAGTAGGGATCATGCCCTAGGCCAATAGAAAATAGCCGCTAAAGCAGGGGTGGGGGAGGGGGGTCAGAGTGAGCTAGGCACCCCTCATCCTTCGCCCCTCCCCCCCATTGCTGAGTGTGATTTAAAATCATTAATTTGATGACAAACTGGTTTCAGTGGCCTGAGAAACAGAGGTGTAACTGGACAGTTAAGCACCCTGGGCAGCAGTGGTGCTCAGGACAGTGTCACTGGCTGTGCTACTGGCAACATGACAGAAGCCAGGTCAGTGCCTAAACTGCTTCTATTTTTGTGCTTGTGCCCTCCACTCTTCGGGCCAGCACCTGGGGCCAGGCCCAGTCTCCCCCCCTCCTTCTCCCAGTCTTTGTGACATTGCTACTGACCGTCTCTGCACCCATTGCCACGAACCCTGAGTGATAGCTGTGCGGCGCTCTCCCCCTGCAGCAGTAGCATTCCAGTGTGGGGCAGCAGCGAAGGCTAACCGGGCAGGGAGGGGACTGTGTGCCCTCTTCTCTGCTGCTAGAGCCTCAAGCCTCTCTGTAACCATCCTGGCATGTTCCACCCTCTTATTTAGGGAGGGGCTCACTCATCTCTAGTTATACTACCATTTTTCAGGTTTTCAATCAGCTATTCTATATATCCTTCAATTGTAAGCCAATCTTCGGTCAACTATTATTTTCAAACATAGCTGACATCCTGGAGAACAGCTTTGTAAAGCATGGCTTAGCTGAGTTTCCAGATCCAGAACTTCAAATGCCTGTCTGCTTTTGAAAGGGAAATGGTAAGCTGCTGTGGGAAGCCTCTGATATCAGTCACTGCCCCCTAATCCTCCTGGGCCAGTTTAAATGTCCTATGGGCTTTCACAGCTGGGATTTCTTTGGCAACATTGTTTCCCTGCAAACACAACACTAAATATCCCACAGAGAAGAATAATGGCAAGAAAATGCACCTGAAGAGCAGAATAATTTCCCTCAGTAGTTCCTCCACAACACACCAAACAGCTGTGAAACTCTTGCTCAGCACACCAACGTCATGCTGTTTCTGACCCAAACATTAAGTAGTTCATCCATGAGCTTGGAAAAACAGTTACGTTCTCCATTTTTGTTTTTAACTAACAGGGGTCACTGTATGAATATGGCCATGTTTAACTTTCCTGAGCCTTTTGTCCAGGAGGAAAGTAGAGAGTACTTTACTAAAAAAAGATGGTGGTGACGAGTGTAGACACTTTATAGAGCATTTCAAATGAGACACCAGCAATAGTCTGTTTTCATTTATCTAAATTCAACTGAAACCCTGTAAGATTTTATATTGCATTTTCCTTTACTTTGCTAAGATTTTAATAATTAAATACACCATATGAAGCCAAGTATAACACAGCTGGTGTCACATACACATTTCAAGACAGAAGATTTTAATGTAGCTTTGAAAGTACCTAATGGATTTGAAGTGAGAAAGGACCAGTATGACCAACTACCCATATCTTCTCACTAACACAGGCCAAAGAATTTTGCCCATAACTTTTGTATCAAAACCACAATTCCTGCTACCTCACTTAGCAACTTCAAAAGTTTTAATCACAGAATGTCTGGTAATAGAAAGCAGGAGCATCAAATTAAGCTAAAAAAAAGAAAAATCTAAAAACATTGAATGAGATATATAGGCCAGGTACAGACATTATCCTTTTACCAGCATAGGTGACTGGAAACCAATCTATATCAATAACAGAACAGAAGTTTGGGGCACACGGACTGGTTTAAAAATGGAAGAACCCAGTCTAAGATCCCCTCCACCTCAAGGGCGAATGCATCTTCTGTTCACAACCGATCTAAATTATGCTGTTTACAGAAAGCTGCATAACTTAGATTAATTCTACTTCAGGCTTTTTGAATGTTTGTACCTAGCCATATTGTCTGTTTGCTGTCCTAGTGTTTGGTTTAGAGGCGTGGTCATTTCACAAATAAAGAACATAAACTTGTCAGCATGAACAGCATGTGCAATTCAATATCGACAATTTTGTTACAAAAAAATAGAAAGCAAAATAGTACACTAGAAGCAGGAAAAGAATGCAGTACCCAGTTACCAAGAGTATTAGGCAAATTTGCATGGGTGGAAAAATATCAGTTTGGTTATTCAGACTGGACAGGATTAAAAAAGGCAAAGTTAATACAAGTGGAGAGATGAAACAGCAACATTTGGAAAAGAGCATGGAAAGTGGGAGCTATGTCTGATAAAAAAAAAACTCTGCCAACAGGAAGACTTGGAGAGATATTTACCAGCAAGACTGAAAGAGGCTGCTGCTGCTGGATATTGTGGCATATAGAATTCACAAGCTGTTCTGCTGAGCAAGAAACAGTTTCAGCAATTTTATTTACGCCACACTTGCTGTCATTCATAACAATTACCTTAGAGGAGACTTTCAGCAGGGGATACACTCCGAAAACATTTCACAGGGAGGTGTTTGGACTTCTTCGTCGAATCTGAAAAACAGAAAATCACTAGTTAAAGCCATCAGCTTATGACAAAAAGGTAGCACTGGAAAACGTGATAGAAAATATCCACACAAGAAATCTGCCCACTGTACAGAGAGTGCCAAGGATAGAGGTGGATTAGTGGGTTTATCTCAGAAGTGACAGATTTCTACATTTCAGAAGTGGGTGATGGTGGGGCTTACATGAACAACAAGAATCTATAGTTCACTAGTAGCCAGGTTTTTCAATTTTGATCTCAACTCAGTTTTGAAATCCTAAGATTAACCCAGAAAAGCCAGGTTTTTTTCTTGAATCTCAGGTACATATTTTTTCCAGGAAGATATAAACAGCTCTGGAAACATATCCAAATAATTTAACAATCTGCAGACAGGTTAGGAAAAAATGATAAAGTAACAGATGGAACACTTACAATTTTAATCTCCCTTCACAAATAAAAAAAAAAAAAGAAGAAGCAGCAGCAGATTCGGGTGCAAAGTGACTTGGTCTTTTATGATGCTTTGGAGGCTGCATATTCTTTCCATTCATCATTTAAAGACAGATCATCAGGAAGTCATTACCTTGCAAAGATTGGGCCTCTGCTCAATTGTGGTGTAATTGAGTACTGCAATATGCAAATATTACAGATAATAAAACAGAAAATGGTTTGCAGTATTGGACTTGTCCTTTGCCTGCATTATGGTGTCAGGTTTAATCCTGTCAGCAAAACTAAAAGGAAAGAAACATGTTTCCCAGTCCTCATAAAATAGATTTTGGCAGATCGGAACTAGCTTAAGTAACCACTGTTAAGTTTTAAAGTTGTCCTTTTTATAGTAAGTAGTTAGTGAAATTTGAGATGGGACATAACAAAAGTTCCAGATAGTTGATTTCTGTGTATGTGAAGTCTGCTTCTGACTAAAAGACAGTTACATAAGTCTGAAAATGTAATATTGGTATCATATAGAGAGAAGGAAAGGAAGGGGAGAGGAGGTCTAGCTTGATGCTCATCTTTTGATTTTCAGGACAGCAGAGGCTCTGCTGTTTTAGAGAAAGCACAGTCAGCTCCCGCAATATCATTATAGCTGGTACAAATAATGCCAGCTACAGTGCCAAGATCATAAATGGATGGCATGCACAGAGCTTACAAATCTTAGTTTTTAATGATTTAATAAAAAGAAATATGCAAAGATCATGCCCACTTAAGGACACACTTATGAAAAGTTTGATTTTGACTATGTGCATGCAGTTAAACTTAAGAACAAAATCAGGGCTCTATGTATGCTTGCTTGGCCTATTGTGAGGTAGGTAGCAGGGGTGAAAGAATATACTAATTTCACATACATGGATTCTGTTTGTATGATTCCTTTTAACACTTTTTAACACAACTTTAACCCTTCAAGTTAAAATTCATATATTATTAAGTCCATGTTATGAATAGGAAGATCTGGTAATGTGAAGAAGAGAGACCGAAACTTAAATGATGAAATAAAAAATAGTGCACAATGTAAACCCCTAGATACTGTGAAATGGAAGATAAGATAGAATATTCTAATGAAAACAGAAATACCACATCTGTATTCCATCTAGAGCACTGAAGGATCCAGATATGCTGTGGAAAAGGTATTTAGCTATAATACACAGCAGAGGCTACCCTATAGCTTCTGTTTTAATGACCTTTGGGTATGAAGGGAGGGGGGGAGAATCAACAACATAATTCAAAATAATGCTGCCACAAAAATTTTAGGTTTCTTATAAAATCTCAATCTCCATAGATGTAATTCATCCCTATAACATAAAATATTGATCTCCTTTTCCCTTTATGCGCTTGTCTATTTCCTTGTTTTGATGAAGTGCTATATTGAAATTTTACACGCATTCGTTTTTAAGAGTCCTGTGTGGGTGGGTGGGTGTGGCAGAGGCAGGAGGATGGCAGGGGGGTCAGAAGGGATGGCAAATGTACTGCATTTATTTAAAAACTATGCTGAGTCACAACTTTCAGATTTAGATCCCAATACCAAACACCTTAAAGTCCAAAAGCATTCCTATTTAGGGTCAACCAATTAGAGAGAGCGGGAACAATTGTTACATTTTGAGACCAAGTCTAGACTGTATATTCCGACTAGTGTTTGTGAGCCAAGAAGTTGTAGAGTTCACATAAACTACCAATTTTAAACTGCTGAGAAGAACAAAGCAAAAAGGTTCTCTGCTGGAATGAAGCAAATACATGTGGATGAACAAGGGTAGGGACAGACATGATAATGACTATTAATATTCATGGGGTTATTCCAGAATCTATTAAAATAGATTTTTCAGAATCCTTGCTGAAGTGAGAAAGGTTCGAAAAATCAACTGAAAAATATTTTCTTAGTGTCTCTTAATAAAAACAGAATCGTAAATACTTAGTACACTCTTCACATAGCTGAGATGACTGTCCTAAAAGTTAGTTATTTCCAATACATAGTACATCATCACCTTGCTCTTACTATCATGGTTCTAGTATAGTGTTTGTCCAATAAGGATGTAAGCTAGTTCATGTTCATTAGGATGATGAGTTTTCATTTCCCAGAAGATATTTAAAACCTGTAAATATTATTTCCGTCAACAGCATTTTCAAAATATTTATAAAACATTAATGAAGCAGACAGAATGTAATAATCTGGTTAAATATTAATTTTCCATTTTTAAGTGTCTGCTGAACTCTTGAACACCTTCAGATTACAAAGACATCACCCCTCCCCCCCCCCATATCAGTTCTCCACTGGCTTCATAGTCATTGAATATGGGAGGCAGAAAGGCAGCCTGACATAATCATCTCAGAGAGCCCTTGGACTTAACCATCCCTAATTATTTTGTAATGTGAAGCATAGCGGAGCTGTTCCACAGTATTCCAGTCCTTTCAGTCAGGGACCACAAGCATGGTCATTGTGCTGTTTATCAAAAGCTCGCCACCAAAAAGTTCTGGATTCAAGGTTTCCATCAGTAGCACCTTCTAAAGAATGCCAAGCATCAGTTCCTGAAAAAAGATACATCTTTAGTTATAGTTGTGAGAAGTACCTTATGCCACAACTAGTCCTACTGACATCAGAGGAAACACATAGGCTAAGCAGCGACAGTGAAAAAGACCAAGGCTTGAATCAATTTAGTCTTGGCAGGTTAGTCTAAGCTGCAGAGATTAAACTGACTAACAAGTGACAGACATTTACTTTTTGCAGCCACATGCCTAAAGTGACTCAAGCCAGGCACCAGGGGATGTTAGAGCATGGCTCTCTGGCATGTAGCCAGCATGGGCTGCATGTTCGCTTCCTCTTCCTGCTTCCCATGAGGTTTCTGGGATTTGCAGTTCAGAATCACAGCAGCAGGACTGTGCAGGGCTTCTCATCACTTCTTCTTCCTGCCTCTAGGTGCCTCTGGGATTTGTAGTCCATAGTCACAGGCAGCAGTAATTTTCTCAGGGTAGGGCAGCTCTGTACTTTGGGGAAGAGGGATTTAACTCCCCCCCATGGCCCCAGATCCCAGCTGGGGTTTGCTGGGGGGCGGGGCACTCCCTGCCTCCCCCTCCCCCAAACCTTCTCTGCTGACAGCCCAGGCCAGGCCAGGCCAGGGCTGGAAAGCATGCTGGAATGCTGGAGAACTGTGATATAACTTGAACGAGGAAGGGGTCTGGGACAGAAGTTTAAAAAACTGGTTTGATCCAAATCAGTTAAGTCTGATACTACATTCATCCAGGTTTACCTTAAACCAGTTTCAGTCATTTTGAAACTGGTTTATGTACACTGAACTTCTGTTCTGGTACAGGTTTATGCCAGTTTATTTGTGACGTCTGTCCCTAGCCTATACACATTAAAGTGGTAATCATCTTGAGCAATGACATAAAATAAACCCTTATGGGAGGTATTAAAAATATCAAACAAGCCAAATGTCTGCCTGTTTACCTTTTTAAAGGCTAAGAGAGAATTCTGATGTGTTCTTAATGTGTATAAAGGGTGGGACAAATCCACATTTTTGTCGCTAAATTGTCTTGTAGTGAGTACTAGTATAAAATGCTGTTGGATACCACATCCAAATCTGAGTAATAAGACATGTCACAAAAATCTACCTCTGCTTATATATTGTGTAATTGGTTACACTGTACATTTGGAGGTCTGCGCCCAGAACAGCTGTTTACTATGAGTTTCCAGAAAACCCATGAGCTGCTCTTGACTATCAATCTCCTCCCCCTTTGAGGGAGAGGTTCTTTTTATGTTCCTATACTACCATCATCAGAGTCATATCCAGCTGCCTTCCAGCAGTGTGTTAAGTGATGTTTGTCAAACAAGATTTATCCTCCCTTTCCATTCTCTCCCCATTCCCCCAAGGGTAGACTAGTGCATGTAGTATTTTATTTGGAAAGAAACCTTTTTTTTAAATGTCTAAGACACTATATTATAGATGACACTTAGGAAAGGTGTGTGATGGCATTTCCTGTTTGTTCTACTGTCTCAGACTGAGAAAATCTCTCTCTTGCACAGACAATCTTTATTTCTTACCATGAAGTAAGGTCATCCATTGTGTCTTAAATTAATTTGACCCAGGTGTGAGATGGGAGACTGAGCCACCATGACAAAGAGAAGGCTGGTTCCCTGGGAAGATGCTTTGGCCTGGCACACATTCCCTGAGAACATCTTCAGAGTCAAGTATGCTTTTCAAGGCCTATGCCTCATCCCTTCCCATGGTCATATAAAGTTGGATCAGGAGGAATTGAGCATTCCATAAACTGGAATGTTAAGCTTCTAAGACAATGCTATGCCTCCAACAGGGTTTTCCTTGGCAGGAAATGATATCATTCTACATATGGCATATAGTAAAAGAGACTAGACAGACAACTTGCTAGATAATCATAGAGTACCTCTGGCACTTCAAGTCAAGTCTGAGAATATCTCTATAATGTAATCATGTCCCTGCCAATGACACCCTCAGCAGCCTTGAGCTAGTCACTGACTGCTTTTGCTATACTTCCTTTATCTGTAAAATGGGAATGACTGTATCTATCCTTACAGGAACACTGTGAGGACTAATTAGTTAATGTTGGGAAGGGACTTGAAGATGAAAAGAGCTATTTAAATGATAATCAGTTTTACACTTAGTCAATAAAAGCATTTACCATGTTTGCAGAATTATTTGAGTACCATGTGGATACTATCTGAAACAATCTGTCATTGATCAAGTATGCCCAGAAAACCAACTGATACCCAAAAGTCTTGCAATAGTAAACTATGTATTTTCTTTCGAAATAGTTAGTAATGCAGTGGGCTATGTGAAAAACTAAAGGATGAGTATGATATTTTGCTTCCTCACATCTTCTGTAAATGAATAGTTACTGTTTTCAGTGCTGCCATGTACCAGTAAGATCAATGATATAGGTCTACAATTGTAGTCAATGGAATATAAAAATAAACTGGGTAGGTGGGGTGAATGGGAAGATTCTAATAGCCACACTAACTTTCCCAAGTGAAAATGTCCAGAGCAGAAATATATTACTTATCCACTGCCAATGTTCCCTTCAGAGAATTCACCCTAATTGGCTTCTTCAGGAGTCCTCACTTCTTAATACATGTGGCTGGACTGAAATTCTGAAATCACAGTGCTCACCATTCTTTCTCTCCATGATTCGATTATATGCTTCCAGATGCTCAGTATTATCTTGCTTTCTTGAGGCAGATGTATTAGAGAGTAACCAGACATAGCGTCCCATTCCCTCAAGAAATGTTTGCAAGACAGAATTTACATTTAGCTTTAGTACGTTTGCTTTGACTTATCCAGAAAATCTTCAGTACACATATCCAAGCTCCGTTGTTTCTCCTCACTTATTTTGCCTCCCAAGAGTCAAAATGGAAGCCTTCCATGAAATGAGAAAAGACGGCCTGGTTTTAAACTGTCACTGACCACTTAGTGAGTGCATATTGTGGTCAGCTGACTGTGTAAATTAATCCAATGACAGGTTTGAAAATTAATCAGAGGTTTGCTGTATTGAAATAAGCCTCAGAAAACACAGAGAGGTTGTTTTTGTGTATGAACCGTGTCTTATCCAGCGTTCTCATACCCACAGAATAAAAGTGGCAACCTTGTTTTAGTCCATGCTGGAGTTATTCTTGTGAATAGCTGGCACCATAGTCTATCAAGGAAAATCATCTGATACAAACAGATGTATTTCCAGACAATTCTAAGTTGTGTTCATTTAGATAGCTGGCTCCCAAGTTGTGCTGTTATGTAAAAGGAAATATCAGGTAAACTATCTTCCTCTCATTTTATTTTATTTTTTTTTTAAGTGTCTGATACATTTTTTCAAATAAGCATCAAGAGACGATACCAAATCACCTTGAAGGATATCCCATATAGTACAAAGACATCATCTTCAACAGAGTAAACACATACATCACAAAACCAAGACTCCAAGCTGAATGTCTGTACTTCATTATATACAGTGCAGTGCTGACTGGCATTAGTTATACATTCAGTGGGAACACTGTGAAATGATTTCTGCAGAGATCACTGCACTAAGCCACACTTTTGCTTTGGAAAGCAATGGACATTGCTGTTGCTGATTATCAACAGTGACCATATCAGTGATGCAAAGATCAGGCAATCTGTAGTCAGAATTACAAAACATTCAGTCTTTACTGTGACTTAAAATTATTACATTTTACCCTTAGCTCGTTCCTATCTGATGTGAAATGTCAGTGTCGACTGGCGTTGAGGGAATGGAAGCAAATCTTGCAGCCTGCCATTCATTTATAACAAAGTAATGGAATAATTACAGGTGAATGCAAAAACTGTTTTGCATTACAACAGAAACCATGACAATTTAGTATTTTTACAGGCAGTGACAATCATTTAGGGCCCTACTCTGCTCCCAGTGAAGCCAACATCTAATCTCCCTTAGAACTAAACAATGCAGGAATGTGGCCTTATTTTGCATAACAAGGGAAGATTTCCTCCTCCTAGAAATGTCTCTTACAAAGTGATATTTTCTATGCATGCGTGTGTGTGTGCACTAGAGAGGGGGAAAAAAGAGAGAGAGATTATAAAAAAAGACAAAGAGTACACAAGATTTGAAGGCACTCTCTCTAGAGTACCAATTCCAGTTCTATGCTATCCCAGGCAATCACATCAGATCATCCATTTCTTAAAGTGATTAACCTTTAGTGGGGGCATAAGAGAAGCTCGCTGTTTTTGCCCCCACTACATCAGGTCTGGAAGGATATTGAAGAACTTCACTGTTCTGATGATTAAAATTTTGTGCTAATTTATTCATGGCCAATTCTTGTCTATTTGTTTTTGTGCCAAGTTGGCCTCCAGTTTAAATAGTTCTCTTTCCCTGGTGCTTACCCTTGGCCAGTTGACATCAATCATATGTTCCCTCAGTCTTCATTTTATTAGGCCAAAACAGAAGAGTCTTTTAGTATGACAGGCTTTGTATTACCCAAAAAACCTTAGTAACCCTTCTCTGCACCTATTCAAGATTAATTAAAAGCAGATCGTGGGTAGCCAGAGTTGTACATGTGTGCCAGATGAGGTCTCACCGCTGCCTTGTACCAGGGCCATTAACCTTCTTCCTTGACCTACTAGAAATTTCATGCCTAGTAGCTTAGAGCAGGGGCAAGCAAAGTCCAGTCTATAAGCTGGACTGGGCCCACAGTGGGCTCCATTTCCCAGCAGCCTCTGCCCACATTGCTGTGGCCGATTTCCACAGAGACCTCAGGAGGGGTGGAGCCATTACAGTGCAAGGCCAGAGTTTCCATGGAGACTGGTCCCAGCAGCACTGGCAGGACATGCAGCTGGGTAGGGAGCTGCTCCAGGGCTGCAGCTGGGATCTTGCAGCAGCGAAAGCATGCTCCAGAGCCAGGGCAGACTGCAGTCTGCTGCCTGCAAGCCCTGGGGCAGGGGCATGAAGGCAGTGGATCACGACTTTGCCCTTGCTCCAGACCACACTGTCACCACTGCAAGATCCCAGCTGCTGGGACCGATCTCCATGGAAACTCTGGCTCCACACTGTCACAGTGCTGCCGCAACTGGGATTTCCATGGAAACCAGTGGTAGTGACATGCACAGGCGTTGCTGGGAGTCTGGCCACTGTCTGGACTTGCCCTTTTGCCCACCCGTGGCTTAGAGTCATCCAGGTCAACTACTATACTCCTGTCCTCTTCCTCAACCATTTCCAAAGGAGAGTTTACCAGCCCATAACAGACATTCTTCTTACAAGTTCCCAGCAGAATAACCTTGCTTTTTATAAAAATACATTGCATCTCATTTCTGTTACTCCAAATCTAAACTAAATCTTTCAGTTCTTCCTATTTTAGTCCTCGTATAAGTACAATTTTTTGTCAACAGCTACTTTTTTTTTTAAAATCAACACTCACAATTCTTGTGCTAATGTGGTTAATCAAAATATTAAATGAGGTGAGTTTCAAGACCGATTTTTTATGTAAGCCCACTAGTATGAGTTTGATATTTTCCTTCTTAACACTGTTACCTCTAATGAAAATTGAGACAATGCATTCATTTGCTTTTTGAACAACAGCTATATTTTCTGCAATTCATCCTAATTACATAGCATCCCCACTCTAGATCTTTGTTTTCATTTAATGTATGTCAAAATAATTTCTCTCTTTTCTTTAATATTTTTTATAACGTTTAACTTGGCCAGACATTTGGCAGCTCTCACTTTATCCCTGCAATTTTTCACTTTAAAGATGTAGCTTTCTTTCCTGATCAGTTCTTTTTACCCCAATCCTTGCAGGCTCTCTGTTTGTCCCTCAATATCCTTTTTAAGGTAGTCAGTCAATCAATTAAATTTATTGCTCACTTTTTGTCCGTTGCTGGGATATAAGTTTCAGATAGTATTCTCACTTGTGTCTTAAAGAAATTCCATTTTCCATACATTCAACCGTCTCAGTGCAGTTAGTTGAGTTCACTAACAAATTCTCTTTGTTAATAAAAATACATCAGTGGTTTATAATTGATATACACAGAAAGATAGCAAGAAGAAAAATACTGCAAATCAAACACACCAAAAATGTTTCCCTGGCCTCAAACACACATGCTTAGGAGCATGTTTAATATTACCCATGTAAATAAATTCAGTTTCATGCAGAAGTGCCTGCAGGATGGAGGCCTTTGTCTTTTGGAAAAAACTTGGGCATTATCACACATTTCTATTCTAACCTATGTAAAGCACTTAATACCAATCTTATATAAAGATAATTGTTAATCCACAATAAGAGCTCAGTGGACAATAACCTACACTTAAAAACTTAGCAATAAGCTGCAAGTAAAAACACGGGAATGATGTGCCCGATATCCTCTCATTTCTCTGCTGCTTCCCTCCCACTTTTCAGCTCTATATTCTTCATCTACATTTATGTTTGGCCCACGGCAGGGCTGTGCACTGCACAGGAAAGCTGACTAAAATTCTGGTAGAAACTGTAGGTCCTCAGAAGCTGAAACACCTCTGATATCCTGGAAGGTGGGTGCCAGTCACATTAAACTGTGCCTGAAGGCTACCTCAGGCATTTCTCCTACCACACAGGACCAATTTTAGGCTGTATCAGGTTACTACATCAAAAAGAGCCAGTGGGAGCCAGGTGCACAGCCAAACTGGCTAGTGAGTTCAACGTGTTGTTATTTTGCATACAAACCACCAGTTTGATATAGACAAAAGCTCTGAAAGCCTTTTAGTCAACAAGCACATCATTTTCATTTGATGGCCTACTTTCTCCAGAAGGCATCTTTTATTTTTGTTCTATTTCATTTAAAGACAGACAGAATCTCTTCTGATGTGCCCATGATAAAAGTGGATCTGCTTTTGCTCTTTGGAGCCCAGTGACTTCATTAGCAAGTCTAAATCTGGAATAAAGCATTAAGCATAAAAGGGAAGAGAGGCAACTGACTTCCACTACGCATAAACTGCAAAATCCAGCTAAGAAGATCAGTAAATATTGAGGAAATGGGCCTGTACTGACTTCCATGCAGCTGTACCAACACTGATAGCAGGCCCTGAGACAGATAATTAATTACAAGTTAGCTTAGCATTGTCTACGAGAGCTGCCATTACACCAGCAACCATAGCATAGACATTAGGCCTATGCAAAACAGCTAGTATTTGCTTCGGATTCAGATTTGGCCAATTTGAGGGACAGCGATTCAATTCGGTGATTCAAATCACTGTCCTGATTTGAGTCGACTGAATCCGATTCGGAGATTTGGTAGCAGCCAGGAATCTCCGAATCTCTGAACCACCCATTCCCCACCCCTCTCCCAGCCCAGCAATGGCTGTCCTGCCTGCCCCAGCTCCCAGCACTCAGGGGGGGAAAAAAGCCCTGACTCAGCAGGTGCTGCCAGGTGGGGGATGATCCCTGCTACCCACCACTGCCCCGCTCCATGTAGGGGGCTCTGCACAAGTCCCAGATGCCCCAAAGCTGCAACAGGAGCGGTGAGTCCTGGGGCTTTTCTTCATTTTTTTTTCCTTCTTAAAGGGTCAGAGCCCTGGCAGGTGGGGCAGCTG
>NW_017728914.1:12545767-12599735 GCF_001723895.1 Crocodylus porosus
AGCCCCTCCTCCCCTGCCCCTAATACTTACCAAATGGGAGTGGTTGCAGCTCCCTCCTGAAGGCACCGCATACTGCCTGAATCATCAAAGCTCTCTGAATCTTTGCCAAAGGTTTGGAGAGCTTTGAATCAATTCAGACCTTTAAATTAGTCCCCTGATTCAAAGATTCAGCCACCAAATCAGGCCGAATCTCCTCTGAAACAAATCACCGCCCGAAGCTTCACACAGCCCTAATAGACATACCCTACATAGCATAGTAAGGCTTACCTATGGATAACAGGAAAAAAAATCTCCACCCTTCTCCCTTTTTTGCTCCTTCTCCTACCTCTAAGAAGGGGAACCTGCAATTTATTTTTTTTTCATGTATTATAAAAGATAGTTTACCTGATAAGAGAAAAGCAGTCCCCTGCCTAGCCCAACTTAGTTCAGGCCTGCTAAGCAAACAACTATTACCTGACAATAGCTACTCACTAAGAATCAACCAACTCAGCTGCAGATAATTTAAAGAGTCACAGGTGCAGCAGCAAGCAGTCAACAGGAACTCTGCCAGTGGGGGGAATCTGACAGCCTAAGACCTCAGGTTTACTTCTGCTACATGCTCCAAAAGGAATGATTGTCTGAGAAAGTTACAGTATAGCCTCGGGAATTGTATTCAGCAAACATAGGTCTATTAAAAAATTTTGGGAAGCTGATTTCATTTTCTCAGCAAATGTTTATACCTGCTAAATCAATGTGGTCTGTTTTCAAGCCTCATCCCAGTCATTCAGTTTATGGTGCAGGGACAGGATTTAGACCAGAATTTTGGTTTTTTGAATCATAGTCAGGCTTTCGAAAAACTAAAGAACATTGAATAAGGAATGGTGTGTTGTTTAATTTGAATTTCAGCTACATTCCTCCACTACCAGATGGCAAGGTAAGCAAGGTACACAAACATTTTAAGCCTTTCTCTTCATGCTGTAATCTAATTTTTTTTCTGATTTGGCAGAGACAGATTTATAGAAAATGGCACCATTGGCTAACTTGTATTTTGGTGCCCTCTCACTCCCCCAAGTTAGTGGTGCTGCTGCAGGCAGAGGTAGAGGCAGGTGGGTAAGGCTGCGGGGCACAGTCTGGCACAGAGACAGAGCAGCATGGTGTGCCAAATGAGCAGGCACTACTGCTGCTGTGCAGGAGCAAGGTGGGTGAACAGGAGCAGGCCCCTCCCTGCCCACACATGCCCAGCCAAGCTCCTTCTGAGCTGTGGCTGGAGGCAGAGGGTGGGCTGGGCCTGATACCACTCCTCCTGCTTGGGGTGGAGATTGGCTGGGGCAGGGAGGGGTGGGGGACAGCACTGCTGTGAGTGGGCTGCTCATATGTGTGTATGTGTCTGTGTGTTTGGCACCCCCTGACAATAGCGCCCTGAGCGATCACCCATGATGCCCACCTGTAAGGCTGACCTTGTGATTTGGAGAACTGGGTACATATTGTTAAACATATGCACATATCTTGAGCTCACTAATTCCCAAGCCCATACTGACACTCTTGTGAGATTTTATTTTTAACGTTTGTGCTATTTCTTACTTGGTAAAAATTCTCAGTAAAGCAAATTCCTAAACTAATCCCTATCCCTTTTCAAATATTTCTTCTCTGTTTCAACTCTACTTTATTGCCTACCAGATTTATTACTAGAGGTGTTCACATCATAAAATAAAGATCCCAGTTTGCATGAATTGCTCTTTGGCTCCCTGATTCACTGTCTCAACAGACAAAATGGTCAAAAAATGAGAGCAGAACTTTCAGCTGGACAAAGATAAATTGAGGTCAAAACAATATCAGGAAGACTGCCCTGTCACTGCCAGTGCTTTACCTGGTTGGTACATACAGAGAACATTAGGAAAGATCATAATAAAAGTACTTCACTACATCTGTTATCTTTTGAATTATGATATCGCTAAGTAGGCCAACTAACCCTTTAATTATAACATCCAGGAAATAGGGAAGCTTCAAGGACATATATTCATAATGTTTTACAAGCCATAAGACTCAGGGTGTTGTTTGTATGTGTTATATCACTGTTATAGAAGCTATTTTATTTAATGTCTTCACATGGGAAGATTTCATGTATCACGCACATATTTGCTTTAAAATTAAGCTGAAACACTTCCAAAAAAGGCTCTTGGATAAAGATGTTGTGGAATCTCCCTATCAAGCTTTTGAAACCCTGTTATATGAAACAAACCTAACTTGAGCATATTTAATGTTTGATGCCACAGGGGAGGTACAATTAAATCTGATATCCAGTGGCATACTGGTTGTTTGGTAAAAATACCATATATTGGAGAAGAAAAACATCTATTGTTATTGTCAATAAATAATTTATTCAGGCCTTAATGTTGTTGTCTTTGCAATACATTACTCATAATAGACTTGCTACAGTGCCAATATGTATTGCAATATCCCAATAGGAACTGTTCAGATAAATCTGACCTTGCATTTTATCAACAACATGGAAAAAGGAACCAGAACAATCTAAACAATGTTTAACACCTTTAGCATCTGTTTGAAAGCAAAAATGAAAACTAATGTTCTCTGAGATAGCTCATTCACTGTTTATCTTGATGAAGGGAAAACAAGCAGCAGAACAACTGTTGAACTGAATTACAATAAAATGTATGCTTTTCAGGCAGAAGAGCACAAAATCAGTTTTCATTTGGCATGCTAACTATGCTATATTTGAACAGAATGTTACATATTCATTTCATTCATCATTTAAAGGCAGATAATCAGGAAGTCATTATGTGGCCTACATTGGGCAGCTATTCGATTATAGCATAATTGAGCACTCTGTAATGCAGCCAAAGCTGACAGGTTGGGAATGCATAATATCCTTCCCATGATATTTTGAAGGGGTGGGGTGGGGAAAAGTATAGGAAAATCATTTTGTTAGTCAAAACCTGCTGAGTGAGTGAAGGAGGTTGGAGTCTCCAGTACTTCAGAATAAAAAGCCAATTTCACTTTTAAGACTATTAGGAAGGGGTTTGGTTTTGTTCATATGTGTGTTTTTGTCCTTGAGCTACTTATCCATTTATAAAGTATTATGATATAATAATAACTGAAAGCAGATCATGTTGTTTTAACTGCTTATCTTTGCCATCCATTTAAGATAAACCTACATTCTAATAGAAAAATGGGATAAAAGTCTACATCCAAGTAATTTTGTTTTACATTAGGGTCTGAACTGGGCTGACTGTGGGAGCAAGATTTTGATGATTTAAAAAAAATAATGGAAATGATATATTTCCTTCTTGTTGAGTTGCTAAATAATTATTCTTCATTAATAGTGCAACAAACTACAGATCAAAGTGTTGTTTCTAGGTTCTTAATACAACTGATACTAGTAAAGTTATCTCATTTTAGGCTGTAGGCATCACACTTACAATTTAATTATATCCTCTTGGTTGGTTTTAAACTTCGTACACAAGACGTATAGTCATGGATAGATACTTAAAATATCCAAATACATACATGACTGAGCTGAATGTGTATGTGTCTTCACTCCTTCATAAGGGCTTGAAGCTCTAGCTTTATCTCAGCATATGTGAGCATATGTAAATATGCTCACATCAATGGAAAATCTCACAGGGTTAGGTTTGGAAAATCTCAGTTTGCTCTCATTAATGTAAGAGAGAACAGTGCAAGTATATCGCCCACCTATTGGCAGAGAGTGAGGAACACCTTTTAGTTTCTAGTTTCTTTAAACATAACTACTCAAAGAGACAGACTTGTCAGACTCCTCAGAGTTCTGATACATCTCCCACAGCAAACCACTCCAGTAGGCCAGTTGACACAGACCAATAAGTTCCCACAGCAAGTACCTTAAAGCCCTCAACATACTGATTTGGCAAAAGTCTGAGAATATATATGTGCGTTTCAATGCACCCTATAAATTATGCAATGCAGGCTGAGAACAAAAAAGGAAGCTAGTTCCAGAGACACACATTGTCTTGGGGAGAAGGTGGGGAAACAAAAAAGTTGAGACACCAGTCCCTTCCACTTTTAAATCAAGGTGATAGCTGAGAACACATGCTTACTGCAAGTCCTATATTAGAGCCCTAATAGTAGAAAGACGTCATCTCAGACAGTCATCTACCAGCTCACAAATTCAACGTTATAGAATAAGATCAACACCCTTAAGTTTTGTCTGTAGCAGGTCCCTGGTAGGGCTGTGCAAAACAGCTATGTTTTGTTTTGGTTTCAGATTTGGCATTTCAGAGAGACATTGTCTCACTTCATTGTTTAACAAGGCTGTATGAAACAGCTGTGTTTCAGTTCAGTTTGGACTCAGTGTTTTGGAGGTACAGCAATTTGTTTCAGATCGCTGATCCATTTATTTTTTTTCAAAACCATTTTGGAATATCAATGCTGTTTCAGTGTTTTGGCAATAGGCTATAATGGGGAATCACAAAACTGCCTATAACTTTGTAATTTGTTGCCCAATTCATATGATACTAACAGCCCCTTCTGAAGCCATAATGCCTGCAAAGTTTCAAGGAGATAGGTGCAGGGGTTCTGGGGAACTGCACCTCAAACTGTTCAAAGCAAAACTCATGTCACTTGTGTGTGTGTAGGCAGAGTGGGATGAAAAATGCAGGGATATTAGCCCCTTCTGAGGCCATAATCTCTACCAGGTTCAAAGGAGATAGGTGTAGGGGTTTCTGGATAACAGCACCTCAAATGGCTGAAAGCAAAACTCATGACATGTGACTTTGTGTGTGTGTTAAGGAGCAGTGGGATGAAAACTTCAGGGATGGTAGCCCCTGTTCTCACCCTCACAACTCCACTGCAACAAGTAAGCCTCAGACTTCTCAAAGGTCTTATAGGTCTTGGCTTTCCCCAGCCAGGACTGTGTGGTGGCTGAAGTTTATCAGGTGCCTCCTATCCACCTTTCACCAGGGAGATTCACGGTCCTGGCATTTCCTGGGGTTGCCATGCCACTGGCAGCCTTCACCCAGGCCTCCCTACCCTGGCAGTGTGCAGTTTTAGGTCATACCCAAGATGATGTGGAGCCTCCTTCATTGCATATAGGCCCAGCCCTTATACCTTGAAGTTCTACCTGACCCAGGAGCTCAGCAGGGAGATGGTCTTCCCCTCCTGGCTGGTGATAAACTAAGCTGCTGCCTCCAGCTGTGAGAGTGGGGCATCAAATGGCCACCCTCATTAGCACCTGTTTTGCCACATAAATAGCCCCTCATGTGGGCATGAGGCTTGCCAGGTTTCTGGCAGAGTAGTGAGGGGTTTCTGTGAAACTGCACCTCAAACTACTGAAAGCAAAACTTGTGTCACTTGTATGCCTTAAGGGGTGTAGGTTGTAGCCGTGTTGGTCTGAGGACATAGCCCCAACAAAGTTCTTAGGGTCAATCTGATATCTTTTATTAGACCAAGTGAATTGTTGGAGAAATTCTTATTTGCAAGCTTTCGGGTATCTGCAATTGGTGTGTGTGCTCTTCCTGGATGGAAGGAATAATAAAGAAGCCAGAGGCTGATATGCAATGCAGGCAAGAAAGCAAGTCAGTGAAAATATAAATTGAGGTGTCAGGGTTTGAGAGACGGAGGGGGTGGGGGGAGTGGAAAGGATATAGCAGGTAAAAGTGGACAGGTACCTGCTACCTGGGGAGTCAGATGTCAGGCAGGTTGTAGTGTGTCATAAATCCAATGACTATATTGAGTCCATAAGTTTCTATATCTAGGAGGTTGATGAAGTGAAGTTCATAGGCCTGGCTGTGAAAAGTGGTTTGTATGCTTCCTCAGCCTGATGAAGTGTTTTAAACCTGAAAGTCCATGCCCCGTAGATGGCATCCCAGGCAGTTTAGCTCACCTGAAGCCTCACAACTCCACTCCAACCAGCAAGCCTCAGGCCTCTCAAAGATCTTAGGGATCTGGGCTTTCCCCAGCCAAGACTGTTTGTGTGTGTGTGGTTGTTGGAGGTTATAAGGTACCTCCTACCCACCTTTTACCAAGGAGGTCCTCAGTCCTGGCATTTCCTGGGTCTGCTGTGCCGCCGGCAGTCCCACCATGCCTCCTAACCCTGGCAGGGTGCAGTTTTAGTTCATGCCCAGGACCTGGAGTCTCCTCCTTCCCCATAGCCCCATCCCATACCTCCAAGTTCATCCTGGCATGGGAGCTCAGCAGGGACATGCTCTTCCCCTGCTGGCTGGTGATGCAGTGAGTGTCACCTCCAGCTCTGAGTGGGGCATTAAATGGATTTTAAAAAATTTAATAAGGAAATAGGTGTGGATGGAGTGAGGAGGGTGCAGTTCACTCAATCTGCATGTGGAGCTCAGAGAACCCCAGCAATAGGAGGTTCACCTTAAGGATCACCAGCCGCTCCACCAAATCCAAGGAGGTAAGGTGGGATGTCATAACACCCCTGAGCAATGCTGAAAACCCTCTTACTTGGAACACTGGTCGGTAGATAGGATAGGTGTTCCTGGGCAACCATGGCCAGATCCTGCCACATCTGGCCTGTTGGGCAACCTGAAGCCAAAGGGTCACAGTTTAGCAGCCGCTGAGGCCTCCGCGCTACCTGCCCAAGGCTGGAGTCTGGTGCCTCTGGACTCCACCATCGAAGCCATGCCCTTGGCCCACATGGACAGTGGCTGTAGTGGAGAAGACTGGCTACTGCTGGGAGTGCTGGCACAGGAAAGTGGATATCCATCTTCCATGTCCCCCAACCTGTGCCCTTGTGCTTCCCGGACTCTGTTCTCCAGCGCCTCTGTCCAGTGATCCAGGGTTTTGCTGCTGCATATGCTACCCTTCACCCTCAGGTCACACATAGCCACTAGCACATGGACTGCAATGGATCCATTCATTTCTTGATGCCCTCCCTCAGATGCTCCACAAGTGCCTGCACCTCTGGTGACAGCAGCTTGCCCCAGCCAGGAACACTGATCAATTGGAAATTCTGCATTTGGTTCTCAAGTTCTCTCACTATGGTGATCACCTGGCTAAGGAGGGCATCAGCAGTGCTGACGGTCTCAGTGGCCTCAAGGAATGGCTTGAAGACCACCAAGATCTGGGAGATGATATCCCACTCTGTTTTGTTAAGTGGGCCACTGATCCCAATCTCCCCAAGCAAGGCCATCTCATGGATGGCCTTCTGTTGCTCCACCAGCCTTTCCAGCATTAGGTATGCAGAGTTCCACTGAGTCTCCACATCCTGCATGATTTTGTGCTGTGGGATGCTCAGCTCTGTCTGGTTGTCCCACAGCATCTTGTCCCACTTCATGCTCCAGTGGAAGTAGCTGACCACCTTCCTGCATTTCAGAATGAGCTGGCCAGTTGTGATGGCACCATCACCGGGAGCCCTGTCCCCCTTCAACAGGTCCCTGACTATGAGGTGGAACTAGTGTGCCACACAGCAGATGTCAAGAAAGTTGGCATCATAGACCACCTTGGCCCTGTTGTCAGTGACCATGAACCTATGGGTGAGCTTGCCCTGTCCAGTGAGCCACCCCTGCACCATGTGGTTCATGGCCATTGTGATTGCTGTTGCTGTGTGGGACTCATCCATCACCTTGGCTTCAAGGAGAGTCCACTGATGGCCTAACTGATGGCACAAGTGCCCTGTGGGGGAGAAGTAGACATGATCTCCACCCCGGCTGCTCTAGATGTCCAAGGTGAAGTGTAAGGTCACCTATGGACCTGCCTTGCACAGCTCCTTGCTCAAGTAGTCCCTTCATGCCTCATACAGGGAGGGCACCACTATCCTGCTGAAGATGGCATGTGTGGGCACTTGGTAGGATAGTGCCACAAGAACCATGGGCTGCCTGAACCCTGGCCACTCAACTGGGGAGAAGGGCTGGCCATGCAGAGCAAGCATTTCCCCAATGCTGTAGGTGATCTTGCTCACCTTTGCAATATGCCCCCCTTTCTGTCCACTTTTGCCCCACTGTTCAAGGGTGGCCTGCCTCTGCTTTCTGGGGATGGGAGCTTTGGAGCAATGGGGGGGCGACTTCTTTTTGGGCACACTTCCACTGGTTCAAAGTTGAGGAGGAGCAAGGGCAAGGGTGTGGTGCCTCCTGAGATGTATCAGCATCCCCCTAGTGCTGAAGTATTTCACCTCCTCGCTGCAGCTGGTCTTACATCAGCAGTGCAGGAAGATAGCATATGTGGGATCATCTGCCACCTCAGAATGATCCCACACCACACTACTCCCTCGCTTCTGGGTTGCAGGTGCAGATTCTGCCTGATCCCCTTCCTCAGCAGGCAGAGGAAGAAAAACAGGAGGAGCTGACTCAGCTAAGCCACTTGCCTCCACAACCTCATCATCAACCTCTTGTGAACTGCCTTCTGGGGAAGGAGACCTGGCTCTAGGGGAACTTGGGGAAGTGGAGTACAAACTCACATTCGTCCTCGGTCCCCAGAATTACTTTTGCTAAGGTGCTCATGTCCCCTGCTTCCAGATCTAGCTCCTCCTCTGGCACCGGAAGGCTCAGGCTGGGAACAGGAAAAGGGTAGAGGAGACTGTCATGCTGCTGCTACTTATGCTGGTGATGCTGGGGGTTACTTTTATGGCTGGTGTTATTGGAAGGGGTGCAGATGCAGGCACTGGTCCCAACTCCTTGCTGCCAATAGTGCTAGGAAAGAGGGTGCATTTAAGTTTGCGGGAGGGGGAACTTACAGCTTTCCCTTTGCCCTCTCTGGTTCCCCAGCCAGAAGACCTGGCGTCTGCCTTTCCAGCATGCTTCATAGTTCATGTGCTGGAAAAAAATGTGCTCCAGTGTGGGTGTGTGTGTAATGTATCTGTAGTGCTTTCCTGCAGTGCACAGTGATGACACACTGCCAGGCAAAGCACTGCTTTCTTTTTGTTTGGGGGGGGGGATAAGAAGAACAAATAAAAGGATTTTGGGGGGCAGAAACAGTTGCAATGGATAACAACAGGGAGGGTAGGCAAGGGTAAATAGAAAAGGATTGGCTACAACTTGATAGGAAGGCTCTACCAAGCTGCAAGCTTACAGATGCTACTTTCTGCTGCTGCTCCTGCTGCTACACAGACACAGATGCAGCTGCAAAATGGCAAAGAGCAGTTCACAAACAGCCTTTTATGGTGCTTTTTTGCCCCTCCCCCATAGCACTGGGATTGGAAGGGACCTCAGGGACAGCTCATTGTCACTGGCCAGCTACAGTTGTCAATGTCAAAGCAGTACTCCCCCCCCGTCCTCCCCCTCCCTCTTAGTTTCTCTTTCCTTGTAAGCCTACCTTTGAAACAGTCCAAAACATCTGAAACATTTCCAAAACATTTCCAAAATGTTTTGGAAGGATCCGTTTCATTTCAGAGCTGTTTTGGAGCCTTGCATTTCATTTCAGATACATTTCAGTGTCCAAATATGAAACTAAAGGAAACGGCCACCGAAATTTTGTACAGCCCTAGTCCCTGGCTTTCTTAGGGAGAGGTGATGTCAAGCACACCCCACCCACTTGGGACTTCCTGCATGCTTCAAATTCACAAGTGTGGTATTGGAGCTGCTCTAAAAGGCCCTCCTATGACTGCTCTTAAACATACTGGAGACAGAAGCTTCAGGAATGAAGAATATTTCAGCTTGTGGCACTATCAAAGGGAGGTTTATGAAACAAACCATCTTCTATTTTTTTAAATTAAAAAACCCTGTCCTATGATTTTTCCAGCACTACAATGAAATACTACCCCCCCCCACACACAATGTACCTAACCTATAAACAAAATAAATATTTCCTTATTTTTTTTAAAGTTCTTATGGAAACTTCAATTTCTGTAAAACATGTATTTTCCTGCAATGCTTGCAGCCCCAGATACCCAAAAGTAACAATAGTACAATGGAACTTTTAGCAATGACTTTCACTCTCCAAAACTGAGCAAGTAGTAAAAAAGTAAATACAAAACACAAAGAACAGCAAACAAATTGGGGGTAAAAGTTATTTAGCGTAGGTCTGATTTTGGTGAGCACTGAACACTCCCAGCTCATACCAGCATTCAACACCTTCCAGATTGGGCTCCTTCAGTTAATATTTGGTTTTTTGGTGAACAAATACATATGAATGTAGGGAACTGGCCTCAATGGCTGCAAAGACTTCCTCTAGTCCTTTGTCCTATATTTTTTAAAATGTCAAAGTTCTTTACAAAAAGTTTTGTGAAAAAGTCAAAACAGTGTACAGTACCAGTGACACACTGCTATTATTTTCACTTCCAGTCCGATCTTTGGTTACTGTAAGTGGCTGTACTTTCACTGTAATTCAATACATTACAACACATGAAGTGCATAATCAATGAAAACTGGTAAGTGGTGTTTTTCATTGAGCAAGACTTGGAAGGCCAGAGATAATGGCTTCCTGGAGAATGCATTGTCACTGTGCAAAGGAAATGAAGAGAAGCTCTTTGAGGCATTGAAGATCTCATCTGTGCCTTGATTTTCCATGCTCTGCAATTTCCTATTCTGGTCTTCTTCTACCACTTGCGCTGAGTACTTTCTGTGTTTCATTCCCATGCCATATATAGGGTGGCCATTTGTCTCATTTTATAGAGGACAGTCCAGTTCTCTGGCCCTCTGTCCTCTATTGATAATGAAACTGGACACCTTTATGCCTTCTATTTTTCATCGCTTGGCACCCACCCCCAATGCTGTTGACACCACCATGACCTCCTGCGGGAGCTCCCCACTTGGCCTGCCCCCACCACTGACACTGCTGCAGCTGCCTGTGGTAGCTCGCTGTTTCCTGCCACCGGGCCACTGCTGCCAGTGCTACTATTGCCACCTGTGGGAGCTGAGCGTGCCCAACCCCAGTATCAGGAGGCATGCAATGTTCATGGTGGTGGGGACAGTTGCACTAAATTCAACTGTCCTCTATTCTTGAAGTACCTTGATGGCCACCCTAGCCATATAACAGGAGGATGGTTTGTGAGAAAGGGCCCCAAAGACATGTTAGGTGAGTGCTAACTCTCTTTATTGCCTAGGCTCAACACTGTAGAAGAATGCACTGTATTCAAAAACTTATCTCAATCATGACATTGGTCCAATAAAAAAAGATCATCCATATTATTTTTTCCCTCTCACATATTTCCTCACAGCCCCAGCACTATTAAAACATATGGCTTAAAATGACCCATTAACCTCCCCTTTTTTTCCTCTCTTGTGCTTTTTTAATCAACCAAGGAGATATCTTTTGTGGAAATATTTCAGCAGGGGGAAAAATCCATTTCTGCTTCAGAATTCCTAAAGAAGGCAAGAGTATGTTCAATTAGTCTCCAGATGCAGTTCTCATGATTGACTACCAGACACAGCTAATAGAAAAAAAAATATCTACCATCCTTTGCATGTAAAATTGTAGGTTTTCGTAGAATTTCTGATCTGCTTTTTATGGATCTTTCAATGGAAGATACTTTTCTCTTTTAGCATGAACCAGCATCTGGAAAAGATTATAATTTTATTTTGCGGGTTGGACCCTTTAGGGTGAAATGTCAAGGACCTCTACACAGGTATCAGTGCCAAGTCATATTACCAGTACAATTACTTTGTAATTAGATTAGAATATTAATATTCAATTATTTTATTACTTATACTGTAACTGATGCTAATTTATTTGTAATCCTGCATAGTTTTAGTCTATGTTAAGTTATTCACGTACTGTCTTCTAAATTGTTTTTATTCAGTATTTCTCAGTTCACTCTTGAACTCTTGACTTTCTGTATTCTACCCCTAACAAACAAACACTGCAGAAAATCTACCATGACAATGCTCAACTGTATTATTATTTCAGAGGTCATTTCTCCCTTTTATTTAAAGAGCAGCATATAACTTTTAGTATACTGCATTCTCTCAGCTTTGTTACCCACCCCCATAAAACTATACAACTGCCAGGTCTGTTGGGAATTACAGCCAATGAGGAAAATGTGAAGGATAGTATATAATCAAAATTAAAATAACATCAAAATTTTTATCTTTCATGTTGTTGGGTTAAATCTAGATGAACAGTTTGGTGAGTCTTTTAAATTTTTAAAAGCAACAGAAGAAACTCTATAAGCAAACCATACTGTAGCATCTTAATCATCCAAAGAATATAAAGGTGGTTTATTTTACATGTTTCATTTGCAGTTGCTTTCATTCCATACAAAATTGACACCTGACATTTTAATATTCTGGCGGGTTCCCTCATAGGTTTGCTAGGCAATTCTGTACAATAACCATGGGTGCCTATAGAAGTGATGTTTCATCACAGGATGGCCTTCCTGAAAGCACTCTACAGCTATGTCCTGATAGAACTACACAGCTGCAGAGCACTTTAAAAGTTCCTCATTGCAGAACAAGTGAACCCTCATTATATGAGGGTTCATTTTACGGTGCTCCAAAGTGAAGCACTTCCATTAACCTGTGTCAGTTCATGCCAAGCACAGGGCTGGACTGATGCATCCCAGTCCCACCTCCAGGCTGCACAGGAGAGGAGGTGGGGCAGGTGGATTGGAGGACCCCCTGAGAACCTGCGACAAACTCCCTGCTTTCCCCTCCCCACTTCCATCCTGAAGACAGCACCAGAGCTGGGAGGGGGTAGGAGTGGGTCAAGGGAAGAGAGGCTGCAGACATGCAACTGGCTCCAAACTGGAGCTCAATCCTTAAACCCCCTGGATCTAACAGAGAACATCTGTTGGGTTGGGGGTATGACTGCAACTCATGGTGCTTCCTCTGAAGTGCCATGAGGTACAGTGGTGAGCTCCACGTCTGTCAGTACCCCTTATGCCTGTGTGGCCAAAGTTGTTTAAATGCACAGTGAATTGGTAAAACTGAATCACTGGTTATGTTTGACAGGAGTCAAGATGTGCATGAAGTTGGGTATTATACAACAAAGAATACATCTGAAAAAACTAAGGGTAATTCAGTTGCTGGGGGAAAAAAATCAGATTAGAACACAAGGGATGGTTGTAACTCTGTAATGAATTCTGAATTAAGCATTTGCAATTTGGAGGAAATTTCACATTCAATGCTAGGCTGCATTTCTGTATTTCCTATTAAGTGCATGCATACACAAACTACAAAATATTGTCTATACAAAATATATGTTATCTATAAGTGATCATTAGAAGTTGTACAAGGAAGGGGTTATATTTAACTGAGCTTGTTTCTGTTTCACAAGTAGAGGCATAGGCAGAGGGAGAAAATATTATTGGGTGGGGGCTGAGCGTGCGTGCGCTTGCACACATGCGCACACACCCCCAGCAAGTAAGTCTGTTGTGAGGAAGGAGTGTGGGGAAGAAGATCAAGGCCCCTGCGGTAAGAGTGGGTGTGGGGCAGGGTACAACTGGGATGAATGGGGTCCAAGGGTTGGGGTGGGTGTCATGGGACACTCGGAGCCTGGGCAGTTTGTCCAAGGGCATGGCAGGGTGGGGCTCCTGCCACTGAGCGCAACCTGGTGGAGGCCTTCCAGATCTATGTGTGGGGCAGAGGTGGGTGCCACTGTGGGCTGGGCTCTACACCCCACTGCCGCTGCCCTTGGAGTGGCATGACACCATATGTCTGCTGCTGCTGGGTGAGCAGGGGACATGGCAGTCAGCACATGGCAGGCAAATGGCATTGTGCTGCTCCCAGGGCAGCAGTAGCAGGGCAAAGAACCCAGTCCACAGTGGGAGCCCACATTCTCCCTGCGTACAGATCTGGGGGGCATGTACCCCCCCACAGGCCTCCACTGGGGTGCATGTAGTGGTGGGAGCCCCCCCTGCCGTGTGCCCCTGGATCAGCTGCCTGGGCTCCGAGTGTCCCACAACCTGCCCCAGCCACTGGACCCCATTCACCCTAGCCACTGCCCCACTCCTTCCATCACTATGGAGGCCTTGATTTCCCAACCCATGCCTGTTCCTCATAACAGCCTTACTTGCTGTGGTGGGCAGTTCTCTACATGCTGCTGGGTTGCTGCAAGCTGCAGCTGCACATCTATGCCTGTGCACACTCCTTCCCTCCTGCAGTAGCCTTCCGGAGCTCACACCTGGGCTTCCATGTGCTGCCACACATCGTGGGGGCTAAGCCCCATCCTTCTGCTGCCTATGAGCAGAGGGGACATTTACCTTCACTGGCATGCTGACAAAAGATAAGTGAATTACTTTTAATGTAGTAAGAAACAAGCCAAACCTTTTCGTAAATGAACTGCACTTTCTGGAGTTTTTTTGTGCGGTAAAATTTCCCCTCTTGAATTTGAACAGATCTGGAGTTTCTTGTATTTCCTGATTCTTACTCAGAAAGGAAACAGGGATATAAACTAAGAAATTGAATCTAAGTTGCACTGAATCCAGATAAGAGATTTGTCAAAATTATTCAAATCTATACTTTTGTGCAAGCCTCTCTCTAGTTCAGCTGTATTCTGGATAAGGATCTAAGTGTTTGGCTACTCGAGTTCTGAACATCTTGAAACTCACACAGCACTAATGTTAGCAGTTGTCTTTTTATGATGGAAAGAGAGATTGAACATTGCAATTCCCATGATTTCTCTAATGCTGCTCTAAGTTAAAGAAATGCAAGTTATCTTTTTATATCCAAAATGAAATGCCAGTAAGTTTGCCTAGGTCGAAATAGTTAAACAAGACAACAGTAGTTTTGCCTGGGGAGGGAGCAAGTCTTTTACAACTTGTAGGCTTGATGGGCTTAGATCTATCCTCAAAAGCACAGTATAAATTTTCTTGAAATTTGTAGTACATCTACATGCATGCCGTAATGTGCAGTAGACGTTTTTACTGCTCATTAAAATATCACATAAAAAAGTGACATTATGCTAATGCACAGTAAAATAGTCTACTGCACATTAAGCATCACTAAAAAAGCATGAGAATTTACTAGTGCATAGTATTGCAGCCTAATCCACAACAAATTAGTACCTCACATTGAAAGTATTAAATTTAGAGCGAATTAGATAAAGCACATTAATGCACATATAGATGCCTTCACACACAGATGCCTAGAACTACAATGTGTTTCTAAAGAAAGAACAGATTCTCTCCCTATGGATTATGGCATTCCTATACTTCATTGCCTGTGACATACAAAGGGTGTGTACATATGAAATTAATGTCATGCAATAAACTCTGGTACATTCCGGAGCTTATTGATCCTGGGCACCACATGTACCTGGGACTACAGGACACCGAGCTGGGTTGGAGCAGTCCTGGCTGCCAGGAGGCCCAGGGGGTTAGCCTGCTAGCTTGGGGCTGCTCTGACTTGGTTCAATGTGCTACAGAAGGGCTGGCTTGGGCATGCTTTACAACAGGGAAAGCCAGCAGGCAGCCTTGCGCTGATGTACCCTTGTGCCATAGCTAGCCTTGTCAATGTCTACACATGCATTGCTGTACACTAAAGAATGCCACTGTAGGCTAGTACTTGTGTGTACAAGTACTAACCTACAGTGGAGTTAATTAGTTTCTTGTGGTGTAATAGGACCATATGTGTAGGCCCTGAGACTTTACGGTGGATCTAATTAAACAGCTCCACAGTAAACAACTTATGTAGATGTGCCCACACAGGCCCTTAGACTTGAGCACTATTGCACTTTAGGAGTCATATTCATCAGAATATAAAATCTCTAGCTTAGGACCATTTTTCTATAAAATTAAATCTGCCTTTATTCATAACTTTAAACTTTATCCATATCCATAAACTTCATCCATAATAGTGGCATTTAAGCCAGGTAACCAAGTTTCATTTGGTTTCTTCCTTCACAGACTTGATTATTCACACTCCCTTGATATTTAAATAAAAATTATTAAAAAATAAACACAAATAAAACTCCCAATACACCTTTGTTTCAGCAATTACAGAGTTTTATGTTTGCATTGGCATTCTTTATAAATTACACACAAGGGAAATATGTTTTTTTGGTTTCTCACCAAGTACAGACTTCAATACTGGATTAGTATTTATTATTCATAATGCACTATATAGTAGATATACACAGCAGCAACAAGATCTTTGTCTCCAAGAGAGTGGCAGAGAATGTGTTTGAAAGACTGAATGAATATGACTTTTCAGATAAACTGTTCAAAATCAAATGTTCTAAGTACTCTATTTAAAGGTGTAAAGTGGGCAGCTGTAATATAAGTTGGATTCAATGAGTGCTCCAATATTCGGCTTTATGGGATTTTCGATTATAATTAATGGAATCATAACTGAAGATGTAAACACAGACAGAAATGACTGTACTATCAAACACCTGCTTCATAATTATTTGAATAACAAAATGTTTTTGAGTCTCCCACTTATTTATAATCCTGGCATGTTTTGAAATTTCTTTCTTTGTGACAGGCAGCTTAATGGGATATTATCAACTTCAAAATAAAAACTTGAAACAGCACTAAAAATGTTGTGTTTACTCTTTGGGCCCTTTTAGAACTTCATTTAAGGAAATCTCTGCATGGTGGAGTGGCTTATGTGAATCTGTAGCATTGACCCACCCCTTTGCTCTGGAGTCCACACACAGGAGCCACATCTACATGAGACGCTGACTGTGCAGTAGCCTGGGAATACTGTGCAGTAGTGTCGCATGGCAACGATTATGATGCAATACTACTGCACAGTAAAGATGCTTGTCAGCACTACTGTGCAGTAACTTGGGTTATTGTGCAATCATTTAGTACTTTATACAAGTACCTGTATCATTTAGTACTTGTATAAAGTACTAAATGACTGTGCAGTAATGACTGCACAGTCAGCATCACATGTAGACATGGCGAGGGAGGAACTGCAGTAGTCTCACGAAGAGGGCATTGTGATGGCACTCAAAATTGTGTTGGTCAGAAGTCACCCACAACCAAGAAGCTTGACAGAGTTCTGACTGAATGAAAATATTTAATAAGAGCCTCTGTATTACAACCGTCTCGTGAGAGCCTCTTAAAGAAAGATAGTCCCACAAAGATCATCCATTCAGCCCTAAGAAATATATGGAGAAAGGTTAATATAGCCATAATCTATACTTTTGTTCAAACCTCTCTCTAGTTCAGCTGTATTCTGGATAAGGGTCTAAGTGTTTGGCTACTCAAGTTCTGAACATCTTGAAACTCACTCAGCACTGATGTTAGCAGTTGTCTTTTTATGAGGGAAAGAGAGATTGAACATTGCAATTCCCATGATTTCTCTAATGTTGCTCTAAGGTCAAGAAATGCAAATAATCTTTTTACATCCAAAATGAAATGCCAGTAAAGTTTGCCTAGGGGGAAATAGTTAAATTAAACAGTAGTAATGTTGCATGGGGGGGGTGGGGGGATGACTATGTTACCTACCACTGGGAGTGGCAAGGGAAAAGTTCTAGGCTGTATTATTATTTCTGTGGTTTCTTCTAGTGGTCCAAGAAAATCACTGTGCTCAGGTAATGTCCCTGGTTGCATAGCTCAGGAGAGCCACAGTGCCAGGGAATGGGGAAAGCAAAAGAATATTGCATTGGGTCTTTCATGAAGATGGCAGTAATCTGTTTCAGGTCCATAGACAGATTTTAGATTTTTGGGGAGATTTTCTACCATGAGGATAAACTGTCCTTCCCTGTCCATTAAAAGTTCCTTCTTGTCTCTACTTGTATAGGAAGGGCTAAACTTGAGAGACTGTCAGCAATATCACCTAAGGTGACTGTAACTGAGAAAGATAAGAGATTTTTTTTCCTATTCCCAATGCGGTTCTTTTGTGTATTTAATAGCACTATGTATAACATCAACATCTGTGGCAGATGTGGGACAGAAACTGAGAGTGAAGAGTTAGCAAGTAATAGACAGGGCTGGATATAAAGGGAAGGGGGTGTGGGGTGGGAATAAAAGAGTAAGCCAGATGATATTTGAGATTTTGTTTTCAGATTTGCTCAAAAGGTACATAGATAGGTTTGTTGTGGTTTAGAGCAAGATTTTGACTTGAGTGTGAGGCAAATCCTTACCCCTAACCCTATTTCTCTTTCCACAAGGGGTTTCTATACAATTTTAATTTGGCATCTTTAGCAATCTTATATTTAGTTTGAGTAGTACATTTTCATTTCATTCATCATTTAAAGACAGATAATCAGAAAGTCATTACATTGGCTGACACTGGGCCCTTCGCTCGATTGTATCGTAATTGAGCACTGCAGAGCGTGTGCCAGATCTAATGGATAATGAATATATTATGTCAGTAGAACCACCTCAGCTAGGCTCCTGGGGGATAAGAAGGGGCTGCTATAGTGACATAGGGTCACAGATGTTGTGCTGATTTACTGATGGAGTGATTGTGTAATTAGGTAATCAATGATGGGTGCAGGACTAGTGGGTAGCTCATACTATACATTTTAAAGACTACATAAGTCGATGACTTATACTTCGGACAACATAATTTAGGAAGACAGTATTTTGGTTTGGCTTAATTCCGTGCAAGCTCTTGACCATACTTTCCAAATGCCCATGCCAAAATGGCACAGGAGAATAAATAAGGTTCCAAAGCTACTCATACAATATACTGTTTTCACAGGCTTTTTACAACATTAGCCATCTATTTAGAAAGTTCATATCTTTCAGTGTGAATAAATCAAATTCACATTGCTTTGTAACAGACAAAGCTTTTAGCATTTCACAGCTACAATGATGAGACGTAGGCTTTGCAGTGAACATGAGAAACATCTCACAAAAATATTCTGTGAATTTCACAAAATCACCTGTTCTGGTGTGCTGAGTGACAACAGTATATATATATATATTTTTTATGAAAAGTGCACATGATAGGGTTCACATTTTTAATCCTTGCTAAGGCCAATATGCTTGTCTGTGAGAGACAAGACTTATTGTAGGAGACTATAGTCTGCTTCAAACAAATGAAGTTGTAAGGCTGAGAACTTCATAAATGATGATAAACTGCTATAAATTCAGATCTGGTCTGCCTCCTCATCTAAAGTGAGATGACTCTATAATGGCAGTTTCACAGCTAAAGGGTGAACTGTACCTTATATCATAAAGTCCCCCATGAATATGTCCTTTAAGTAACAGGCCTGACTTTCTGCACTCTCTCAAGGTAGAAATCTAAGCACTGTTAGGCTGGATCTCTGGGTTACATCCCTCTGGTTCCCTACCATGTTAATGACACAGGTCCACTTTGGTTTTGGCATGTCCTTCAGGAGTTTGGGACAACCTAAGTTTCCAGTGACAAGGAAGTGGTCTTCAAAAGCCATATTTCTCCATACCTCATAAATACAAAGCATGTAGACCTAAGATAAAAAACCAAAACATTAGAAGACCTACAAGTATGGGTGTTACTTGCACTGACTAACTGCATCTCTGAAGGAAATACCTTATCCTTTTGCAGTTCTTACCCTCCCCATATACCTGTCAGCCTATCAACTTTGGCTGTAGTCTCTCTGAGCTCACATATTCCCACTTTCTTTTCTAGAGCCTTGAATGGTTTGGGGGATCCTCTTGGATCCTGTGTTATAAAACTTGGGAAGAGTAATCCACTATAGTCTGGAGGAAGCCAGTTAGAGGATATTTCCTAGTGAATAGCTTTCCATTGCTATGCCAGGACTCTTATCTGTGTAACCATTGTACTTTTCCTGTCTGGTTCCTTTAACAACCCTCTTTGATCAAACTCCATATCAAGTAATCCATCAGCAAAAAAGCATAGAGGCCTGCACCATATTCATAACAAATAACACAGGTAGTGCCCAGCTCTTCAGTAACAAATCATTCATAAAGAACAATGTAACTTTGATTCTAACAGATGAGTGCTTTAGTAGTTTGTCTGGGGTACAATACCTTTCTGAATATATAAAATAGATTAGGAGCTGTGTATTATTATAAACTTATTTGTATCCCTCCTCAAGGTAGCATGCATAAACCCTGCATTATCTAGTTCAACTGAAGATCCAGAAAACTTTACACAGTTTTAGAAAGGTTGAATCCTGCGAACAGTTCGCTAGGAGTAACATTTAGTAGCTAGAAGTAAAAATGGTACTTTAATATTAAATATAGTTGTCACCAATAAATCCTTTTGTCAAAAGAAGACCATATGATGCATGTGCCAGCAACATTATGTTGTTCAATATGTAATTTAACAATACTGGGGCATATCTACACATGAGATCGATGTGCATGAATATACTCTGGGGCGTAATGCTCTGGAGATTATTTGTGTGCAGCAGGTAGAGCCCTGCCAGAGCAGCTTAGGCTGGCAGGAGATTGCAGGGGCAGTTAGCCTGCTAGCTCAGGGTTTTCCATCAAGGCTCCATGTGCTGTGGAAGAGTTGGCTGAGGCATGAGAGTGTTTCAGCATAGGGGTTGCTGACAGGTAACCCTCATGCTTATGTTGAAGAATCCTTGTGCCCCAGCCAGTTGGGATAGTGTCCACATGTGCACTACTACACATGAAAAACCTCCACAGTAGGTGAAAACTTGTATTTATAAGTCCTAACTTGTTGCTTTGTTTATTAGTTTAGTGTGCCCTAATTGGGGTGCATGTATAAATGCTGAGATATTTACTTTGCAATTAATTAGTCAACTGCACAGTAAACATCTTGTATAGATGCACCCTTGAAGTAGTATCTTCAGGCTTTTTTTGTGGCTGATTATTTTCATATGAAGAAGTCACTTTTGTGTTCAGCTGAAGGTTTTAAAAAAACTTGATCTCTCCAATTTACCTCCACTTACCTTTCAGACCACATAAGTAATGGAGCAGATCAATCTGCTGCCTGCCAGGGATAACTAGTTTGTTAAACCAAGCTTATTTTTAAAATAAGAGGGTACTGCCTCAAGGACTGCTTAAGAGTTCTGGATAATGTGGGCAACCACAGATTCATCAAACACCTATTCACTTGCATTTTCTCCATGCCTAGAGCCAAAACTTCAGCTCTCAGGCTGTGTCCAGATAAGTGCAGACGTGAAGTATGTGGAGCTGCAGACCTGTCTGCAGCCCTACAAACCACACATGTGGGGTGGGGAGAGGGGGGTTGACTCTGGCTGCAGCCCTGGGAAGCCCCAGGACCTCAGGTAAGGCTGCTGGGGCCAGCACAGCTGTTGGCCCCAGCCTTTCCTACCCTGCCTGGGGTAACCTGCCACATGCCAGAGCATGCATTGTACAGGCATTCCCTGGGGACAAGTAGCAGCGGCACAAGGTGTGCTGCTGCTACTTATTGGCAGGGAAACAAACATCCATGCTTATCTGGATGCGGCCTTAGAGAGCTTCCAGTCCTGACTGCCTACTGCCTCTTAAGACAGCAGTTCTTCTCACCTCACAGGGTGCTGACAGAAGTAAGCAACAGGAGTTTCAGAAATCTCTTCAGCCTTTTAAAAGTTCCAAAAGTCACAATATTTTTCTTGTTGCATAGCCAAAGCCATTTCCTGCAAGGCCAGGAACAGTGTGGGTTGTGTTCCTATTTAAGGTAGATTAAATTGCACACTACCAGTGCTATGATGGAGGTTAAATGGGCCAATGCTGTTGTTCAACTCTGATCCCAGGTAAGAGTTCCTTCATAAAGGAATCTGGACAGATACCTCCATAGCTTCATAGTCAAAGATAAGGGAAAGCAGAGTCTCAGGATAAGCTCTATATTTGTATTCATCAAATCAACCGGGAGATACTATCCAGTTATGACATCTAAACCACTTAAATCTCTTTATGACTGTCCAAGCACTGAGCATGGACAGCCTCAAAAAAAATCAAAGTCACAGTACACAAAAAGGATTTTCTGGCAGAAAATAGATCAAAGCAAAGCCTTCCTTAGTATTCCAGTGCATCCAGACTGCAAGGAATTCCTAAGGATACCCTGAAAAAATTGTACTGCTATTAACAAGGTTAAGTAATGGTGTTTAGATTCTGTAATGCCCAAAGAAAATTTTCTGTGGTAATGAAACCATCCATATATTTCTAAAAGACTCTATGAAAGAAAAGGGTTTAATATATATATTATATATTAAAGCATAATTGTTAATATATATTAAAGCATTGTGTGTGTGTGTGTGTGTGTGTTTGGATTATGTAATACCCAAAGAAAATTTAGTATGGTAATAAAACTATCCATATATTTCTAAAGACTCTTTGAAAGAAAATGATTATATATATTACCATACTAAATTTTCTTTGGGTATTACATAATCCAAACACTATTATGTACCCTTGTTAATAGCAATACTATTTTCATACAGTAATAGCAATATATATGGTATAGCAGTGTTAATAGCACACACACATGCACACATACACATATTTATATTTAGCCTGCAAGTGCTAAAGGCTCTCTCATAAATCTGTGTTAACCCTCTTTTCTTAATTTAGGTTTCCTATGACCTTACAGATTTTCTGGTTGATGGGTGAATTTGAACATTGCTCTGACCCAAAAGTTAAAGGGAAACAATAAAAAAAAAAATGATACAAAGACATATCTCTGTTTGAAGAAGCATCAAGCGGTGCTTACTTGAAGTAAAGCCTGTTTTAAGATTTCTTTTGTAGTATGAAATAAAAAAAAAAAAAAAATACACTTTTAATTCAAAAGTGGCCATTAATGGTAGGTGCCTATTACCCAACCCATAATTTCCAGAGGTGATCACCCACAAATCCAGGTAAAGTCAATGGGAGTTATAAGTGCTCAGTGCATTTTAAAGTCAAAATAATGCAAGATGTCAAAACTGGTCACCGCAAAACTGTTCTTTAATCTCATTTTCCCCACAATTTCTGTATATATACACACACAATACTGACACACGTCACAGTGCTGTTATAAGTGTTAATGTATAAACATTTGCAGAATGCTAAGTACTTGAAACTGAGTGAGTAGGATGGTGGAAGTCCTTGAAAATACAATATAATATAGTGTGAACAAGGCTGACAGAGACGAGACTAAGAAACAAAGAAAACAGGGAAACCAGAAGAAGAGACATTGTAATGTGGGAGAAGAAGGGGTATTCAACTGAAATTGTGCGACTATGATGGAGAAGAACAATATACAGCAAGGGGGAGTTCGCTTTTCAAAATAAAGAGGGAACGGAAGGGAGAGAGAATAGCAGTGGGAGAAAATAAGCAGCCAAAATAGAAGAAGAGGTTGAGATGAGGATGGTGGACAGAAAAAAGAAAGGAGGCAGGAATGGATGAATTAACTGGAAAACTAGGGTATACATAACTTTCAGATAAGTACATTTTACATTAGTTATCTTTAATTTACACTACTTTCCTGCAGAAAAGTTGGGATTTTTGGTACAGCTTATTTTAGTATGGTATCCTGGGTATTTGGAAAAATAACGCAAATATGAGAACCCCCTCCCCCCAAATGACTGTACATGCAATATCTTCAGGATGATGAAAGAATGAAGATATTTTCTGGGGAAATTTGAGAGAGGGCCAGTTCCATCTCTATCTATTAGTTAGCTTAATGAATGTTGGCATGTAGGAGCAATTTTATTCGAGTCTGTTCAAGTCCCTGAAAATCTATTAATGCATCTAGTGTTATAACACATGGTCATCTTACCCTTAACATAGCATCCCAAAAAAGCATAGAGGATGACCCACCTTTTGTGAGAGCAGCTTTTCAGGAATTCAAGTAGGATGGAGTAATAGGATTGTACTTAATGCATGGAATACAGTCTGCTGCAAAGTGTTTTCGATCTTTAATCACACAAGCCAGGTCTTCTGCTTGGATAAGATAACATTCCATCTTTCCTTGTGCTTGTCTTCATAGAAGACAACTTTAATTTAGATGAGTATCCAGTGCTTCTGCCATCTCCTCTATTTCTATGTAATCTGTTTCTGGCCTTTGTGGCTAGGGACATTCAAAAAGCCTGAGCCTGAATTGATTCAGCCTTTACAGGTTAGTTTAACCTGGGTAGGCTGAACTGGTTTCTAACCATATAGACAATCTCTCTGGACTGAGGAAATTCAGGCACATGCCTGCCGTGGCTCAGGCTGGAAGCTAGGGGGTGCTAAAACAACCCTCCCTGCCCTTCCACAGACCTAAAGTGGGGGGAGGGGGCATGGCCATCCCCCAGCAGGGCTCTGATTAGGGAGGGGTGTGAACCCCCCCACCTCTGTCTGCAGTCCCAGGCTTTTCCCCCACTGGTGCTCAAGGGGCGGGGGTATTGCCAGGCTAAAGCCTTAGGCTAGCACTCTGAGGCAAGGGGGAAAGTGTGCATTGTATGCACCTGTTGATGATACACAGCTTTTCACTCTCACTCCCTACTTCTGTATACAGTCTGCAACAAGCTGACAAGGAAGTAAGCTGGGAGAGGGAACAGGACAGGGTGGGGGGGAGCTGATAACAGCATTTATTACCCTTTTCTCAGTGTTTAGTCCCCCATTAAGAAAACAGAGAGACATTACCAGCTTTCTGTTGATTCAGCACAGACCCAGCATGTGGTCTGCTGGCTAATGCACAAACACCTCAGCAAAGGCAAAGACAGGGGGGAGGGGAGAATTTTTGATTAGCAGAGAGTGGTGAGGGGGAGGGAGGGAAGCAAATAGCTTTTCTTAAACATTTCCAAGGAAGGACATTAAGCTACCTGTTGATTAGCTCCAACAATCCTGTCTGCCTTTGTCTTTCCCACAGCAGGGACTGTAGCCAACATGTGATCTGCTAGCTAATCTGGAGTTGTCTGTTAAAGCAGAGGGATGTAGCGAATAATCCCTTCTTATCATGGAGAAGCCAGGCAGATGCAGAGGGGAGGGGCCAGCCCTGATGTAGAGTAGAAAGCTCTGCCCAGCCCAGCCCAGCCCAGCCCAGAGAGTAGCTGGGATGCTGGGGGAGTCTGGTTCATCTTAAACCAGCAAGGGGTCTGGAACAGAAATTACATAAACTAGTTTGACCCAAGTCAGTTAAGTCTGATACTACATTCAACCAGGTATATCAAAACAGTTTCAGCCATTTTCAAACTGGTTTATGTCCACTGAACATCTGTCCTGTTACAGGTTTAAACCAGTTTCTGATCACTTAAAACTGGTTTATGTGCAATGTCTGTCCCTAGCCTGTTAGTTCCTGCTGTTTCAGTCATTTGTACAATATATTATCTACTTCTACCCCACAAAGATATTGTTGTTTACATGCCTCCATTATAACTAACTGGTGATATTAAATATTGACTTAGGTTTTTGCAGACACTATAGTCACCTCATCTGGTCTAAAGACAGTTATGCACAAGGCATAAGTCCCACTGATAGTGGAAAGGACTAAGAGTAGATCTGATGAGAAAAACAAAATGAAACAAAAATGATTTCTGATTTTGGGGAAATTCTAACATTTAAATATTTTTATTCCAAATTGGAAAACAGCTGAAATTTCTAAATTCCAATAGAATAGATCATTTGAAATAGTTTGATTTGAGATTATTGAATGTTTTCCTTTTGACAGGTAAAAGTGCTTTGTTTCAATAATGGTGAAACATTATGTCAGATGGAATATTACATTTTTTTAAATAAAAGTTTAAATAAAATTAAATTAGAACTATAACATCTAAACAAAATACCTCAATATTGCAGTGAAAGGAGAAAATCTTGATGATTCCTTTTGTCTTCTTCCCTTAAAAATGGCATCAAAAGCAATATAATTTTCATTGGAAGAACTTGTTTTCAGTGCAATCACATTTTCCCCTTCAAACTGTTCCATAGTAATTTTTTCAACCATATTTAATTGAGAGCTTTTTTAGCACAATGTTCATTGGCCTCTCACTCAACAGTGGGCTTTTAAAATGACATGTTTGCCATTGGTGTTCTTAATATGTATCTTTATTCCCCTGAAGTAAATAGAATTTCCTGTTCTTAAAAAACAAAGATAATATTTTCTTACATCGACTCAAACTTGGAGCCATTTTGAGAGCACTGGCTTTTTAATGGCAACCAATGAAATTATTGTTATTACCAGGTTTTAGTAGGGATGGATACCTGAAGTGAAGGTGCTGTGTGATCCACCTGCAAGCTCCTTGCTCTCATAAAGAATTATTCATGTTATCACCATGTGTGTTTGCCTTTGTTCAATGGTTATTTTAATTGGTTTGAGCACTCAGCAGTTAATCCTTAATGTCCTTAATCCAGCCCTAATGTCACCACATGCTGCCATGCCATCCTGAGCCTTTTGACAATTGTGCTGCTTTATTTGGCAGTTATTGACACGATGCTGCCAATTCTGTAACATGCTGACTGTTATAATGCCTCTCCACTCTTACCTTATTGCTGTCCCAATGCCTTTTACTTTCCCGCTTCTGCTCTCTATAGTATATGAGAATACTCATTACAAGAGAAGAAAATCACTGGATCCCAAAGATCCAGTAGTTTTTAAATATATTTCCTAAGAGTCCACCTCTTGTGTGTCTGACAAAGAACTGATCATTTATTTTCCAAAAATATCTGCATTTCAAGAAATAATGTAAAAAGGACATGCTTGGAAAATTAATCAGGTCATAGGAACTGGATGTTCTACTTCTTTTGAGTTGAATATGTCTTAAGCAACAGCATGCAGTGTGCAGTATACAACCTTCCCTTCATCATGTTCTAAACTTCTTTGTCCTTGCTAGCCAAGCAGAATATATGTTACAGCAAAGTGTGTGATAGAGATGATTTTTAATGGAATTTTTCATTGCTAAGGAAGTAATGATACAGCAGCTTCAAAGCAGTGTCTTATTCAAGAGATGAACTGTCATTTCATTCAAGCAGTAAACTTTCTTCCTTGTGTAAAGCAAAACATTCAGTGTTCTCATCGTTTGAGAACTATAACATTACCAAAAAGGCCTTAGACAACATTATTGCATGCTACAAATCAATCTTGCAAGTTCAAATGATGAAATGCAAAATGTCAAGCATATACGTTTTCCTGTCAAAATGCTATTCTTCTCCCATATATTTAATGTACATCTTATGCATCTTCCAGCTCGCCAACATGTAAGATTTCTTGAAGGCATAAAGACAGTTACTACTGCTGTATTTCTAAAAGGACAAAAGTAAAGGAAGTTGTTGAAATGTTTCTTGCTACAGATCCTCCAAACCCTGATTTGCTAATTTAAGAGAAAAAACAAAATGCTAATGCTCAACACATACTTAAGTCTCTCAAAGCAGTTCATATAATATTTAGTTTTGGATCCAGTCCACTTAGGTTCCAAGCACTTCCTATGAGAAATCAACTTACAATTAACTCTTATCTCCTTGCAAGTTCAAGGCAAAGCCTCTCAGCATTCATGATGGGGAGAGTAAGTATTATGGTTCACATTTTATTTATAGACTAGCTAAAGAACAAAGAAATTAAGTGATTTACACTGCCTAAGGTCACAACAGACCTGATCAAGTAGTAGTCTGTAGGTTGTGATTGAGGTTACATAAATTTTACTGATAAAGATGTGAAAGGTTTTCTGGGATATTTGGACTATCAATGATTGAAAGTTGGTATAGTTTTTAAGGCCTCTATATAGCAACTCACTTTTGCATGTACCTGGTTTAAAGGATATGGAACTAGCTCCATAGCATGAGTATGAGTGTGTACTTTGGGCAGAGTAGGACATAAAAGATTAATACATTTATTACCTTAAAGAAATTAATGATGATACTTCAATGAAGATGTCACAGACATTTCTTAGGCATCGTGTAGTATGAAATACATTTACTGCCTTGTAAAAAACAACTTAGACTTTAATGTTAAAATTTGTTTGCATCATTCTCAGCATATTGAAAGTACAGAATAGAATGGTTTTCGGTTTTCTTATCTACTCAGCTCAAAATATTCCACTAAAAATCCTATAGTAATATAAATGTTTTCACTATTTAAAGGGAGGATGAATCTATTAGAAATTGGAATTTGTGCTTTTTCCCCTTGTTGAATATGCATGCTGGCTTTGTGCTATATTTCATTCTTAATTTCAGTTTTACATGGCCGTCTAAAAGCATTTCACAGGTGTTTGCTGGAACTCATTAGACTATTTGGAACTCCTTCATGCTCCCTAAAAGGCAATTAAAATGTGTCTGCAAATTACCTCATGTGGTCTAAAGCACAGCTGCCTCTCATCCCCCTGTTACTACGCTGTGTGTCCAAACAGAATAGAAAAGCTGCTTTGATACCTGCAGTTTACAAAGGCAAAAACTGTCTTCATAGGTGATGAAAATGCTCTGCACAGTTTTTAAATTTTTCTGTCCATTCGCCTTTGTTGCCGTAATGAAAAGAAATGTTGATAAGGAGTTAAGAGACACAAGTAGTTAATTAAGTAGACACTACAGAAGGTATGAAATCGGGAAGTCCTTAAATAATTCAGAGTTATTCTCTATCTATGTATAGATTTATAGATAGATATAGAATAACTCTTTGAATTAGTTAAGGACTTCCTGATTCCATATTTCATACACATACACACACGTATATACATACACATACAAATATATATCTATATTTATATATGTATATATTCGTGTGTGTGTGTGTGTGTGTGTGTGTGTGTGTGTGTGTATAGATAGATGCTTCATAAGAATATATAAAATGCACCCACAAACACATGGTAGATAAAGTGATTTAAATGAATAAGACAGACTAGGACTGACATCTTAGGGTTTTTTGCTTCTGTTTAGAGGTGAAAACAAACCCCTGCTCCCAGAAGATAACCTTAGAGTACTTGTTAATGATCTGTGAAGGAACTGAAAACTCAATTTTAATTAGTAAATTTAGGTATGTTCAGAAGGCATCAAATTCTGAAGATTTTTCTCAATTGTCACTTAGAAACTTGCCAAAGTAAAACTCCCATCAACATCAGTGAGCATTGTGCAGGAGTATAGACTGAATAAAAACATGAACTGTGTCTATATGTATATGCAGCCATATAATATTATTTAACCTATTTTACATTTTGTAAATTACCACCTAACATTACAGAACTCTATATCTAACTTAAGCCATCTGGCCCTTGTTACTGGAACTTGTGATTTCCAACTTTGTCGGTACCTGGTGTATTGGGTGTTGTAGCAGAAACTAATATTGTATTAGTGTTGTGTAGCATTTGAGTAAAGATAAACCGCTGAAGAAAGCCAGTTGTAACGCAAGTTATAAAAACACTAACATGAGCTGTGAATCCTACGGCAAGCATTTGAATGATGGTTTCCTTAGCTTCCAGTCCTAAAATACATTCATAACCTTATGTACATGAATTCATTCAATTCAGCCAGATAATGTAAATGTAGAAAGCTAAGTAGAGTTTGAAGTATTTGCAGGATTGGAGACTTACATTGCAAATGAAGAGGGCAGGGACCTGGAGTTGAAAACTGAAACCCCTTATTCACATGATTTAAATTGTTGTGTCCACATGTGGAAAGATAACAGTATTTTCAGAGTAACAGCTGAAGAAAGTCTATTTAATCTCTGTTGCAGATGTGAAGTACCTATGCAGAATTGGTGCAATAGGATATTAATAATTTACAGAGATACTCCATGTATGTACATATCTGAGTGTGTCTCTATTTTGTATCAGATATACATATATACAAACATACACACACACACACACACACACGGCAAATATATTTAAGTTTTACACATAGACACACACATACATTAAGCCAACACTTATCCTTGAATATACAACTATAGCTTGTATTGATTTAGGAGCTGCCTATGTGTGCATGTGTAGAACACACACAAAATATATAAAAAGGGAAAATGTGATCATCTATATATAGTTTTAGGATGAAAAATGGTTTTGGTTTTCATGATGACATTTTTCTTTCTTATGTTATTTTATAAAGTATATATACTGTGTATATATAAACATTAGTCTTTTTATGCTACATTTAGATAAAGATGTACAGAGGTTATCAAATGGCCATGATACTTCAAAAGAAATCCTGTTATTAAGGAACAAACACTGTAACTGTAGTACCTGTAATCCATCAAATGTTTCTATACTACAGTGAGATACTTGTAAATATATTAAGAAATATTCCTTTTGTTTACTGCATGATGAACTTGACTCATGAAAGAACTCAGTGTGATTATATTTCCCACACATTTATTGTTTTTGACTACAACATAGCTGCTTTAAACTGCTTGTATCCAAGAACAAACTGCAACCCTTTGTGTTTCATAGCAGAACCAACATGCTGAAAATAGGGAGGAATTATGTGGAATAAAAAGGGAAAATGACTATCCAAATCCTGACAGCCTTTCTGCAGGGTGCTATACACAATGAGTAAAGTCAAATAGGGATCAGGCTAGCTAGCATATGGACTGTACAGAGAACATGGACCGTGAACCAAATCCTGCTTTAACATTTATTACGTTCTGTACTTACACACAAATATTCAAATCTGAAAAGCCTATTTTAAAATAGTCTTCAAAGGCTGCAATTCTAACTTACAGATTCATGAAATGTCCAAATATCTCCTTATTTATTCAGAGGGAAAGGGGCAATGTATTTTTAAGTACTGATTTCCAGAAATCTCTTTCCCAGTGCTCGAGTCTAAGCACCATTATGTTCTCAGTTATACATCAAAAGTAATTCTGTTAAAGAGTTTAGCTTTAGAAGACAGGAACTGAAAAATCAGAATCAGATCACCTGCCTTTACAAGGAAACTGAATAACTTGAAAATCTTTCCACTGGGAGCATTTCCTTAGTTAGAAAATGGAAACCGTAGTGATAAGGGTTAAGATGCTGTCCTTCCCCATGCCTTCCCATATAGTTTGCTTGAAAAAGATAACGAACTATGACAAAGGCATGGACTGAGGAAAGAAAAAACTCTTAGATGACAGATGTCTCCCTCCATATCATCATTGCCTATCTGTATAAAAATGTTACGCTCCCTTATTGTGCATGAACCTACTACCTGAACATGGACAATATATAGCAAATTTTATCTATTCTCAGAGACGTATTTAAAGTAAGACTTAGTCTTTTATAACTAATTATTATATAGACTTCTGCTGATCCTGCATGTTTCTTTTTTAAAATTGTTTCTGTTGTTTTTAAGAAGCCTGTATGCAAAAATATTAAAATAAGTAATTAAAAACAGGGAATGAGAATTTCTGTAAAGCATGGGTGAAAGGGAGAATGGGAGCAATTTTTTACAGGGATGTGTGACAATGCAAACATACCACGCAAATGCCATTTCCTTTCTTATTTCATTGAAGATAAATCCTGCTCCTCCACTGTGGCCAAGGGAAGTGCTACCTGCAGAGGAACTAGTACAGCATTTTGGGGGGAGTAACAAGGGTGAATTTTGTAGGCTCGTGAAGTGTATGTGTAAGCTCCTTATGCCACGGAGGTCAGTTCTTCAGGCGTTTCCCTCCATTTCCCCGACTCATGGTTTGTGGTTTGGACAGCAAACTTACTCTTTGCACAGAGCACAGGTACAGCATGAGGAGCGACTAGAACCTGAGGAGTGCGGATGAAGCTTGGATTGCCCTACCCTGCCATTATATCTTGCTTTTTTTTGCTGATTCAGTCAGGAGGAGGATTTATACCATGCTAGGGATAAGCCCAAACCAAAATCTTTAAATAGTAACAATTTTAATTCTGAAACTAGAGGAAGCAAGATTGAAGGAGCTGCCTCTATGGTTCCAGTTCAGCGACGACTGAAATCCTGCATGAGCAGTGATTCTCTCACCAAATATTAGCTTTTATTCCCTATAGTTGGCTAAACCTGAGTGAGATTTGAATCGGAGTACTGAATGTCTATGGCTCATTTGAAGTAATTCAGTACTGTTTCATTTCTGAAAATAAATAAAAGATAAATGCAGACTGTGTTATTTAGGTTAATAGCCATATTGAAGGAATATACCAGGATACTATACCCGCCCCCCCACCAAAAAAAAAAAAAAAAAAATCACAAGAAGCTAATTATTCCCCTTAAATACTGGTCATTTTTTAAAAACTCCCTATTCAATGTTATTCTTAGAATTCAATTTCTTATCACATGCCAGTTGCTCTCAGGCTAGAAAAACTGCTTTTTTCTCTGTGAAAAAGTGTATGTGTATATCAGCTTTAGCCTATGTATCTGCAGTTAGCTTTAGTCCAGTCCAGGACCCTTCAGTTTTTCAGATGCTTTGTTTAGACCAACTAAACATGAAAATGCAAACACTTGTGTGCATCCTGCATGACTGCTTCATGTCTGTTCCTTTGTAAATTCAGCTGTGATTATAGTTATGCATAAACCTTGAACAAGAAGGATAGCAGAGACAGCTTGCATAGAAACCAGGGGAATTTAGAGCAGAGAGGCTGTAGGCAGCAAGGAGAAATCCAGTGCTAATATATGTACACATCTTGAGGGGAAAAAAAGCAAAAGTGAAACTACAAAAGGAGGCAAGGCAACCAGTGTGCTCTGCTCATCCCATTAATGAGTTTATTTTCATTTGTCTCCATAGTAATGGTCCATTATCCTACTCATATAAACTAACACTCTAGTTGATGGAGGGGACATCTGAAATGGAGATCTGAGTGCTGAGTGGAGGTGAGGAAACAGTCTCCATGTAAGAAGGCGTTCACAGATGTATGGTTTAGGCTAACCCCCCACAAATTCTGGTTTGGCTTGGCCCAAAGCAGTATGTTTTCTGCTTTTTCAGTTTGATCAGAACAACAACAAAAAGCATCTCCCTTCTCTCCTCAGAAACAGCGTTCCCTCCTCATCCTCCTCTACTTTTCAGGTGCCTTTGGGATTATTAACCCTGTTTTTCCTTCCTGGATTTATGTCTTCATTTGCTTCTGTGACTGTCTTTCCTGCTACTATTCCCCTGCTCTAATAATATGACTTTCAGAGGATTCTCCTCATCCATCCTTCAGTGTCCTCTTCTCCTTGCCTTTTCCACCTTATTTCCAAACACAGATGTCACCACCCCCTTGAAGTCCCTTCAACTGCTGTTCTCAGTAGAAACTGAAATTCCTCACGGTCTACTGCCTTACCCCTGTCTGTTTCATTTCTTGTGGGTGCGTCTACATGAAACACTATGTCAATCTAGCAACGAGCTACGGCGAGGTAGTGTTGGCAGGCACAACCAGTAACACCACTGCTACTGTGCAGTAGGGTCAGAAATGACCCATGTGGTGCTGGGACTGCACAGTACTTTAGCAAGTACTAAATGACTGTACAGTAACAACTGTGCAGTTGGGTGCATGTGTAGACATGCCCTATGTCGCCCATTTTTACTTCTGTGGTCTGCGCACAATATTTTCTCAGTCTCCTGCTTGTTTTGCATTTGATAACTTGTATAACTTTATCCCAACTCCATAGTTAGTCCAGTAAATGCTATTACACTAGGAAACTCTTGCCTCACAATATTTCTGGACCATCACAGCTACAACAACACTGTTATACCACCTTCTTGCTTTTTTTATGCCACTTCTACCTCATCCCATGATAAAAAGAATGAAGTCCTTCTCTTGCATGCCGAATATCTTGTTTTCACTGTTGGTTCTTTCCCAGGGCTACCAGGCCCTCCCTTCTTGCTGTACCTCATAGCCCAGTACAGCCATGGGATTCCCAAGATTTGGAATTTTCCCATTCTCTTCACCAGAGACTGGGTAAGGTTCTCAGTGGACATGTCTACATGAGCCACTTACTGCACTGTTGACTAATTAGATGTGCAGTAAAGGTCTCAGTGTCTACATATGCATTAGGCTGGAGTGAACTAATTTACAAGTATTTACAAGTACTATCCTGCTGCAGAGTAAACATTTTCTTAGCAGTGCATGTGTAGAAGCATGAGGGTGCCTCAGTGTGCTTGCCTGCTTGCTGGCAGGCTGACCCCCACAGGCTTCCTGCCAGCTGGGGCTGCTTCACCTGGGCTCCACATGCTGTGCTTAAATAAACTGTGAAATTTATTGTGCACAGGTGCACAATCAAATGGCACGCTCAGGAGGAATAAACTCGGGAGGAATAAACTCCACAGTTTTTTCATGCACCATAACTACAGATGTAAACACACCCAGTGGTTGCATCTACACATGAAGCGAATTTGAAACAGTAAACTCTGGAGCAGTTTTACCCAGAATAAGCTACTCCTCCATGGTCCTGCCTTCCTGTGCTTTCTTCACCCAGTCTTTTCTATAAGGACTGGTACGATATTGAATTGAACATGTTAATTTGAAACTCGGTCTTACTTCCATTGATGTCAACAGGGATCTTAAATTCCTTCCACTGGAAACAGTCAGGCTTTTTGGGATAATTTAGTTGGTGAGCAAAACATATTGCCAGTAAAAAAAAGAAAATTTCTTCCCTGTGCTGGCATACCGTGAGCATGAAGGAACAGGAGAGAACATACTGGGCATGCTACGTGTGCCATTAGGGGGCAGCAATAAACAGTGGAATTTATTGCTCTGCAGTTTATTGGTCCTGGGAAGCTTCTGGCAGCATGTCTTCACTTGAACCTGGACCACAGCACCTTGAGCTGGGTAAGAACTGCCCCAGCTAGCAAGGTGGGTTTTTTTTGGTGGGGGGGGGGAAAGGGGTCAGCCTGCCAGCCTGGGGACTCTCCAACAAGGCTCAATGTGCTGCAGAGAGGCTGGCTGGGGCACATGGGTGTTTCAGTGTGGGACTAGCTGACAGATAACCCCAGTATTGATGCACCCTCATGCCCCAGCCAGCCAGTCAGTATCTACTCATGCATTGCCACATGCAAAAAAACCTCAGCAGTAGGGTGGGACTTGTACCTAGCCTTTTGTAGAGTTTATTAGTTTTGTTCACCCTAATAGGGGCACAAGTGTAGAGGCTGAGACATTTATTGTGCAGTTAATTAGGCGTGTAGATTTCCCCACTGATATACTTTTTCATTCCTTGACTTTCCTTCTCTCTGTTATAAAAAGTAGCACAGAATGTTAGAAGTTGACATTGATGTAACCTTATTAAGTAGAAATAAATGTTTAGAAAATATCTGGTTCACATTTGATTAAAAATTAATATTCTATGCTCCTGAATAAATATTTACTTGTTAACCAGATCCTCAAAGTAGTTTAGTATTTAAGGACAGTATAAATATGAAGTCACAGTCGAAAGGGAAGATCAGCCTTTATTCATTCCCGTTTTGCTACCATTTGTGATTTTGATTGACAGAGAAGTGATAACAGCAAGTTTGGAAAGAGAGAGAATACTATGATGTCATAGAAAATATTATGACAATTATATTAAGAGCTGAGAAATGTGACTTTTAAGATACTGTTACTTACAAGGACATAGAAAGCAACTAGAAACTCTTAAACCCAGAGGTCCTGCATGACTGAATTGCAATAATGTATTCTAATGTACATTAACCTGGAGCTATGAATAATCTTGGGGATTAAAAAACCTGATATGACTTCACAATTATTCAGTTATCATTGTTTAAATTCAATTACTTCTCACAATTCATTTAGAATTGAAAATGAAATATCTTCATGTTTTACAACATATCAGTAACCCCCAACTTGCACTCCTTTCCATTAGTAATACCATGAGTACTGATTTTCATTATCCATAAGTTCTTTAAAACTAATTTTTAAACTTCTTCTTTAAATAAAATAATATATAAAATATCTAAGCAAACCTATCTTGGATATTACTTCTATGACAATTAAACACAAAGGTCAAACAGTTCTAAAATGGATCTTTTTAAAGGAAGGAACAGATAGACAGTTTTCTTTGACTAGTGATATTTATACTTAAAATTGTTAGGGAAAGTTTAACTTCATGTTCCATCTTTTAAGTGATATAAACAGTAGTCAGGAAGGATTGTACCCACCCATCCGCAGCATTGCAACATTAGCCAAGTACATTCTGGTATCATTCCTTTTTCCTTTTCTTAGAACTAGGAATTGGTCATTGCTAGAGACAGAACACAGGCCTTTTCAAACTATGACCTGCTGGGCAAATCCAAAATTTTCATTCTGACTGCTTTAATGGGAGCTGCACTGCTTATTTAATCCACAGTTTAGCCTTTTGAGAAGTATTTTCCATATTTAGTATTTATTTTGCAATATTGAATTTTTAACCGAACTTCACTTATCTTGTCATAAGTTTTCTTCAACGGGGAGTTAGCAAGGGAAGCTAGTATTTGACATACCCATATTTACTCAAATATAAAATAACCCTGATAAGACAATCCCTGGATAATTCGATTCTATATATGGAAAATGTATAAATGTGATATAATTTTCCTGGTATAGAATCTAATTATTGGAGGTCTGTCTAGAATTTGTTCCTCTCCCACTGCTACAAAAGAGAAAATAAATCTGGGGTATCGGATAGCCCTTTCCCCTCTGGCCTCACAACATCCTCCTCTTACAGCCCCTTACAGTCCTTACTGTCAGACTTTGCTGTCTCTGATTATATGGAAGTGACACATTTGAAAAAACTGACCTTGAAACAAATATACGTCTAGTAATTTGCAGGTAGTACCTATGGACTTAGTTCATCCAGAATTTATGCATTTTTCATTTTTTGAAGCTGCTGCAAGTTTTACCACAGGTACGCCATAAACACACTTTTATGTAGCACATAGGACAAACCATGCATGATATCAGTCCAAATCTAACAGGCTCATGATTTACCATATAGTTCATTTGGCTGGGACCCAGCAGAGTTAACAATGTTTCAAGACATGGTGACCCACAAGTCAGCAGTATTCACTGTGTGTGCGCATTCCAGATACACCCCCCACTTCCACACCCACAAAGGAGTCATGTGCTAATTAGCACCCCCACTCATGACTGGAACTGAATGTTCTTGTCATGAGTCCTGGGACTTCCATGTGACAGGCTGACAGATGATAGATAAGTCAACATAGGGATTTTGGGTGAACTGTTTGCGGCTGCATTCAGTTATGTTTGCCAGACATGTAAGGGTGGTGAAGAAACAAGAATAATTAGAAATGCAAAAGAAAGGTACAACTCAGATGTGTGAGTGAAGTAAAAATGTATGCAGTATAGTGGCTCACTATGACTTGAAAAAGAGTCCATGCTGAGGGGGGCTGCACGCAACAGGCTCCATCATATCTCTCATTCAGATAGGCTTCAATAACCTTTACTCATAGCAGGTTCCCATCAGCAGCTCAGTCTGTTGGTTAAGATTTTTGGCACCAAGGGGAAGGTGTCAAGGCTGGCTCTGGCTCTGTGGGTTCTGGCCTGGTATTGCAGTGCCTCCAGACCCAGTGCCAGTTCCCTGTGGAGGGAACACCTGCCTGTTTTTTCAAACACACACACACATGCTCCTATCTGTATATTTGCCCAATATTGGCCATGTGTTTAATAGACAATTTTTCCATTACTGAGCACATGCTGATTTTGGAAGCAGTTTAATAACAGGCATTTATAACAGTATTTATTTTGTTTTCATTGTATGAAAATGTAAGGTGAAGGGCTTTCTCCCCTGTGCTGAAGGATGGGGGGAAGGACGTGATCTTGTATTTAAATTAATATGGTAGGTTTCAAATATCTTACAGAGAGCATCTCACAGAGATAGTCTCAAATATCGTTTTACTAGTCTGTAAGAAAGGAATGGACAGTGTCAACAACTGGTGTTTTTACTGCAGTTGTACAGGCCTGGTGGGTTTCATAGGAAGAAAAATAGTTATTTAGGGGACTGATACACATGAAAAAAAAGGTGCTTTACCAGAAGATGAAGCATGTTAGTTCAACCTGGCTCCCCAGCATCTCTATAAACCTGGCATTTCAGTGGGGCTTTTTGGCACTTTTATCTAATAGCTGATTGAATCAGTTATTAGATAAAAGCATCAAAAAGCCCCACTGAAGTGCCCATTCTATACAAATGTTGGGTGAGCCAGGTCAAACTAACACCTAGCACGATGCCTCTTCTGGGCATGTGCTGCACTCAGTGTGGGGCACACTTAGCTTAAAGTAAAGCGCCATTTTTTTGACATTCATAAGCAGCTTTACGTTTTAAACCACAGATAAAATAAAGGTAAAATAAATATCCTTCAATGGTGCTGTTCAGCTTGTATCAGAGAACTGACACCGTATTAGGACTGGCAGCAACTTTATTTATCTCATTCACCCTATGGATGAGATTTCAAACTGATTCTGTGTCAAAAGTAGAGTACAATGATCTGATGAAATATACGAAGACAAATTTGGTACCGATGTAGCAACTCTCCTGAGTTCTGACATCAAGGAGCTAAAATTATTCATTGCCAATTCAAAGCTACAGCACCAGTGGTTTCCAGAGGAGAGATCCAGTCTTCATTATAGTTAAAGAAAATACTTCCTTTGCCTGTAAGTGGGCACCAGATCAAATTGAGTGTTCTATATTTAGCTAAGGAACCCCAAACTTCCATTATTTCAGTTATTTATGTTCCAATATCTAGTGTACACATATAAAGTATACCACAAATGCCTTGGATGGACAAGGCAAATACAGAAATATATATTGATTTTTTTTCCATTGCCAGCATACGTTTTCAAGGATTCCTCTTTAAAACTCATTCTTGAACTTCTTTAGAGAAAACGATATTCAAATACTTGAGCAAACCTACTTTGGATATTAGTTTTCTGTTAAGTAAACACTGTAATCTGATGAACTATGTGAAGATCATTTGGGATCAAATCATTCTAAATGGATATTTTTAAGGAGGGGAGTGAGGGGTAGGAAGGATGCTGCTTGATTGGTATAATATTTGGCAAAATATTAGTAAGGCATCAATAGCAAAGCTGATGAAAACTTGATTCTTAAAGTGTGGTGTTAACATTTAAAAGTCTCTGCTAAATCAGGTATCAACTGTGGTAGTTTATTTGGATTACAATCTAAGAGTGTGGACAGACATAACACTTGAACCATTCTAAGAATGTCACTCATTGGAAACTGGTTCACAATTGTCCATAGACAGAAGTGTCCACATGTACACTGCTAAGCAGAATTGTCACCTTTTCTGGATTCTACAGCTACCACAACACCACCAGGGGTGGCAGAGTACCAAGACCATTATGCCTTCTAGAAAGGGATGGGGGAATTGCCAGATGGTGGTGTGGGTGAGGTAGGAGCGGGGGAACTATGTGATCTCCTGCTAGTGATTCCCAGGGGTCTGTGTTTCAGTCCTCCCCTCCCCACTATAGGATCTCCATGGCTTTCAAACTGTGCCTTGAACACCGCACTGGCAGTTTCACCTCCTGCTAGAAACCGTACCTGGCTCATTTGTGGCAATGGGGAGGCAAGCCATCCAGTTCCCACAGCCTCTGGAAACCCCTCCACTCCTCTCCCTTACCCCAAGTGAGCTGACAATCTGGAGCACAGAATCTCCAGCAGGGAAGCAAAATTAACAGTGCAGCTTTCAAGACAGGGGTTGAAAAGCCATGGAGATCTTGGGGGGGGGGGAAGAGGGGAGAGGCTGAGCATGTATTCCCCCCTAGAATCCACCCCGCCCCCCCAGTATCTGGAAGGGCCAGATCCAGAGTGGGTGCACGGGCAAGTTTGCATCCCCCTTTCAAACCGTACCATGGGAGCAGCATGCCCCAAAGCAGGTAAGAATATCTCCCTACCCTTCCCCTCATCCCCAGCAGCAAGACACCTTCCATTCCTCCCCTGTCTCAGTCTGGGTTGGGGAAAGCTGGGAGCAGAAATCGGGTTATTAGAATCCTGGCTGCATTCCGCAGCAGCCCCTTGCCCTGTATGTGGTTGGGGAGAGAGGTGAGCAGCAGCTGAGTTTTGGATGCCTGGAGTACTGATCAGACACTAGGCACAGGATGCTCTGTGTCCCTACATAACATTGAGCTGTTTCACAGAGGACTGGCTCAAAATAGCACATGATTTTCCTGATGTGCTTTTGAAATATTCCAGGAAGTTTAAGGTGGTCTTAAGTGACCTGTAATCTAGACTCTTGGGATTTAGAATGTATTTAGAACATTCTAAGTGTTATGTCTCTCCACACCCTAAATGGAAGGAAAAAAGTGAGGCAAGAAGGGAAGAACAATTATCCCCATTTTTTCTAATGCTGAACTGGGATATAGAGAAATTAAAACTCCCAATCCAACAAGATAGTTTAGCACTTGCCTTACTTTAAGCATGAGAGCACAGTGGCACTAGAAAATGAGTTTGATATTTTATTCTGAAATGGGTTGTTTTATAGCCAACAATCTTTGGCCTACTGCCAAAAGAAAAGGGCATTTTTGGCCATCATCGCTTTCTGGAAACCACATAGACCCTCGTAGCAGGAGTCCAGAGTCCCGAATAGCTTACGGGAAGCCTCTTCCCACAGGTTCTCCACCCATTCCAGCATTACTGTTATTGTAAGTGGCAGCAAGCAAAGCTGAAAGCCTCTTACAACTTCCTGATGTCACCAGAGCTCATCATATCAAACAAGCTTTGAACTCTGTGAATTGCTTGAGGCTTGGATTTTTTCCTAACTACAGCTGGTCGGATCCTTCCCCCGCCCCCATCTCTTATTTTTTTTTTCTCCTCTCTTTTTTTGTTTCCAGACAGGTCTAGTCCTGATATCCTTCACATTTTCCCCATTCAGCATGCTTCATAGTCCAACCACCATGCATATCCAGTATGCTCTTCTTCATCCTTTCCCCCTTTTTATTCACTACTGTACCTTGTTATCTTTATTTCCTTTCATCCCATTTCTCCCCATCCCCTCCCCCCTTCTGCCCCATCCTGTTATAACCCTCTCATGCTAAAGGAGATTATTCTGGAATGAATATATTTAAAACAAGACAATTCTCAAGCAATTGTTAACCAACAAGTTATTAGCTTCGTGTAAAGATTTATCTTAGTCCTACCCAAACACAAAAGCCTTGGACACACATTCATGTGTAGCGCTATAAATACTGGTGGAAGCAGCAGCATCAACAGAGCAATGACTTTTCTGGGGCAACAGCACCTCTGTGAGAGCCAAGATGAGTGATGCAGCTGCTCTCGGAGCCAGAGGCTCTCCCTCTTTTCTCCTACACATTACAAATGGAACTACAAAATGTAGCATTACAGAGCTGCTACTGTTTTAAACTTATTTTTCAATGCAGATGCCATCTTTGTAGTGCTACAATAGCCTGAACATATGTTATAAGGACATTATAGCACTACAAAAGACATTTTTTCATTTTTTACAAAAATAGTTCCAGTGGCTATAGTAGAACAATTTGCAAAGTGGTTGCTGGTTTACCTCAGTCTGAGGAGACCATAGCAAATGCCTAAAACCTGAGACAATTAGTTTCATCTGGGCATTGTCAGGCACTGGAGCCAATGGAAAAAGAGGAAGCATAAATCATAAATTAATACAATCACACCTTATTGGCTCCTTTGCTTCTTAAAATGGATATTTATTGATATTATAGCATGACAGAGAAGAAGGAAGAACAGGCACTTTGTCCTTGGATGCCATGTATCATGGTTGGAATGAATACAAAGGTTTTTTCTCTTTAATATTGTATAAATAGAAAGGTAGCCAAAGGCCAGGAATATTCTATAACTGACTACTGAATATTATAAAATTAACCTATAGGAAGCAAATCAAACATTATATCTTTTCAAAAAAATCCTAATGATCTCTTCTATGCTTTTAAGAGCATTCTCTCCATATCCATCTGCCTTAGGCTAACCCTTGATTTCCTTGCTTTAGGAGAAATTTAATATACATATAATATTATTGTGGTGTTGTTTTTGCAGTTAGAAGTTACATCCATTTCATAAGACACAACAAGAAAAGATTTTTTTTATTTCTATGAGTCATATGATATATTAAGGTATTAATTGCAATTGTGTTTTCTGGTATCCCCATTTGGCCAAATAGTCAAGTTCTTTACTTGGGACACAATTCCTCAAATACTATACTCATTTGAGTAGGAACTTCTCATGTAAATAACAGTAAGGCCCCCGGCAGACAATCAGTTAAAGGCACCATGGGGTGTGTCCACACATGCAAGCATGTACGCTTGCAGCAGCTCAAAGAGAAGCGGTGCAAATTTGAGCCAGGACTTTTTGCCTCAGTGTACGTGCTCGGACATGCACTTTGTTGTGGAGCAAATTGTGCCACTTGGGGAAAAATAACCCTGCTTTCTCTCTCATACACACACACGCACAGAGCAAGAGAGAGAGAAAGAGAAAATCAGTTGGGAAATGCTTTATTGGAAAATTACAATGTAAAAGGAATGTGGAAATCTACCAGTGTCTCTATCATCATGATAAAATAAATACATTCTAAATACTGATATGTGTTGATGTGTACTTTTGGTTTTCTTCACACATGATGGGCACGTGATGGGGTGTGGAGGGATGTGGGTTGGTATGTGGGTAGGTGTGGGGCAATTGCTGGGGGGGACTGTGGGTGTGGGGGACCTTGTGGGAAGGGCTGCTCAGGAGGGCTGAGTTCCTTGACCCCCACAGGGTGCAGCCTCCCCCCACAGCACATGGAATGCCTCCCCCAGGGCCCCAGCTCCCCCCTGGAGGGCCCCAGCCCCTATCCCCTATACGACCCGCCCCCCAGTCCCAGACACCCTGGAGAGCCACAGCAGTGTGGGGAACATTTTTTCACTCCCACACATGCCAAAAAGGGGTTTGAGGTAGGGTAAGAGGCATGTGTGTGCTCATCTGGATGCACCCATGGAGTCTGATGCATGATCTTGAAGAGAAAAATAGGGGATATAAAGGTGTTGGGTTTTGTACCAACAGAGGACAGAATAGCAGAAAACTGGAATGTCCTCTATGATGGTCACCCTAATCACATCTTAAATGTAATGTCTGCCAGGGACCTAACAGGATCAGTTCCTTAGTCCTTACTCAACTCTCATTGACTTCAAGCCATACATGACTAAAAACTGATGAAGAAGTATAGGATCTATCATCTCATAGCATCATTAAGATTGGTTTGTACACCTGTGACACTCACCTACCCTGTGGTAGATTGTTCCTCTCTATTTCCTAGGTTTGAAAGGTATGGGAGTGCTATTGATACAAGAGATAGCAAGCTCATGGCAACTATGGAAGAAGTTGTGACTGCTCCTCATTACAGTGTCCACAGCTGTTAGAGCCCTCCTGAATCTGTTATTTACATACACCTGTCAATCTTTCATCTTAGCTTAACTCTTTGGGAAGGGACTACCTACTTATTTATTTATACACTGACTGACACAAAGAAATAACCTGTCCTCTGGACACATCACAATACATCAGGAGTTCATTGGGACTAGATATGTTAATCTTAAAGTTAGGCATTTTCTCAGGCACCCTGCTCTATCCAGTCCTAAGGGGCATGATTTTTGTTCCAGGTACTGAATTAAGCCACCTTTGTTCCATTTCTTCCTCATATATATTGATATTGCTTGAGTTTTTCATAAATATCTTAGCCCCTTAAAATATCTTTCATCCTAAATTGGCAAAATTAAAGTGTTACTGGAAAACAAGTGTTTATAGAGAAAGTTCTGAGAGACTTACCAATCAGCATCTCACGAAAAGCATTTGATTGCTTTTTACATTAGGCTCTTCAATGCAAGAATATATAAACCAAATGTCTACTACTGATTTTGTGCTTTTTCAGAGCACTAACATTTTAACAGCAAAAATGTTAAATATCAAAGTAATAGATGAGGATTCCTCTAAAAGGCAATTTCACTAAATACCATTGGTATTAATCTTTCTGAATCTTAATTATACCCTTTTGACATATTATCCCTATCTGACCTTTCTTCCAGAATTCTAGTGAATAACTGTAAGAGATGTATGCAAACTCTGCTATGGAAATCAGTAGAGGAGCATTATTTTAATGAAACAGAACAAAGTGGGTAGGTGCACAAAGCTTATATGTGATACAGAAAGCTACTGAAACCACCGCTACCTAATATATCAGTCACGTTCCAGTGTTTATTTCCTGATTTTCCACCAGCTGTCTTGCTTGCTGCTTCTGTCACTTGCTGTTCTGCACTGTATAAAGTTTTAATGAATTGTCTAAGAATGTAGAATTTAAGATACTACTGAAGAAATAAACTTTTTGAACTAGAGGTGTCCCAGCAACATTTAAAAACAATTAGTAATGGCAGTCCCTAATCGAAGAAGCTGAACTTCAGTTGAAAATAGTAAGGGCTGGCAGTTGCAAGATTAAAAAAGTAATGATTCTGCCATTAAGCCACATTTACACCAATCAATACCTCAAAGCATCCAGATTTTATTAGATCCAGTAAATAAGCAGAAGTAGGTAACTTGGGCATGTAGGACTTAGGAAACTTTCTCTAGGGAGGTAATATGGCCCAGTGGATGTTGTAGCACTGGGCTATACATGACCTAGCTTTTATATTGGCCCTGACCTGTGGTTGATGAGTGACTTGAGCAAGTCACTTCATCCTCCTGCATCTTATTTCTCACATCTGTATAATGGTTTATTTGAGATATGATGATGAGATACTCCACATAAGAACCATGTATTATTCTTGTGATTATTGTTGCCAGATTACTGAGAAATAGCCCTGCATCAGATCTATGAACAATTCATTTTACAAGACAAATTAGTTGAGCAGAAGTTTCCAGAAGATTAATAAAATGTTACCATCTGTCATGCCCTGATTAACAATAAATGTAAATGAATAATACAGATGTTTATGAAAAAAGTTGTGCTGAGTATTGCTCCTCTCATTTCTATTCTCTCAACTAACTTTGCTCCAAATTCACATAGTTTTGTCTGCCTAGTGTGTGAATTCCTATGTTATATGGGCATTTAGGTTCAATTAATCATTTTGAATAGTTATCTGAGAAAATTGCTGAATCAAACTACATTATTCTTATTCACTGTTAGTTGGCTCTGATTTAAGATTGTGTGTTATTTTATTCAGGTGATTATTGTTACAGATCTCAATAGGATTATTTACATGTGAAATTATATATGGACTTAAACATTTAGAAGATCTTTGTAACTGATGTCCCCTTTTCTAGGTGCCATTCAATCCTTATGGGCCGCTGCCCAAACCAGGTCTCTCCCAGCTTCCTGGATTTCCTTGTCTGCCTCACCTTGATGTTCGTTCAGTGAGCAAATCACTGGAAGAGAGTAAGCCTTGATCACAGAGGCACAGTACCTTTCCTGACATAGCCTATTTTGGGTCTCTTTGTAAGGAGTGGGCTGGGCTGGCTGTTAAGAACAAATAGGAGGCTGCACACACTGTGTCATTCCAGTCTGGTATGCCTATTCTGTTTCTGTTGGGCACTTCCCAGCATAAGCCTTTCCTTAGACCACATTATTGTCTCTCTCAAAGACTTCACTAGAACAGCCTTTCTTCCAACCTGCTTGATTTTAGTTCTTGTTCCTATCCAGTCCGGCTCTTCCCCCAAGCTTACACACAATAGCCATGTTCCAGTTCTGAACTTCTCCTGCACAGGTTTGGTCACAGACCCTGTCCGTGATGTTCCCTCCTGAAGACACTTTCTTTGTAATGGGGACCAGACGGGGCCTGTTATAGTTTCGACTTTACATTTTTCATGGAAAAGACCCTGTCTTCTTACATATCTCTAGCATATGCAAACCTCAGTTAATATATAAATCATTACTATTACTCAAAGGAGCTTTCATTTCATTTTCTGAACTTCAAGGTTAAGAATAAATTCACTATAATGTAACATATTGGGGCAAAATTTTGCTCTCCATTAGCAACCCTACTACTTTTATACAGGTCAAATAGGCATAGCAGAAATCAGAATCCCACTCATCATTAATTCAGCATCTCAAATCCTTTTTCTGGTTATAGTCTAAATACTTTGCACTGCCGCAACACCTTCCATCCCAAGTCTCAAATATCCTTAAAATTCCAATAAATTAATTTTCACAAAACCTTGGGGTGGAGAGGGATGGAATTATGCCTATTTTAAATATGAAGAAACTTATTATCATTTGCTTTCCAGTTCTCCAAGTATTGCAGTTTTACACATAGTTTATCGGCTCACAGAAATATTTTCATAGTCACCTTATGACAGATGCTTGATGACAGGAAGTCCTTCTTTTCCTATTCTGTCTGCAAGGCCGTAATATCATAAAGGGGCAGATGAGAATTCTCCATGCAGGAAGAATCTAAATTTACCTGCTGGCAGTAAGGGGAATATGACAGATACCACCAACTATCACTCTCCAATCTATCCTGTGGTTGCATCACCAGGATGTTTCAGCCATATCACAGGTGTAAACTGGACTCTTGAATACCCAGAATCCATGGGATAGTATTAGTGGCTACAGTGCTGGTGGCTGTGAACGCCCAAGGCAGCAGTGCAGCTGCTGCTATATTTGTGCCCTCCCCCCAGGGTAGGTTCCTGGGGCTGGTGCCTTGGTGTTCCCCTTTCATTATACTACTGAAACACATTATGGACTACTATACACATGCAGGGAGGCTGCTCCAACATGCTGTAATCATGCTCCAGCAGACACCAGTGCACATGTATCAGTGTCCCTGTGTTGAACAAATGGCATTGGGGCACTTCAACTGAAGCTCATTCAGTGAGCTTTAAAGTGCTCCTACCACCATTTTTCAGGGCAGGGATGTCAGTACATGTGATGCTCCAGGTGCTTTAATTAGCATGTTATCAGAGCTGTCCTAATTAAAGTGTCTGTCTCCCAGAGTATGTCTATAAATGCCCTATGTGCTCCAATTGATGCAGTCACAAGTGTTACATCACAACAGGACTCTTAATTAGAACATTATATGGAAGTTTTTTACTATTTGAAACAAATATTGTTTTAAGCCCACACTTGTTCACACTATGGCCATGTGTACAATATAAGTATTTCTATTTGCAATAGTTGCTATAGCAATTGTTTCAGTGCTCATGTGATGCTGGTAATTCTGAATTCACAAAATTGGGAATTGTAAATTACTTTGGAACCAATTAATTACATGAAGTTACAAAATATTACACAATTATTATATGTCAAAGCTGAGACCATAATATGAATGTTTTGTTTGTGAGAATCATGGGACTTTATAAGAACCAGAAATTATATATGTTTTAGAGATATAAACATACTATGCAGACTAAATCTGCCAAGATTATATTTCCTACTTTTCATTTACCTTTTTAACATTCTTCACGTATGTAGTAATTCTTGTATGTATTGGGATGGAAATAGCACTGAGATGAAGCCTTGTCAAATTTTTGGCTTTCATTCTATTTGAGCAATCTAGTAGTTAATCGCCTGACTGCTACCTTATTCTCCTTATCTAGTGTGTGGACACCAATATTCCTGATAGGATCACCGTGAACAGATCCAAAGTGACAGTTGGACTCTGGAAGTGAAGTTGAAAGAAGTAGGGGATCAGATTATAATCTGTCACTAGAAGGACAGAGCAAGTCTGGGCTGGGAAAGATGTATCCTAGAGATGTGTGCATGGCTGAACAGATAGTGTTGCCTACATTGCTTTTGCTTTTTTACCATGCCATTTTGTTCCAAGAAGAAGGCCTACTCAACACCTAACAAAGAAAGGGAAGACCATCCTCTCACACAGACTTGCTGATTTACAGAGGATAGCTTTAAAACACCAGAACACAAGACTACCTTAAGAAGAAGCAGACTTTCTGCAAACTAAAGACATGCACTGTCTCATTCTGCTAATGCCTCTGTTTATTTCATTTTTTTTCATGTTCAATATTCTATTTAAAAGCAAAGATGTTGTAAATCGTACAAGAATACAACACACCAAATTTTAAAATTTTATAGTGGCAAAATAACCTAGATACTCTCTGTGATACAGCATTAGCAATTCAGAGCACACACCACATAGCATAAATAAATATAAATACCCTGCTAGTGATAGAGAGATGATAAATGAACTGGAATATTTGTTATTCAGACAAAAATCTAAATAATTATATGTAATGAATCCACTTTCTCTCTTACCTCCTAAAATCCTGCCCTGAATTCCAGCAGCTCTCTTACCTTCTTACCTGGTTCCCAAGATGGGTGAGTAGTAGAAATGGCTGTATAATAATTTGGTGAATACTAATTTTGCAATATTGACTTGATTTGTTTGCTTTATAAAGTATTCATAGACTAGTCCTCTTTTTTGCAAATATCTTGGACATTGAAAATATAAAATGCTCAGTATAAATTAATAATTGCTAATCTATGAAGTCTTCAAAATACATGATGTTAGTCCATAAGTCGCATCTATATTTTGTTTTTATTTTCCCTGATGGTATGGTGAAAACTTTGCAAACTGCAATAACAGGTTGAGTTCATGAGTCCAATAGAATTTCCCAAACCATCCCAAGAGTGCTTTGTAAATGCTAAGCAGTTGGAATATGATCAAAGAATAGCATATCCCCATTACATTTCAGTTATACTTAAAATATATCATTTTTGTATTTAACAAGTCTTATGCACACAATCTGCATATAATGGCCCAATTTTATCCTCAAAAATATGTTCTCAGCTTCCCAACAGTGTGATTCCCAGAAGATAGTTTGTCTCTACAAATTCAGAATAATCACTAGTCTCTGGGAGAAGATTCAGTGATCGTTAGAAAGATCATAAATAGAAAAAAAAAAAATGTGGGATTTGAGGTTGTTAAAGAAGGACCCAGTAGAAGAGATTTTATATTTTGATTGAGGATCCATTGAAAGATAGGTATGAGGATATCTTTAAAAACTGCTCACTCTATCAAGTGATACAAAAATATTAGTGCCTGACACTCAAAATATGAATTAGAAGTTTGAATTAATTACCTGGTGTTGAAGTGATGTTGTAGCCACGTGGTCTAGGAAATATGTGAAAGGCAAGAACTTTTGTGGGAGGTATCTTTAATGGATCTAACTGTGTGCTTGGGATAGGGATAGCCTTACAAAGCTTGTCTAAACTTTCATGCAGTTGATCCAATAAAAATATATAACCCACAAAAATGCTTGCCTCCATTAATTACATGTTAATTATATAATGGTTTTGCTCTAATTAGTGTCAATTTAAATTGTCTTTAAATTTTGTTTCTTATTGATTATGAAGGTATTAAGAGCTACTTAAAGTGATGTAAAGTAATACTTTTACTGCTCAATGGATTAACTCTCTCTTACATTCACTGGTGTCTTATCCAGAGGCATTGTACCTTGTGGATTAGAACTTCAAATGCTGCAAGGATACAAAAGCTCTTTACAGTAAAATCCAAGACTCTGGTAATTATTATCCAAGTCTTTCAATGATTTTTTGATGTTTGGGTTGAGCTTTGAGCAAGAAGATTAAAAAAAGAGAGAGATTGAGAGAGGGAGAAAAGTGAAAAAAAAATATTGTCAGTGGATACATAATAGTCTTCAATGTCTCATCTATTGATTTTCTTCAGATATTTAAATTCACAGTGTGACATATTCCATGAAATAGGGTCACTGACATTGAAAAATGTACAACAAAATACACAGTGCATATCCCACGAACTGAAACACATAATTGTCTAATGAAAAGGTTATCTACTGCGTAAAATCCATCACAGATTTTTTTTCTTGCTTCTAAGTGAAGAGCTTTTGCTCTGTTTTGAATGAGAAGCTTTATCTTGATGGAAAATGTCCATGGGGAGTCTGACCACTGGATCAAAGTGCCTGATTTCAAAACAGATTTGCATGTAAACGTTTGCATATATGCATCTTCCCGCACTAATAAATTCATTTCACAACTTCTCACATAGTTCTTACATAAACCCCTGTTACTTCAAAGGCAAAACAATAACAACATGTAATAGATATTATTAGCTAGAGATTGGCCAAAACTGTCATCTCAGATATGAACCCCCTCTCAAACACTGTGCAGTTTTATTACATAGAACTGACATTATCCATGTCAGTTTTAGTTCTGCATCAGGTCACAGGCTGCAGGGAGTTCACTGGTGACCTTGCATTTAGCTACAGACAAAAAAAATCTCATGAGAACATTTTAGTGGGACCTATTTCCAAAGGTGCCTGTGGCACCCACTAATGGCCACACTAAGCTCCTTCTTTCACTATGGTTTATCAAGGCACTGCCACATCTTGTTGGAAAACAAGTATAAATTTGCCCTCAGAAAATGATTTTGGCCTTACATGCCTCATTCCGCCCTATTCATTAATTTGCCGCCTTGATCTTTTACCTCTAATCCTTGAGCAAAGTGTTTCTCCCCGCAGTTGGCCTCACCCTGCTTACTCTGTCTCCAGTCCCCTTGTTAGACAGGTTCTCTCTCTAGCCCCCTCAGGTGGGGGTTTCTCTTTAGCCCACTGACTAGCCATTTTTCTCATGGCTGTTCACCCTAATTCAACTAATCAAGTACACAGTGCCTTCTCCAGGCACCCACAGTGGCATCCATACTTCCCTTCAGCCCACACCTCATGACCAAAACAACTAACATAAACAAACTAGCACTTAATCAAAAATACCTAAACCCCTCTGAGTCTCCTTAGCAGAGCATGCCCCCTCTCCCCTGTTCCCTGACTCACCCACCACCAGCTCATTAGGGTATCTTGTGTCTCTGGCTCTTTTGTTCAGCAACCTATTCTCTAAGTTCTTCTCCTTTTCCTTTCAGCACTCAAGACCAACCACACCACCTCTCTGGCCCAGGAGACACACTTGTACTGCCCTTAGCTCTATCCCTGCTAGTCACATGACCCCTACTCATTTGCAACAGGGCACAGGTGCTGCTAATTATGAAAATCATCCATCTAGCACTCCACTGCCTCGAGTTTAGAGGTTGAAACCATGTAGCTCTTTAACTTATTTACTTACACCTGCTGCCTTTTGCAGTCTCACAGCACCACTTCTGCTTCAATGAAATGCTAGGTATAGATGTTCAAAAAGCCCAAGGCAGAATTGATCTGCTATTCAGGTTTCTGCAGCCTAGGTTAGACTGGCAGTGAACAGAACATATTTTTGCCCTTTGGTTGAGGGGCATGCAGGCCTCTCCACCCTACTCCCTGCCCTCATACTCTGGGACCCTGTAGATGTGGCCAAAAAATCCTTGAGCACACCAGATGCCCATGACCCAGTACGTGAAGGCAGTAGCCAGGCTGTGGAGGTCAGAAAGCTCCTTCTGTGCATGTCTAGTCCCTATGTTCTGCCCCCTGCCATCCCCAACCCACCAGAGGCAAGCTGCTTGTACTGGCTTCTACTTAGGGGTGGGTCCATGTTTGGGCCTGGGTGGCTGGGTACTTGGCTCCAGCCACTGGGATGCAGTGTGTGAGAGCCAGTGCCAGGTCCTTGGGCTGTGCCCAAGAACCGGGGCATGGGGATTTCTGGCTGAGTGTGCAGCAGTCAGGGCCTGATTCATGGGGCTGTGCCTAAGCATGGGGATTATCCTGGGCTCAGTGTTAGGTCTGTGTGCACATCATGGGGTGTTTTGTGACAGGATGCAGGGACACGACCTGTGGACTTGGGTATCCAGGTCCTGGGGCTCATGCAGGGGACACAAATGCTTCCCTTTCCCTGGCCCCTGCTGCCTGCCTGCAGTTGACAGATGGCCGAAGGTAAGGGGTGGGGCTGGGAAGAGTGGCTTTGCTGGCTCAGATCTGGGAGAACTCAGGGGCAGGACCTGCTGGGTGCTTGGCTGAGGCAGCCCACCATGGGCCAACTGTTAGCTTTCCTCCCTGTAAGGGGAGTGTTAGGGGGCCAAAAAGGAGCCTTGGATGCCAGCAGACAGTAATCTCACTTGAATCAATAAGATGATCTGACATAGAAGTTTTATTCACCAGTTTAACCTAAATTGATTACATTTGAGTGCACATCTATCTTAGACCAGGTTCTGCCATTTTTAGACCAGTCAATGTGTGCCAAACTTCTGTATGCATACAGGTTTAGATTGATTTCCAATCACTTGGACTGGTATAAGTGTAGTGTCTGTACCCTACCAAAGGGCCCCTGTTGCAAACATCTACACTTGAAAAGTCTGGTTCAAGTTGGCAAAAATTGTGCAAAAATAGTTTGTGAGAGTTGTGTACTCTCCAGCTCAAATATAAACCGTAGTCCCCACATAACCTTGCATCAGAACCCAACATCCAGACCCATTCCGATCCATATCACAGCATCACTTATTTGTCTATCTGAAATATTTACCAGAACAAAGTTCAAATTCTTAAAAGAAATCTTATACAAACTTACACAAACTTTTGCATGTACTAAATTTTTAAGGATCATTTTTAGGTATATACTGAATTATCAAACTGAGCCCTAACTCTATCTGACCCTAGAACAGTTATTAGATGAATGTTGAGATTACAAGAAAAATCTCAGAGACTCCTTATTTAAATTAAACCAACCCCATATTTATGGTGAACAGACTTGGATTTATTTTTTACTGCAAGAATTATGCATGATGAGGGATATTTGTTTCTTTGTAAGCGGTTAATTAGTTACAAAGAGTGTCAGAACTGAATGGCAGAATATTCTACATTTTTAATGTTTTCTTTTTTTTTTATTTTCAAGTGGAATACTATTGAACAGTGTAGTGAATGGCTCTGGTCATGTAGACAAGTTTTTTTTTTTTTTTTTTTTTTAACTGGTAAGCAAGAGCTTCACAAGTACTATCTACCATTTTCTTAAGTTCCTTTTTACTGTATAGCAGCTTATAATGGATTTTAAAATGTAGTTAAAAAAAAGAACAATCATCTCTGGTGGAAAACCAGAAGAGTTGATAGTATTTTCCTAACTTACAAAAGCCTGAATTTGTCTTAAAAACAATTAAAGAAAGAAAATGTGTATATATTAATGGGCACGGTGGAAAAAGATTTTATCTTCTACTGCACAGATATCAATTAAAATATTCCTGTCAGTCATTGTGTTGTACAGGAATTGTCAAAGAATCTTATACAATGTAATTTCTTTAGTTTAGATCTTTCTCTTACTCTAGAATCATCTTTCAGATGTTGACAGGTCTATGGTGAATAAAACGTGATTCCTTCAGGAATAAAACCTAACAGAAGAATAGTTCAGATTCCACTTTATTTCCAGGCAAAAAAGATGAAGTTAAGAAGTTAATAGCAAGTTAAAGTTCATTAAAAACTGAAGGGAAAAAAATCTTTACAGGAGTGAGAAATATTGTAGATAAGAATATCCACTATTAATATTCCTCCTCACACAGAGACACATAAATCAAACATTTAAAAGCACACAAATTGCAAATTGTATTCACTGGTCTATACCATCATCTTTATCTTCTCTTCAAGAAAGTTCTTTGTCTGAGAATTTCCTTGATTTTTAGAATAAATTTAACTAAGGCTGCAGGCAATGTGTGAACAATCACACTTTTCCAAAAGCTTTAGGAGGACAAGCCGTTCTTTGTACAACTCCTACAGTCTACAGGTAGAGAGGCTCTCTTATAACTTGTAGAAGGTTCATATTAATAGAATTACACCTGAAAATATCCAGCAATCCTGTAAAGCACCTGAAAGTCTCAGAAAGTTTGTAACTCTCCAATCACTGGCCATCATTATGAAGCTTGCATGTGCTAGAGGCTCTGTTTTTCATGGCGTCTTATTCCTGAACTCCTATTAACTTCAGTTTAGTAGAACATTTTTTACTTCTCCCAAAATGAACCTGCCCAAAAGTTATTATTTTTTTGTGGATTTCTAGCATGGCAGCGAAAAGGAATAGAAAGGACTAGAATTGACCTTGGTGTATTAATTTACCTGTAGATTGTTGCCACCAGTCCATTTTTTTCCCCTAGAGATCTTTCTTTTAGGTTACATACTCATATAGGCCCTGATTTAGAAAGATGGTAAAGCCTGAAAAGTGCGGCCATGCACAGTCTTTTCAAAACTGCACACAAGGAGAGGCTAGAGCCAGAGCCTGGCACGGGCTCCACCGGCTCTGGGGAAGTGCTTCACTCCCCTGCATCAGGGCCGCACTGCGGGGCATGCCCCCAGAGGCCATGTGGGTGAGTGGAGCAGTGTCTCGGAGCCAGTGGAGCCTCACTCAGGGCAGGCAGCAGATCCTCCCTAAGGTGAGGCAAGGCAAGGCAGGGATGGAGGCTGGTGCGGGGGGCTGGTGCAGGCTCCGCTGGCTTCGGAGAAGTGCTCCACTCCCTGACCCTGATATGGGGGAGCGGAGCACTTCCCCGGAGCTGGCGGAGCCTACACCAAGCTCCAGCTCCAGCCCCTGGTCACTGGCTCCAGCCCCTAGACCCTGGCCCCAGCCTCCAGCCCCTCTCCCCCAGCCCCAGCCCCTGTTTC
>NW_017728914.1:12599871-12671287 GCF_001723895.1 Crocodylus porosus
AGCCCCCAGCCCCCTTCAGCAAGTGTTCTACACTGGACCAAGGCGGCTTGCTCACTGACGAGGCGGCATGCTCATGGACCACTGCTCCTTAGAAGAAACACTGCTGTGCAGTAGCACCAGTGCATGGGATCTTACAGACGTTTACTGTGCAGTAACATATTAGCACGGGTTTTGCCCGGCACACTACTGTGGAGTGTTATTAGGCTACTGCATAGTTAGTGTCTCGTGTAGACACACCCAGTAAGTATTTTGCTGAAGCAGGCCTATAAAGTTTGTTTCCAAGCCTTTGGAATTGTTTTAGAGTTTCTTTTAGAGTTGTGTGACGCTTCGGTCACTGGATCGATTTGGAAGAGATTTAGCCCAATTGGGTGGCCAAATCTCCAAATCCAAATGGAATCAAGAGACCCTTTAATCTTTCCAAATTGAATGAAAGCCTCCAAATCAATTTGGAGAGATTCAATGATTCAGCCATAGACACAGCTTTATATGTTTTTTCTATGTACCTCGAGGTAGCAGGCATGGCTCATGAATGCTGAGATGATGGGGTGGATGGGGCAAATGGAGTGTCCCAAAGGAGCATGAGGGGGTCCCCTGCATGCTTGGCGGTGGACCCGGAAGTTGACCAGAACTTCCAGTCCATTTCTGTGTCTGCTGCAGAGTGTGTGGAGAAACCCTTCCCTGAACCCCAGCTCAGCGACTGGTGCCTCCTGGGTCTGGGGGGGCATGTAGGGTTCCCCCGCAACTGATCACTGAGCCAGGAGAGCGGGAGGAGTGGGGGGGGAAAGAGGGGGTCCCCTGCATGCTCAGTGGTGAACCTGGAAGTGGACCAGAATTACTTCTGGTTCACTTCTGGGTCTGCCACTGAGCACACAGGGGACCCCCATGCACTCCCATGGAATGCTTCATCTGCTCCAGCATCTCAGCATTCATAAGTCACACCTGGTACCTTGAGGTACATAGGAAAAACATATAAAGCAGTATCTATGGCCGAATTGCTGATTCTCTGAATCAGAATCAAATCTTCAGATTCAGAGTCGGCCAAATCGAATTAGGACAGTGATCCGAATCAGCGAATTGAATCACTGTCCCCAAATCAGGCCAAATCCAAATCCAAATTGAATACTGCCCACTTTGCACACCCCTAGTTTCTATTGATTTCAGTGGGCTTTGGATGAGACCCACTGACTTTATCTGAAACCTGTAACATTATAAATAGATACTTGTATTCCTAAGCCATTTCAGTGAATAGCATTCTGCTCTGCTTAGAAATAAGTCTCAGGAAATAGATTTTTGGGTCAGCCATCCAGAGGAATCTGAATTGGTGTTAAACAATGAAACACTGCTTCTTTTTAAGGATGACCACAGTTTAAACTCTTGTCACTACCAGTATGCATTAGCTCATTGTCCCATTCCTATTAAAAAAAGGAGGGGGGGTATAATTTCAATATTATGAATGGTCAAATTCTCTTCCTATCAAACCTCTGCAAATCAATTATTCCACTTTTACATGAATTACAATTTACACTGGATTTTTTAGCTGGTTCTTTTCCATAATACTTCTATACAAGAAAAAGGAAGAACAATTGATTCTTTTTCTCTATTCAAGTATAGCAAACAGCGTTTTGAGTGAAGACTGAAAACAACTTTGACTTTCTCTTTGACAATCTGGTGGGTTTATTGTTGGCCTCAAAGTAAAATGAAGCAAAGTTGAAATTAATCAAAGAAAACAATTTATAGTGGTCTCAGTGCAGTAATTGTGCTTTCTGTGTTTTGAATGATGGCCACTTAGGTTGACATGAATGCTGGAAGGAAATATTTCCAACAAGCTCAGATATATGGTTTTCTGAACACCCCATGAACAAACTCTCTCCTAATGCTTCTTTTGTTCATGAACAATGAGCTCTTTGTAACTGCAAGCTACTGAGCTTTGTTCGTATATAGTAACCTAGTACAAAGCAGGCAAAGAATGGCTGTTCACATTGATAGGACAATAGGAAACATCCTTTATTATTGTTGTGTAACATTATATTATCATGATGGAAAGAGTTGTTCAAACTAATATTACAAGGAAAACATACCAAGAATTTATTAGATTTGGATGTATCAGTGCATAGAAATTCATGATGTTTAACTTAAAGGCAAAAACTACCAGGGCACTTTGAGTAATAGCTTAAAGTAGATGATTAGCTAAGGGGATGCAACATTTAATAGCCAAAATAAATTACTATAATTATTTTATTACCTATGCTAACTGATTTCATTGTTTTTATTGAAATAACAGTTCCCTAAAGAATTGAACGGTGCTTCAAAGAATCCCAGCTGCAGGCTTCTGTGTTTTCTCATGGCAATCAAAAACAATAAAAAAAAAAAAATGCTGTCATTAATAATACTCTTAATAACTATGCTTCAGCACCTTGAAAATGCATTCACATTAGTCTGCACACCTGGACTTGAATATGAAGTTTTCTTCCCACTGGAGGGTGTTAGCTGGAATTAAATCAAATCTGTAAGAAGCTTATTAAAATAAACATGAATATTTATATAGAACAATGGAATATTTTAAATAGGTTTTTAATAAACAATTGTATGATTAGTGGAGGAGTCTGAGAAGTCTTATAATTTGACCTTAAATGATGTATTTAAAACCTTCATGCTAGAACTTTTTCTATAGTCTTTGCATTTTATTTAAAACATATTGAAGGAGGTCATTTTCTATTAATTTTTTAAGCTATTGAAGTGATTTCCACAGAGTTTCATTAAATTTATACATAGCCTTATAGGATTCTTCCCTATTTCCATCTGTATCTGACTCGGGTCTGGATTTAGTTGTAGCTCACACTTCATCTTCTCCTCCTCCTTATTTTATCTGAACCATCTCCCTTACCTTATGCAATTAATTTAACCCCATTTCCCCCAACTCTCGTCTTGCTCCCTTTTGGTCTGATTCAGCCTATTAAAGTGAAAAGAAAAACTCCCATTATCTGCCAAAGCTGTGGATACTCAATTCATTCATGTCTCTTCCCACCACCTTCTCTTAAACCTCACAAAGAGAAAGCACTAAGTGACTCTATTTGCAGCTAGGATTTTACTGACTCACACAGACCTGCAGCAATCGGATACTTGTGAAATGTCACTTTCTTCTTTATGGACATTAACAAACTATGACTGTGACAATGGAAAGCTCCACTATATTATGAATGAGAGAGCATAGGTCCACTGTGCAGTGTGAGACACAGCCAAGTTAGTTTTGGAATTACTCCAGTGGGATAGGGCCAAAAACCTTAAGGACACTGATTTTGATTGTTTGTTTCATGTTATCATTCACCTTCTCATACCTTATCAAATAAGACTGCCTAACTCTCCTGCACAGCTGTGGGAATAGATTATAATTAAGTTTTTGGGGTTTATTTTGTTATCTTTCATCTCACTGAAATAAAACATTTAGTGTCAAGGTCAATTAGAAATCTAAGATTTCACATTCATTCTTCTCTGACTTCAGCGAAATTTGGGATCAAAAGATGTCAGCCTAAATAGAGCAAGCAAACATGTATAGCACTTTTCTTTATTTCTTCTGTTATAAGAAGTTTCATCTTGAAATCTAAAGACAGAAGTGAAATAACAAAATGCTCTATAGTAATGAAAAATAGATAATTCTGGACTTGAATCCACTCATGAATCAAACATTTTGGGTCTTATTCCAGTCTGTTGGAATCATTTGATAATCTTATTGAAAATATAGAATCTATTTTCAGCTCAACTAAATATCCAGTTTGTATGATACTAGACACTACATATAGCAATGCAACCAATTCTAAATACATTGAACATTTTCTACAGTCAAAGAAAACCAAAAGGAAATGGGTGCACTAACTTTCAGTGACTCTTAGAATACTTTTGAAACTTCTCCCAATCATTAATCAGTAATGATGCTCAGCCTACAACCAGTCAGGATAATACTAGTACTTGTCCATATTTATTTATTTATGTATGTATTAGTGAAGGAAAAAATCTCTTTGGAGGGAGAAACAATTTTACATATTTAAGAACTCTCCCTGGGTATCAGAAGATATGCTGTTTTCCAACTGCTTGGACTATATGGCATTAGTAGAGAGGTAAAACTGAAATTTCAAATACTTGAAGGTCAGATATACTAAAGTCTTTGATTTAATCCATAGTGAAATATTGTAGAAAATACTGGCTAGATTTGATACCCTGAAAAGTCCTGAGGCTTCTTCATGACCAGGTGACTGACTGGTCTGTGTAGTGTAGATGTGGCCAACCTTTGGCCCTGGAGCTGCATGCAGCTCATCAGCAGTTAATATGCATCTCCTTGAATCTTTGCACAAACACACGGTAAATGGAAGCTAGTCACAATGTGCTTGTGCAAAAATTCAAGGAGATGCATATTAACTTCCGAAGACCTGCATGTGGTTCTGGAGCTGCAGGTTGGCCACCCCAATACAGTGTATTGGAGACCGATCTATTTGTTATCCAAACTGAGGTCAAGCAAGGAAGTGTCATTGCCACAACTCTATGTTTGTGTTTTTTTACAGTAATCCTGGTTCTCATTAAAGACCAGCTTCCTTCCAGAAATTATAATGAATACCAAGTAGACGAAGGGCTTTTCAATCTGGGTCATTTTCAGTTGAAGACCAAAGTTTTCAAAACAAGCATCCTTGACCTTTAGTATGCCAATGACTGCTCCATCCTTGCATACACTGAGGAAAGCCTCCAGGCTGCACTGAATCTTTTCAGAGAAGCCTACCAAACTTTGGACTTCTCTCTCAAATGTTAAGAATACTAAAATGCTCTCTCAGCCTGTGCCAGGCATGAGTGTGACCAAAGTGCCACAGGGGTAAAGACCCTGGAGGTAGGTCAAGAACTTCCCCTACCTTGATATCCACCTTTTATCAGAGATCCAGCACAGGGGCCATTGTAAAAGTGCTTCCACTCAGAAATTGCTTTGGTATGTCTTTATTCATTGGGATCTCTAGAAAGACACTAAGATCCAGGTTGTCAAGAGGCACATTAACCTCCACCAAATAGCAGCCCATTTTGATGTAAAACCTCTTGTCTTAAAACCAGAGAAGACAGAGCAGAGGAAGGAAAATTAGAGAAATCCCAGCCTGTAGCCTACTTCCCCTGTGGGAAGATCTGTAACTTCTACAGATGGATCTGTGGTTCATGGACTGGATGCTTATGTCATCTCAAGACCAGTTAATGAGTCATGGTAGAGATCATCCTCAAACTGAAGGATTGCTGACTATGAGTTTGTCATAAACCCTATCAAATCCTGGGGAATCCATGAGGCGGTAAAGTAGATATTATTGTATTTATTGTACTGATATAGTATGTGTGGTCTCATTGACAAGCCCATGTTATGTTGCATCTATTTATGTTGGTTTTGCCACTGGATAGACATGAAATGCCATAGAATTATAAAATTAGGATCAGAAGGAACCTCAAGAGGTCATCTAGTAGACCCCCTGCTCAAATCAGGACCATTTCCAACTAGATCATTCCAGCCAGAGCTTTGTCAAGCTGCCTTAAAATCCTCCAAGGATGGAGATTCCACCACCACTCTAGGTAAACTGTGCCAGTTCTTCACTACCCTCCTAGTGAGAAAAAAATTCCTAATATCCAACCTCAACTTCCCTTGCTGTAATTTGAGACCTTTGTTCCTTGTTCTGTCATCTACCACCACTGAGAACAGTCTAGCCCCATTGTCTTTGGAACCACCCTTTAAGTAGTTAAAGGCAGCTATCAAATCCCCCTCAGTTTTCTGTTTTGCAGACTAAATAGGTCCAGTTCCCTCAGCCCATCCTCATAAATCATGTTCCCCAACCCCCCCATACCATTTTTGTTGCTGTTCACTGAACTTTTTCCAGCTTATTCACATCATTTCTGTATTCGAGGATCCAACACTGGACACAGGACTCCAGGTTTAGCCTTACCAGTGCCAAATAGAGGGGAATAATTACCTCAATCTGCTGGCAGTACTCCTACTAATGCAGCTCAGTATGCCATTAGCCTTCTTGGCAATAAGGGCACGCTATTGACTCATATCCATCTTATTGTCCACTGTAATCACCAGGTCCTTTCCTGCAGAGCTGCTGCCCAGCCAGTCACTCCCCAGCCTGTACCAGTGCATGGGGCTCTTCCATTCAAAGTGCAGGACTTTGCACTTGTCCTTTTTGAACCTCATGAGATTTCTTTTGGCCCAATCCTCCAATTTGTCTAGGTCACTCTGAATCCTAGCCCTATCTTCCAGCATATACACTATTTCTCCCAGCTTGATGTCATCTGTGAAGTTTCTGAGGGAGAAATCCATCCCATCTTCCAGATCATTAATGAAAATATGGAACAAAACCAGCCTCTGGACTGACTCCCTGAGGCATTCCTCTTGATACTGCCTGCCAACTAGACTTCAAGCCATTGATCACTACCCAGTAAGCCTGATGATCCAGTCAACTTTCTATCCAGCTTACAGTTCATACATTATTAGATTGCTTCCAAGAATGTTGTGGGAGACCATACAAAAACCTTGCTAAAATCAAGGTATATCATGTCCACTGATTTTCCTGCATCCACAGAGCAGTCATCTATATATGTCTTTATGATTTTGGACATTATTTAGTTAAAGGAACTCAGGGATACTTACTTAAAGGAGAGTAGGTATACCTACTAAATACTTGTTACCATTGTGTTAAGGCAAGGACAATTGCCACTCCCAATCACAGACAGAAGGAGCCACTGGTATGATGGGTACCTAAATTATTGACTGCTTGTAATGGGGAAAAAAACAAAGTACATAGTAACAAAGGCATCTGAGAGAAATGGCCTAATAGCCAGTGGTGCTCCAGGTGCCTCAGGGAGTCAAGAAAGTGGATTCTATAGCTGAGGGCCAGTTGGAACGATTCTGATACAGGGAGTTGGCTTTAAAGTATTTTAGAGGTTGTCTAGGAGATGTCTGGTCTTTGGATTTTTTCAGGTTTTGGTGAAGTCCAGGTCCCCAGTATTCATGGCTGGCAGGATCAGCAAGAAAGCTGGTTTCTGAAGATACTGGTAGGTTTCCCTGAAGGACTAGGTGATAGTTAGTCAAGAGGTTAAGTCATTTTATTTTCCTTTTTGACTGTGTCCAAACTTTTTGAGTTTTTCATGTTTAATTATTTCCTCCTTTATTCTTCCTTTTATTGTTTTGTTTCAGTACTGATTACCTGTGTTGAAGAGTGATTTCTGGGCAAGAAATATTTGAGGCTATCAATTCTATGGAAAGGGGGACCACAATCCCCCCCTCCCCCAACACACATACAATCTAAAGGGAATCCACTTAGAGATAGCAGAGATTCCTCTGCTGAAGCTGTGAGATCTGATTTAAGGGAACCGTGGATGAGGCTTGTGGGCATAAGGAGTTTTACTAGGGTAAACCTTGTTCTGTTCCTTGGGACAAGTGGCAAAAAAGCAGGGACAAACTTGCAGCTCTGGGGGTACAGTGCAGATCGGATTGTGACCATTATAATTTTTAACATTGATTTGGGAGATAAAATTACAGTGTTCAACACTTTTAAAAAAACATTTTAACCTGAAAGGGGCTGTATTGAACTAGTTCTCATTTTTTAACAAGTCGTAACCTGAATTTCTTCTTGAATTTAGGATTCTTACTCTGGAATTTGGAATGATTTTTTTTTCCATGTTGATATTTAATATCTTGGAATATATATATTGCACAATTAGCTTGAAAAGTCTGCCATCAAGTCTCCAACTAATTACTGCCCAAATTAAATTATAGAGATACCTAGACTCTTAATACTTTTTTAAGGGCCAAATTAACCTAATATGAATGCATAAACTGCCTGAAATCTAGTATAGTAATTTGTTCTCCAGTCACTATACTCAAATCATATTTCATTACTAACTCTATTTAACTGTGATGTATTTTTCTCTATTTCCTTCCCTCCTGATTACCAAGATTGTGCATATACATGTGTGCAATAGAAGCTTCTTCCTTCCTAATCAGCCCGTTCCTCTTGTCAACTACATTTACAATGAAGTAAACAATCAAATGTTCTGTGACTTCAAACTCACTTCCATGGTAATGAATTGTGATGTTACAAACAGTTGATTGTGGCATCACAGAATGTGTCACAGGCAGGGGAAGATGCTGATTTGAAAAGTGAGCTTAGTACTTATGCACATATCCTGCTAATCAACTGTGATGGACAAAGACATGCAGCAAAAGCACATGGCATGTCTTAATGACATCTGTTTAAAGAGACTCTGATGAGCTGAATTCTGTCTGGGAAGCGTGTATTAGAACTCATCCTGATTTAGTGATAAACATCACAATAACATTTTAGTTAAGACATTATTTCCAATATGCTTGGAGAAAGGAAGATGTGCACTGAAGAACATGCTTTGTTTTCTAAACAACAAGAAACTGTGAAAAATCTTAACATAAATAATTTGTTTTATAATCCTTAACTCTGAAATCAAACATTCCATTGGCTAGATCCTTGAGTAGTATAAAGAAATGTACTTATGAACGTCAACTGTCAACTTATACCAGCCAGGGAGCTGGCCTATGTTAACCAGGGTAGGAAGTGGATAACCCAAAGCAGCTACAAACTCATGCTGTCAGACAATGGTACTAAAACAAAGCGTAGGAAGTGAACAACAAGAAAATACATGTGCATTCAAAAATCATGTAACAGCCTCCACAGGGTAGGATATGATGAGGGATATCTTAGGGTGCCCTTACTACCATTCAACCTCCAATAACTGTCATTCAAGTGACATAAACTCTAAAATTGATAATATACATCTGTATATTAGTGGCTGTAGAACCTTCCCAACCTCTGACTGCGCAGAGTCTTGGAACTTGAATTCTGATCTCTGACTGGTTGCTCTTGATCTGCCCCGCTACTCAAATGATATTTAAGTTTATTTATTTATATTAAAACCCACTGAACTGAAACCATTCTCTTTGGAAACTTCTGGCAAGGAGTTTGCTGGGGGTAATAGGCAAAGAGTGCCTTTTTCTAGGGACAGAGACACTCTGCTTCCTGACTTTAGTTAGGAATATGAAACTTTACAAGGAATACAAAACTACTTTGCCTTGTTTGGGCACTTCTTTTCTGGTCAGAGTGCCACTTAAAAATGTACATTAGACCACTTTTACTAAAAGAATTGGTCAAATCCAGAGCATGAGGTAAACTAGGATGTAAAGTACATCAAGCAAATTAGTCAGAAAATAGGGGAAGTGATGACATATCTGAGGGAGCTCAAAGGGGGTGAAACAGGCAAATTCAATAGAGACAGAATTTAGTTAAAGTATATAGACAGCGACTTTTCTACTAATTGCTAATTGCTTTTCCTGCCATACTCTTATTTATATCTGAAAATTAAATGTTGGATATCACACACGTTTACTATTTACTTCCATTTTCTGAGCTATTTTCACTGGGGGCATCTATATGTACAATTAATGCACTTGCATTTTCTGCAAAGCAAATTCAGGCTCCTTAAAGGACTCCTGGGCACATGTGGAAACATGCACCCCTGTTAGAAGCAAATTTGCTCCCAATGGCTGCGTCCAAATGAGCATGGACATTTGGTTCTCCAGGAACAACTAGAGGCAGTGCAGCTTATGCCACCACTACTTGTCCCTGGCATGAGGCAGGTTAATCCAGGTAGGGTAAGGGAAGCTAAGGCCAACACTGGGCTGGCCCTAGAGGCTTTATCTGGGATCCTGGGGGCCTCCTGGGGCTGCAGCAGCAATTGTGCCATTTGGAGCTTGGCTGGTAGCTGCAGCACAGTGCCGGCTGGCTAAGCTCTCGTTTTGAGCAGTGCATACTGCCCCTGCATGTGCCGCTTTGCTTTTTTTTTGCCCCGTGGGGTATTTTTGACCCCTGATATCCAGGGATCAAAATCCCTCCCCATACTGTGTTGCAGCACAGAGAACAGCTGAATGTCAGGTATGTGTGTCGTAGACACGTCTGCATTGCCACATACTGCATGACAATGTTCATCTGGATGCAGCCAATGGGAGCATTTCAGTCCAGGACTGTTCCTGGTCCCCCTCCCTGTTCTGCCTCTCTGCAGCAGCCAGGGGGAGCTCCACACTTCCTGCATGCCAGCCTTGGACTGGCAGGTGGCATGGGGATCAGGCCTGGGCTCTGGAGATGGTGGGGAGGGGAGCTGTTTGGGAGTGGGGGACAGCTCCCAGCCACATGGAGCTTGGGATCAAAGCCTAGCTTGATGGTGATGACTTTGGGTAATGCCCCATACCTAAGTGTGGGGGTAAACAGCACTGGGACTGGGGGGAGATGTGAGGGGAAAGCAGCACCAGGGACTGAGGCGGGGAGACACAAGGGAAAAGCAGTGCTGATTCCCGGGAACAATTCTCAAACTGCTCCCGGTCAGCATCTACACATGCATTACTGAGCAGTAGCTAATGCATCAATAATCTACTACTTGTATTTGTTGTATTAGTAAATGACACACTGTCCCAATTTGTGCAGAAAGTCCTGTGTGTGTGTGGATGCTGATGTTTTACTGCATTAGTTTAAAGCACAGTCAAGCATCTCGTGTAGATGCACCCATTGACACACACTTTCATAATCTTGCCTATCACTTTTAAATTTTGCTCACTGTCCTCTAAGAGATTTAACTCTGCTCCCACACTTACTCAAAGTATTTTTCAGAGTGCATGTAATTTTGTATGCTTAACAGGGCATGAATCAGACTGCAGATCCACTCTCATTTTACCTACAAATATCCAAAGAGCCTCTACACTTCGAGGCATTCATGAAGGAACATCAAGGTAGGGAATGGCAAGTTTACCTGCACCTTCTTTGCATACAGATTGGGAAGATGTGCACAGACTGGACTTTTTTCATATACAGCATTTATACAGGACAATCCAGGAAGAAAAACCTTAGAAATACATGACATTTAGAGTGACTTGTTTCTAAGCAGAATATTGTTTAGACTTTTCTACTAGGCGTCTGGTGCTTTCTAACTCATTTTAAATTCACTACGGAGCCTGTCAAACTATTTATCTTCTACACATTATTTTCAAAAGCATGCTCTTATCCTGTTTTAAGTTGTTTAGATCAGTATGGGCTTTAGATACTGTACATACCTGTGGGAATTATGCTAACAATATTGCACTACTTAAAATTTCATGTCATAGCAATGTGAGTAAATTTGTCTTTAAAAGAAAACGTGTTCAGACACAACCATAAGGAAGAAAAATCCAGCAATACTGAAAAGAATATATTTGTTAACAGAATACTTAATAGTTCTAGATCCTTCATTACTGCTTCATATATAGGGCCACAAATGTTTAAAGATAACTTTAAAATAAAAGCAGAAAAAAAAAAAGATATAAACAAGTGACATAGTATGATTACAGAAAGGAAGATGCTTTACTTTGGCCCCTGGCACGTTACATTTACATTTACGGTGCAACTAACGTGTGAATTTTACCATAAACAGTAACAATGCTACACATTTAGCCAATTTATAGTATCGTAAGGGGGCAAACCAGCCACATAGACATTCTCTGAAAAAATGTGGAACTTCTTTGTGGCTAGTTTGTACAGTGTCATAAATAGAACGAGTAGTGTGCCCCCATGTTGATACTGATGAGTAGGTGACTCTCAGCACTGGCAATGGGAATAGGGCAGCCACAGTCCTGGTGCTAAATATGAGCTGCTGGGAGAACTGGTTGCAAGGTCCCCTGTGTGGGAGCTTAGGGCCTTCCCCCTGCTGGGAACCTGTACTTAGCAGCCTTTCCCTTCCTTGTTCTGAAGCCTTCCCAGGGGCTGCAGGCAAGGCATTTTAAAATTATAGATCACAGGGCACCTGGGCAAATTCAAAGCCATGCTTAGAGCTAGGGTGAATGGCTGTGCAAGTACCACATGAGGAGCTAGCTGGCTTCCCTCTGTGTGACAATGTAAAAATCTGTGACTATAGCTACTGGGATTTCCTGGTAGCAAGTTTCGCCACCAGGCTGCAAATTTACAGCGTGGTGCATGTTTATACATTCCCTGCATATGGTTTGTGGTGCCACAAACCACTCGGTGGCACCACAAACTGCACACTGCACACCTCTGCATATGGGCAGGCCAAAGTGGCATAGTCCACCTCAGCCACAGTATTTCAAAGACAAAGTTATTAAACAAGACTGAATGGAAAGGGAGAAAAGCTTTGTAGGGAAAGCACGGAGAGCAAAAACCCATTATTCAAGATAAAATAGACAAAATGTATATTATAGACAAAGATCGCTAATAAGAATTATTTAGCCTAAATGTAGATTTAGGTTAGATCTTAGTAAGACCTTTCTAACTATGAGGCCAGTTAAGCACTAGAAAAGGTTACCTAAAGGGGTTATGGAATCTGCCATGGAAATTTTGAAGTGCAAGTTAGATAAACATTTGTCTAGAATGGTTTAGACAAAGGCTAGGTACGCACAGTCAAGTCACCTTGGACAATTCTTCCAAGTTTGTTTTCCTGAGACAAAAAACTGACCTGTACAGAAGTTCAGGGAGAGAAGCAATGAGACCACAGTGCAGACGCTGGGCTGCCAGGGGTCCTGAGAGCAGGCAGCCCAGAAAGCTTTGCAGACTTTTTTTGTTAAGTGAATGTTGGAAGGGATGGTCAGGATCAGGGAAGGTGGGGACAGGGTCTGTCTCATTGACAGAAGAGGCCTCCAGCCTTTCCTCTCCTCATGTGTGTTGGAAGCCAGCTAAGGCAGGGCAGGGCATATGCTTGGATACTTTCCTGCACCCTAGTGCTACAATGCAATTCAAGTGGGGAACAAGCAGGAAAAGAACATGCCCCCTAAGTGCTTCAGCTCTGAGCTTTTCCTGTCCAAAGCATTCAGGGGACATGTTCTGCTCCTCGCTTGGCTGAGACTGAGACATGCTCTTCTTCCCTGTGCTGTAGGTGGAAGGAGACGCAGCAAAACACGCTGGTTCTCTATACAGAACTTCTGCTTTGTCTCCTGAGGGAGATTCTCCGGGAAGCCACTTCACTTGGGTTCCTGTTCCTGAGTTATTTTTCTTTTAGAGTGGCCACTTCTAACTGAGAGAAAAATTACGAGCTTCTGTACACTTTTGGTTTCTCCTGAGGGGGCAGGAACTTTCCTGGGAGAAACTGAACATCTGCCCAAGCCCAAAGATGATAAAGCCATGAGCAAGGAGTTGAACTAGGTGTCATGTTGAGATCCCTTCCTGTTTTTCTATGAAAAGATATAATCTATATATCTAATCATAGAAAAACAGGAAGGGATCTCAGGATGACACCTAGTTCAACTCCTTGCTCAGGGCTTTATCATCTTTGGGCTTGGGCAGGCGTTCAGTTTCTCCAGGGAGAATCCCTGCTCTCTCAGTTCACATCTTATATAAAAGTTCAGAGAGAGAATATATAAGTCTTATTAAGTTCAGGGACAGAAATATATATTACACATGAACTTTTTAGTTCTCCCTGAACTCTTTCACGTATATAAGTATCATTATCTCTCATTTTATAGATTGCCAAATTGACATAATTGACATAATTCCATCAAGTGTTACATGAATTATCATTACACCAAAGGTTCTCTGCACTGAATAGCAAATGACTGACGAAGGGATAAAGAAAGCAAGTGTTTCAATTTTAGCTACAAAGAGAAAGAAAATAGGTAAGTTAGACCAGTACATAGTAATAAAATAATTATGCTTCTGTTGAAGTCAACTGGAAAACTCCTCTAGATGCCACTGGTCACAGAATCAGGCCCAGAATATACACTTTATTTATTGCTCCACAGACATATATTTTAAGTCAGTTTAATACCTTTGTTATGTTGCACTTACATATTCTTATATCAAATACTATTGGCAGCAACAAAATGCCAGGTGGACAAGGTTTTAAAAAACTGTTGTGCTGGGGATTTATAAAAAGAAAAAAGAAAAAGGAAAAAACACGTGAATGGATCTTTGAAGTTGCAGTTAGAAAACAGCACAGGAAATGTGTAAAAGTTCAGACAACATTAAGCTTCAAAGTGTGATGCAATAGCTGTAAGCATATCTTTTACAAGATGCTTATTGTTTGTTCTGTAAAACTATCCCAAATACAATTGTCTACCATTATACAACCTGTTGTAGTACCAATGAGATCCATTATAACCAGTGGAAATAGCAGTTTGCAGCCAACTCATGACAAGAATGAAATTAATTTATATCAGACTCCCAACTGTGATTAGAATGTCAGTTACAGCTGCTACCTTGTTATAACACCCCCACACTTCTTAGCTCACAAGGACAGATTCAATGAGAAAATTCCTTACATTCATTCTCTAATTATCAACCTCACACACCTTGGAAACAGAATATCACTCATATGTATATGACTAAAAACATTATTGTAAGGGTAAGGTCTAGAACATTAAAACAATTCTGTCTCATTGTTAATATGGTATTATAGCAAAAATACAATGGAAACATAAAACCTTTCTTCATTTTGATGTTTTATGGAAAGATTTATTACAGAAAATGAAACGATTTAGATAAACTATGGAAGGAAACCAAAAACACAAAGGAGTCAAGTGCTGAAAAAGGAGGGCCAAAAGCTTGCCCTGTGAATTGGCAGGCTGCCGAAAGCACCTCTGGTAGGGGATATGCAACTTTAATCTTTATTATGGAATGATCACAAATGGACTGTTTCAGAATACCATCTGTTCTCAGTGAAGCATTGGAGCAGCAGGCTGCATGCTTCATTCTGTCCTTCACCTTGTGTTCTTGATCCTTAGCAAAGTTCCCATTTTGAAAGGTTAGGATTTATTAAATGGAATGCTGGTGTGCATGTGTTTGTAGCTTTTTTACTTCAGCAATAACAGTTTATTTTTAATAGATGGTAGGATTTCCAGCTGCTGCTCTTTAAATCAAAAATATGAAAGATAGGCCAAAAATGTGCAATATTATTGTGGATCTCTTGAGTTGAACACAAGAAGCATTCAGCTTGAAATCCAGGATGACTGATAAACGTCAGACTATATTTTCATTATGTGTGATATCTGAATTGTTTGATTGCTGCTTCCTGGCATTACAGTTTTCAAATGGTAAACAATGGAAAAATGCCATTGATTTTATTTAAATAGAGGGGCATTCGTTTTCCTGAATGGCGTATGTGATTCTGTGTCAGTTTATTGTACTTTAACCAGTCCTTAACCCTAAATGCCCTTATCACAGTCATCATCTTTCCAGATGAGAACTCCAGGGGGTGAATATGCATCTCGGTATATCGAAAGGCAAAAAGAAAGACTGAATACATATTTTACATTCCATTTCCCACCTTACCTTGAGACTTTTCATTTAAATAAATAAATAAACAAACAAACAAACAACCTCAAAATCACCATGGTTACATTTTCAAACCAAAGTCTTGCTAATTTTGATTAAGATAAATAATAATCAAGCTCTGGTGTTCAAGAGCAGGTTCACTACCTGAGTTTACAACCCCAGACAACAGCAGAATAGGGAACTAACTGGTGCTGTTTTTCTAACCATAGACATTAATTATGCCAGGCATCACAGTAAAGAGCTTTCATGTTGTTGGGAGACAAAGAGCCGAGATTGTTAAAAGTGAATAGTGATTTTGAGTGCCCAGCCTGATATATGTTAAAAGGTCCTTATGCTCAGTACCTAAACCCTGATGCACTCAAAATCATTAGTCACTTTTGAAAAATCTTTGCCAAAGTCTAACAGAGTTCTTAGTCATATTTATCACACCCAGAAAGACTCAAATCAAAGGCTGAATAGATTAGCTCAAAATCTTAAGCTAATTAAAACACAACAACAACATAGGCCCGGTTCTTTTTCTTGTCACAGTGAAGGCAATTTCTTTAATTTTAAATGGAAGAGACTGAGCCCTGTATTTGTTGCATGTGAAAAGAAAAAAGCTGTTTCATTTTGAACATTTACATTGGGAACAGGGATAAACATGAATATTCTCTGCCATTCTTCCACTTCAGGTACTTCTCCAAAGGTTCAGTGATTCGTGGTTTACCATCAGATGGTGGAAAGGATTCTTTTTCTCCTCCTCAGCAGCAAATATGCATTAAAAACCCTAGGGAAACACTTCATAAACAGGGTTCTCAAACTAATACATATTCAGAATTACAGTCTACTTTGCAAATAACTTGCACAGCTCCAGTATGATTTATTATTTTCTTGTAATTTTTAGTCCTAAGACTTTTCTGTATAGATAGAACTACGTTACTGCCCAAATGCATACTTATCGGTGAATGTAACTTTATTATTCTGACAGCATTTCTAATATTTTCTTTTACTACCTAAGATTTATTGTTGTGTCCCTCAAGTAAAAGTTTGGAAGAAATCATAAGCCAATTTATTCCTAATTTGCAAAGGCAGTAACAAACAACTTTGGTCTTTAAACAATGCGATTACTAAGAATAATGTTCTAAGTATGTCTTTTTCCTCAAAGAGAATTTTTAAACAGAAACTTGTTTTAAGGTTGAAACACGCCTCTTCTGAAGCTGTCCTTGTGGAAAGCACACAATGACAAAACAACACAAGGTTGGGGTCAACATCAGGATATGGGAGTAAGAAAGGATAGGGTTTAAGTAATAATATTCATTTTTTCTTTTAATGCATTTTAAAAGACGTGTTCCACGCAATGAAAGGATTCAACAGAATGTTTTATTAGCACAAAAGTATTACACAAGAGACATATTCACTGCTATCAGGAGGATTTAGAGTCCACCTTAAATAAATTATATTAATAGAAGGATTGTGTTGAAATCCTGACCTCACCAAGATTAATACCAAAGCTTCTATTAATTTCAATGGAGTCAGGATTTCACCTCTTTTAAAAAAATATGTATATATTTTTAAAATTTCTCAATACCTCAGCTATTCCCAGAAACATATAGGCTTGATTTTCAGGGAACAGTGCGAGCTCCCGTTGACTCCTACCTTAGAGCTCAAGGGTAGCATACAGCACTTCTAAAAATTAGGCCAGTAGATGAGTTATAGTGCTCATTGCCATGAAAACATTCCCTTCACATATGTTGAACATATTCCCTTCACATAGGGTTTGCAGGGTGTTATGCCTGATTCATGCTAAATGCAAAATGAGCGCAAAAGAATATGCACAGGAAAATGACTGAATTACTTTTAATTAATTAATTTGATTTGATTTATATGCTACCCTTCCCAACAAAAGCTCAGGGAGGCTTACAATAAAAGGACAGAATAACTTACAAACAAAGAGAATAAGCAAGAGAATACAATAATTTAAAAGGGAAATAAGATCGTCAACAGAAAACAGAAATCCCCTGACCAATATCCCACTTTGTTTGCTTATTGCCTGCCCAAAAAGGAAGGTCTTACAAAGAGTACCTTGTTATGCTAGCTGTTTCAGAACTTAGTATTAAACGGTTTTCCCAATGGATTTGTGAGAGACAATGAGCCCTTCCAACAGATAAGTTTATCCCTGAGTAGAACTTGGGACAAAAATCAAAATAGGAAGGAAAAAGAAATTTGGTCTTTGAACAGTTTGACTGTATCCATGAGAAAAAGTTTTGTTGGTTCAGCTCATCAAAAGTGGTTATAATACTTCACCATATGCCTTCAAACTTAAAAAAAAAAAACAAAAAACCCTAGGATCTCTCTGCTATTAAAAAAGAGATTTTTTTTTTTAAGTTTGGTTGATGCAGATCAGAAAGATTCTTTAAAAAAAATGTGACTAACTAGCATTTCCTACCATGAATGTTAAAGAGTTCAGTATACCAATTAGTTAGCAGATTATTATTATTTTTACAGTATTCAAACTGAACTAGGTACCTTAAAGAGGAGAAAGAGAGATATTCCTTGCCCCACTGAGTAAGAGATAACAGACTAACTCCTTATTCAAAGGCATTCTCCTTTCTTCTGAACTTTTTATTACATCTTTAGTTCAAGCACCAACAATGAGAGCTAGGTCAAAAATGAAATATCAGCTCAGTTTTGTGTTTCTGGTTGATCTGATCTGAACGCCAGCTGCAAACTGGCCTCTGATTCTGATACTAGGCTATACTGAAACTACTGTCTGTCTGAACTTCTCATAAGCTACTCCAAGGATTTCAGAATAAAATGGTAGAGGCAAGGATTTTTCTGGTGATATCTTTTATGGGACCAATTGTATAGTGGGAAGAGATGTTAGCCAAGATTTCTGGCACACGGTGCCCTTATTAAAGAACAGAACAATTTTGAGCTCCTGTTATGTAAAAACAGCTCATGAGAGTTGAGTACACCAGTTTCTATAGTCAATAGCATACAGAAGAGTGATGAGACTAGTATCTGCAACTGGACTTTGACTCCCCAGTCCGAAAGGTCAGGTCTGTCTTTACAGCTGATCTAAAAAGGGGAGCCCTTCCGCATGAATCTAGAATGAGATGTAAACTAATACCTTTGAAAAGACTTTATTACTCTGTCACTGCAACTTGCAGACAACACCCTCAGTCCTATCCTAATACACATTTATATCCACCCATTCAGGCACTGGAACACAACATCCATCCTTTTAAAAAGGAATTTCAGATTTGACTTTGTTTGTTGTGTGTGTCAGTGCCACCCAATGAATGAGACGGATCAGTACTGGTTTTGCAATGCGTCCTCCCCATCTCTCTTACAGAACCTTGCTGAAATCAACGCTCACAATACCACACAGATGTGTTCTCATTTCCTTCAGTCTTTTACACTGGCACTGACAAAAGAATCACAGTGTTCAACATTTGTAAACTCCATCTTCTTTAAAGAATGGCATCAAATCCCCTTAGCCATTTTAAATTGGTTTCTCGCTTGAATTTGTATTTTAAGTATCTTCTAGCCCAAGAAGCTGGGATATACCAATAGGTAATTAGTTGGGGGGGGGTTCAAAAATTCTCTTCAGATAGCCTTTCAATAATTTTACTGAAAGCACCACAGTACAAAGATATTGTATATTAGGATTTCACTTGTCAGCTGTAGTGGTAGGGAACCAGAAAAAGTGCACGAGGGAAAATATCTAAATCAACTGGAGTCAAGCAGAAAGGCAAAACAACAGGTCCCCAAAAGAAAAAATATACAACTGCTTCCTAATGAAAGTAAGGGAGGGGCTTCATTTATTTAGGTCAGAAGCTGCCAACAGGGCTTACACACCAGTGCACTTGCTTATTGATCCTTCAATCCTAGAAGTCAAGGATTCACAGGACATTGTAAATTGCACTTATTCTGCGTATTATACATTCCTGAGTGACTGCATATCTACAGCCTATTTGTACTATCCACTTTAGTTTATAGTGAACATTTGTAAGCACTTGGAAGCTAGCAATGAAGACAGATATTTCCCTGGAAACCTGCATCTTTCTAACATGTGTGTAGGTGACACCAAGATCTGCTTCCCCAGGCAGCTCAACAAGAGCTCTCAAATTACATATGATGAGATATTTACTAATCAAAGTATTTCAGATAGCTGAAATCAAAGGAAAAAAATGTTGCATTTCAGCTTGTTCCACCACTTTGCATTTACTTATAAAGATGCATAGCCCATAGTACAGAAGTCTGCTACAATATACCCTTCCAGACCATGCTGGAATTGCTTTCTGCATGTGTGCTCTGACCTCTATCCCTGGAATATCAATAGCAAGACTCAAATTGTTTTAGCTGGTAAAAACAATCTAAGCTTTAATCAGTAGTGCTGAAGGGCAGATGTATGCATTGCTTGTCCTCTAAATAGATTCAGGCAGTTTGGAAACCGGTGCTTAATATTAAACACTTCACTTCTGTCATACAAGAGACTTTAGTCCTATTCCCAGAATTTTACTATTTTAACTGGTAAATAGTGTAAGAGATAGGATTGCTGTGAGGACTGAACTTGTTCAGCCCAAAGAAGCTGGGTTGAAGATAATGAAGGCTTATCAAATGAAGGTTGGCTACTCTGTTTTGTATCAGATACAATACCTGCTGCTGCAGAATGGCTCTTTAGATCTCTTTACTTGCCAGTTTTGCTTATGTACTCACAGAGTAGATGTTGTTAGCTTCCACTGGGATTGGAGGGTGTCTCCTGTCACCAGGCAGCAATCCTTCTGGTTGATTATAAAGGAGTGGTGCTGATGGGCTTTGAAGGAAGTTCCATTAGCCCTGTCCACACCAGTGGAAGGTTTAATCCATTTTGAAAACTGTTTTCTAACATGGCTGAACTGTGTTAGCAAAACAAATTAGCCTGTCTGGGTGATTCTAGTAACTGTTTTTGGGGACAAATTCTGGTCCAATTGGAGACAAAAACAAAATTCTATTGAATTCAATGGGACCAGGATTTATCTCTAGGTATATCTGACGTTTGTTCCAGGAAGGAGAGTGAGTTATTTATACTTTACTTTGCAACTTCCCTCTTCCTCCATCCAGCAGAGTTAACATAGGTTTGGGACAGGGGTGTCAAAATTGTTCAGCCCCCTGAGCTCAATTTGGAGTACCTGTTGTCTCTTTTAGAAGAGAACTGCAGGCCTAAAAGGAATGGTGGATCAGTGAGAAGGAAGGTTGGAAGTGATGAGAAATGATAGATTTTGTAAACACAGACTTTTGAACACAATTGGATCATCTATTTATCCCTTGGATTTACCAGTTTGCCACTATTCATTCTAGTGCAACAGTGTCTCTTGGGATTTCTTCAAAAGCATCCAAGAAGTCAACATACTACAGCAAGGCTGTCAAACTCATCCCACCCCTTCTCAAACCAGATCTGAATAACAGGGCTATTGGGCTAGGGGCAGACATTACGCGTAAGCTGGAACTAGATCAGAAAGTAGTTTAAACCTATAACTGAACAGAAGTTCAGTGCACATAAACCAGTTTCAAAATGGCTATAACTAGTTTAAGATAAACCTGGTTGAATGCAGTATCAGACTTAACTGATTTGGGTCAAACTGATTTATGCAATGTCTGTCCCAGACCCCTTCCTGGTTTAAGTTAAAGGAGAATCCCCAGAATCCCTGGGCTCAGCTGTGCTCTCTGCTCCAGAGAACAAGGCTGGCCCTACCCTTCTGCTTGCTAGCCAGAGCTCTAGTGGAGACTGCAGACAGTAGGGTTTGCTGGGCTTTCCCCTGTCCACCCCGCTTGCTTCTCAAGCAGGGATTCCCTGCTTTCCACCCTCCCTTCCATCTCCCATAGCACACAGACCCTAGGCATGTGGTATACTAGCTAATGCTGAAAGGTGTCTATGTTTGTGTGTGTGTCTCCAATTTCACTGGGACAGGTAGACAAAACAGTGGGCTTTTTGGAGCTAATCAATAGTTCAGCTGGTAATGTCCCTCTGTTCCTTCCTTGGTAAAAGCTTTTGAAGTAATGCTTGAACTAATGAGAGAAGCTTTTGTTTTGTTGATGGGCTGCTAAATGTTGTGTTATCAGCTCCCTGCTGGCTCCCTTGCCTGTCAGGTTTGCAGACAGTATGAAGAAGCAAGGATAGGGAATTTGAAAAGCTCCATATCATCAACAGATGCATGCACAGCACCCTCCCACCCCACTTTGCCTTAGAGTGCTAGGCAGCGGCTGGGGGCTGGCAACACTCCCACCCCTTGAGCAGTGAGAAACCTTGGACTGTGCAGACAGGGTGGGGATTTAAACTTCTCCTTAATCAGAGGTCCTGCCAGGGTGTGGACAAACCCTCTCCCTGTCAACTCAGCACTATGGAAGGGAAGGGAGGGGAGGGCTGTTCTAGTGTCCCTGCCCTCCCCCGGCTTCTAGCCTGAGCCACTGCAGGCATGTGCCTAAATTTCCTCAGTTCAGAGGGAACATCTGTGCAGTTGCAAACTCTTTCAATTTAGGCAGCTTAAACTAATCTGCAAAGATTGAATCAACTCAGGCTCAGGCTTTTTGAATGTCTGTCCCTAGCCTTGGTGGGCCAAAACCAGTTGTGGCAGCAGCAACCACAGATGTTAAGGCAGCCATCATTCACCCCCACCAGTGGTAAGTAACCCTTGTGGGGCTCCATGCCTTGGATTTTGCTGGTGGGTCTTTTCCTCCTCAATTCCCAGCCCCTCTGGGAGCCTTGTGGGCCAAATGACATGGCTCCACAGGACATGCATTTGACACCCCTGACCTATAAAAACAAACACAATACAACCCTCTTGATTTAAAACAAATAAAAAACAAAACAAAACTTGAGAATGCAGTGGTGTTCCAGTAATAATGAAAAATTCTACAGCTATTTTTTTAATATTCTTCAGTAATAAATTTTTATAAGGGATGTAATTCAGTGGTTCTAAAAGTTAAATACATATATACTTTCTCAAGAATCCACACAAGTGAAAATATTGATTTTTATGAGAATATAGAATTATTTTGGTTTACGAATTGTGTAATAATTGATTGAAACAATCATATTTGGAACAGAAGGCATGCTTATAAGTTTTAAAAGTTCCGTTAGGTAAAGTGCATGAGACTGCAAATCTAGTTCTGGTTTAGTCAGAAGACATTGGCTGTTGACAAAACCAGCTATGCAAGCAAACCTTCTAGAGAGGATTAATCACAAAATATTCTAAAGATGGAGTTAATTCAGAGAGTGATGGAGCAGTGTGGCAAGCTCTCTCTACCCCAGAGTTTGGAAGAAGTATCCTGAAAAACAAAAGCATTCGTACTATTGCCACCTGGATGCAAGGAAGCTCTGAATTAATCTTTTTTTATATTATCACAAAAAGCCAGCCATGGTTAAGACTATTTTCCCTTTATCCAGGAGGCAAGCAGTAGCTGTTTTTAAGTTTTACATGATGGGTGGTATAGACCTAGGAATACAATGATGAAAAACTGGTGTAGAAAGCAGGTATGCTACAGACAATGCATGTTATACAGAGTAACTGGGGAAAAAAAACTGGGAAAAAAAATTCAGGTACTTAATTGTTCTCATGGATTGTGTGCATGCCTGTAGAAATTATATGTAATAGCAAAATTAACCTCTTTCTTGCCATAAATTTTACTTTAGGATCAGTCTTTCTAACCTGAAGAAAACTGAGGGAATAATTAGATTGAATTGCTTTAAATTCTAAATGGTGAAATTCTAGCTGCATTTTAGACTACATGATGGCTAAAGCATAACCCAATGTGCTGACCTTCAGATTGGACTTTCCAGTGGCATGGGAGGTTGATTGGAAATGGTAGACTCTGAAACTATGACACAAATCTTAAAAGAATTAACATAATATTTGGGCATATTGTTATCCTGAAGGAGACTGATAATTAATCAATAGGATTTCAAGAAAAGTCTATATTAATGGGAGAGTATACTAACGATGGTCAAATCAATGTAGATGAATTCATCAAAACTATCCAAACTATTCTTCCATTTCACTTAAAATTCATTTTGGTGGAAGAAAGTAGAAGCAGAGCCACAAAAAAGCCTGGCTTACCCATTCATTTTATTCTTGCACCTTTTTTCTAATTGAGTCAGAACTGAAGCAGGAAGCTTCCCAATACTCTGAAGAAGCTAGAATTTTCACAGGAAATAAGCTAATGGAAAGTAGGCAGTCCAGGAAATCTTATTAGGGAATCCATTCTGGTGAGTATTCTAACCAATATTTTACACGCCAAAGAAAATTTACATAAGTATAACATTCAGAATTATCCCATGAATCTTTGGTGGTTGCTAGTCTCTAGTACATAGCATACTAAGAAATGGCCTTTTAAAAACCTTTCTTAAAATGCAAACTGATCTACTGCCTTTCATATTTGAGTAACCAGCCATTATAGAATAGAAATGGGGAAAGAACTGGAAATGACCTAAATGAATATTTAAAAAAATAGTCATTTTAAACAAGGAAAAAGATATATGTAGGAATTTCCCACAAGAGCTGGTGTTCTTGTTCATTTATTGCAGTCAGATAATATCATTAAAATAGAAATAACAATGGTGACAGCCTATAAGAAAAAAAGGCACACCTTTTAATATGAAATTAAATTCAGATAATGCTGCATTCAGATTTGAAAAAAAAACAACATACTTGTTCTAAAGTTATTTTGGTGAGAAACATATACATATATACACACACACATATACATATATATAAAGCTGAGGATAAAACTGAAGAAACTATGTATTTAATTGGAGAAAGCTGGGCTGCATTGTCTGTTTAGCAATTCTTAAGTGTGCTTGTGCATATAAACGAAGAGATATAGATTACTTGATTTTCATTTGTCAGGTTTCTGCAAAACAGACATATGATTCAATCTTTAGAAGGTGGCTCACTTAAAAATCTAATCTCACATTCATACAGCAAATCCTAATGAGCCCACTAGGAGTAAACAAATTAGTCTCCAGGACATATTATGCATTAATTAATCAGACTAATAGTATTATGAAATGTGTAATAGATGAAAATTAGTCCTGAGTACAGTAGTCACATTGAAGAAAGAGAGCAGGGAAGAATTATAGCATAATAAAAATATTCTCTGTTTCTCCCAGTGTAAGTTAAATCAACTCCACTTTATTAATGGAATGCATTTCAATCCTAACTCCATGTTAGAGTGGGATAGATTACAGTTTTTAAGAGTTTCTCTTTTCTTTTTTTTAATACAATGTTCAATTACTGTTTAGAATGTTGACTTAGAAACACAGTACTGGAAACTATGCGAAAGATTCTGCCTTGTACTGACCCACATATAAAGGCTCCATGGGCGCCTCTACACATTCATTAATGTGCCCTAGTTAGTAGTTACTGCACAATAAGTTTAATACTTGGTTAACCAAGTGAGAATTCAATGTGCAGTAACTTATGCTACTGTGCAATAATGTTGGCACCCTTTTTTTATTTTTTTTTTTGTTTTACGCTTTCTGCACAGTAGCCTAAGAACACTGTGCAGTAGCATGTCAGTCAAAAACCATGCTAATACGCTACTGTGAAGTGTTCTTAGGCTACTGTGCCATTAAGCATTTCATGTAGACATGTTGCATGTGTGGTATATAAAGTAGGGCTGTGCAAAATTTCGCTGGCAGTTTTGTTTCAACGCTGTTTCGACTCATGTCAAGGTCAAACCAGCAAAATCAAAATTATCAGAGAGCTTCAAAACAGCTTCAAAACGAAACGAGGAAATTTGAAATGTTTTGAAATTTTCAAAATGTTTCAATTTTCAAAGCTCAAGTTGGGCTTGCCTGGAGGGAAACAGAAACTAAAGTAATGAGAGGGAGGGGGAGGAGGGGGGAAAGTGGGGGGAAGGACTGCTCTCGTTATTGACCAGATACTGCGTAGCTGGCCAGTGACTGTCATCCTTTCCTGAGGTTTCTTCCAATCCCAGTGCTCTGGGGCAAGGATGGAAAAACTGCGTAAAAGGCAGCATTTTTTGAACTGCCCTGCTTTCTGCCTTGGTGTCAGTTGAGTGATGGCACACCTTAAAATACACACAGCGTCACCCATGCATGTCACGAGTTTTGCCTGTCAGCAGCCAGAGGTGCAGAACCCAGAAGCCCCTGTACCTGTGTCCTTGCTGGCAGGCTTTGTGGCCTCAGTAGGGGCTATCATACCTACAGTTTTCACCCTGCTGCACCTTAACACACACAGTGTCACCCATGTCACAAGTTTTGCTTGTCAGCAGCTTGAGGTGAAGTTTTCCCAAAACCCCTCTACCTATCTATTTGAAACTTGGCAGGCTTCCTGCCCTCAGAAGGGGCTACTATTTCTGCAAGTTTCATCCAAATCAGGCCAGAAATGACAAAGTTTTAGGCTGTTTTGAGCTACCCCATTATAGCCTACGCGCGAAATGTTGAAACAGAATTGAAGCAGCGAAACTGTTTCAACAAAATGAAATGGAACAGCAATTTCAAATGAAATTTGAAATGAAATGCTGTTCCATCAAAATGCAAGTTGAAACAGAATGGTGCCGTTTCACACAGCCCTAATATAAAGCCACTTCAATTCAAGTATGTGGTACCAGAGAGCTGTTAACATTATCATTCTTGTTGCAGTGCTCTAATAAGGGATATTGTTTGGCTCTCAGCTGGAAGCCTGAAAAATGATATAAATAATATAAACTACGTACTGACACTGAGTAGGAAAGGGAACACCAAAGGTAGGTAGATTTTAAGATAAAACCATATGGAAAGCTTGACATGGCTGAAAGTACCAAAAGGAACCAGAACCAGAAGGTGTGATAGTCTGAGTGTTTAAAATAAAAAGCACAATATATTTGTTCTCTCCTTTCCCTTGTTTTGTGAACAATCTGACCTCTAAGGACTGTGAGCACTTGGTAACACCCCAGAGAAAGGCATGGGACTAAAGTAAATGTACTACACCTTTTTCTGCTTATACTTCCTCTTGTATTACTACAACTCTTTTGTTATTATTATTAGTAGTAGTAGTAGTATGAAAGAACTAACTGGAGACCTAGCAAAGTTGATGCTCAGTTGTGGTAGGTGTAGTATACACACAAACCATACAGACTAACACTGGCTAGCTTATAACATTAATAGGCAAAAAGATAAACTTGACAAATGCACACAGAGGCTAGGAAAGGACTTTCAAGAAGCCTGAGCCTGAATTCATTCAATCTTTGCAGGTTAGTCTAACCTGAAAAGCTTGAACCAATTTGGAGGTAGTTAGACATTCCCTTTTCATTATAGAAATGCAGCCACATGCCTACAGTGGTTCAGGCTAGAAGCTGGGGAGTACTAGAGCAGTCCTCCCTTTGCCTCTCAGTGCTGAGCTGAGGAGGGCATAGCCAGGCCCTGGCAGGATGCTCTGATTATTCCCTCTCTACCTCTCAGCAGCCCAGCAGGGAATGTTTATCACCCATATCTCAGTGTTTATCAACCCATTAAGAAAACTAAGTCTCTTTCCAAGCTCTTCTTAAACAGCTGTTCCAAGTAAGGAAATTAAGCTACCTGTTGATTAGCTCCAAAAAGCCTGTCTGCTTTGTCATCTCCTACAGTATGGACTGTAGCCAGCATGTGGTCTGCTAGTTAATGCTGAAGTGTCTGGATAAGTCAGAGGGGCAGGAGGAATAATCCCTGCTCAGCAGGGAGAAGCCAGGAAGACAGTCTGTGCCTACAGCTCTCTGCCAGAGCTCTGGCCAGGGAGCGGAGGGGAGGGGCCAGCTCTGCTGAGAAGCAGAGAGCCCCGCCCAGCCCAGAGAGCATACCAGAATGCTGGAGGAATCTGGCTGAATTTAAACCAGCAAGGGATCTGGGACAGACATCGCATAAATCAGTTTGAGCCAATTAATTAAGCCTGATACTACATTCAGCCAGGTTTAGCTCAAATTAGTTTCAGCCATTTTCAAACTGTTTTATGTGTAATGAACATCTGTTCTGTTACAGGTTTAAACCAGTTTCTGATCACTTAAACTGGTTTATGTGCAATATCTGTCCCTAGCCAGGAAGTCAAGGATTTAGAATAGAAGCCAAAGAGCACAGAGCACAGCACTCCAAAGAAGGAAAGGTTAACCATGTTCAGAACTCATTAACTGTTCATGTAAGAACCAGGAAAAATCTGGCCCTGAATGACTAGGGTAGGTAATCCATTGTGTAACAATGCTGTTTTGTACAGAGAAACAGGCTTCCCAATAATTACTAGGTAAGCATTTTAGTGTTTATTTCAAAATCTTAGGGCATAAACTGTTGTTCTTACTTGTTCACAGTTATGAATTTATATTCTGTAGAACACAATACTGTGGTTTGAGGTGAGATTGTGAGTTATATAATTACTGGGTGAGCTTTTCAGGGTAGGCAAAACTCCTGATCTTCCTGAGTAAAGTGTTTTTTTTTTTTTTTATTTCATATACAATTTATATATATTTTACTGGTATTTTGGAATCAAGAACATGACCATGTATATGCTCATAGGTGGTAATACAATCACTCCAACATTTCAGTTGGGCAAGTCAGAGTTAGTTGCAAGCTGCACTTTGGTGATCCACAAGGTAAAATTCTGTCCAATGAGTTAGAATCAATGGACTCAAACTTTTTTTACTTCAATTATTATCTCCAAAATGAGAGTAGTCTCATTACCTTCCATGTCAGACTTTTTACTTCATTGGCATTTGTTCATACCAGGTCTAAATGTGGCTTATCACCGTAATCTATACAGCAAGACCTTTTCAGGGAAGGGGGTGCTAACGTAACTGTGCTTATGACCTTGTCTTTCCTTAATCTTTGTGGTAACAGTGCTATGCCATGCACAAATACTAATGGCAGCAGGGAGCACCATTGTCTCACCCCTCTATGAATTTTAAAAGGCCTGCTTATATGCCCAGTAATTTGGACTTGTCTCTCTGTTTCTCTGTATAACCTCATCCAACATACACATTTCTCTGGGAACCCCATTTGTCCTAGCACTTCAAATATGTAATCATGATCCATTCTGGCATATGCTGTTTCTAAATCTAAGTTTGCTATAACTGTTTTCCTCTCTTGGACATGGGACAGTGCATCTGTGATCACTGTGACCACTTTAGAGATCCTTCTACTTGGTACTACGCATACTTGGTCTTCATGTATTATCTTCTGGAGGCTTTCCTCATCCTCAAAGCCAGAATCTTGGTCATTAACTTACAGTCCATATTAAGGAATATAATTGGTCTCTACTTTTTCAAGAGTTCCTTCTTCCCTTACTTAAAGAATAAGACCACAATGCCTCTGGTAAAATCTTTCCCTGCCTCTCCTGTTTCTGCTATTTCCTCAAAACTTCCGTTATATCCCCCCCCATCCATGCCCAAAACTTCTCGCAAAATTCCATAGATAGGCGATTTCTCTCTTTCAAAGGTGTTTAAACACTGCATACCTTTTATTCTATCTCCTTTGCTTCCTCCTCTACTTTCTCTTCAATTTTCTTTTCAGTCTTTTCCAGCAAAATCTTCATCTTCTTCCTATTTATTTGTTCTTATATAGCTCTTCATAAAATCTTCTCATTGCTTCCTACACCTCCATCTGCTTTTCCATCTAGGTACCACCTTCTTCCCATACTGCTTTTAACACACCTTTTGCCTTCTTTACTCTAGCCAAAAAGTATCAGGGCCACTCTTTATTTTCTCTCACCCAGGGTGCTTGTGATAAAAGCATTTTCTCTCTAATTTCTTTGAAACCAACTTCCTGTCTCTTACTTTGTTTGTTTTGTACAGTACTTCTGTCTCTATCTTCCTTCTACAGGTTACTTTAGCATTTCTGCATCTTTCTTTGCAGCTCTCTCAGCTCTTTTGTTCTTTTCCCTGCAGTTCTTTGTCATTCCTTTCTGGAGAATTCTTCCATTCTCTTCTTCACCATCATCCATCACTCTCTGGTACTCTTAAAATATTTCTTCAGTGTTCTCCACCACTCCTAATGGCTCATGTACACTTGAAATATCTCTTCACATCTCTTGTAGCAGTCATACATTTAACTTCCACACACCCCTTCCTCTTCCAGGGCTCTTACCAAGACTCAGTTCTGCCTTCACTAAATGCCACAATTAGTTTATTTCTTTCTTACCTCTATTCCTTTTGATACTAACACAAAGTCAGTTCCTGAATACTTCTTTCCACTGGGGTCAGTTCTAGTGAAAACTTTTTTCTCCTACCCACACATCTTTTAGTGACTATTATTTTTATTATATTTGCTAACAATCTGGATGAACTGTCTAAAATTCTGTCTTCTCCTTCCTATGTTCTGTCACCCTCTTTGCCATGCAACAGAAGTCTCCTACTATTATGCCCACTCCCCCTCTGACCACATAAACGGCTAGCTTTCAAGCTTGCCACTTTGGGCTGGAGCCCAGGGGACTTAATGGCAGAAAGCTGATCTCTGGCTCTGACTTCAGCTTATTCCCCTCATTTTTAGGTTTCTTTTCTTCCCCTGTTTTCTCCCTTTTCTGTCCCCTGACTCCTGGACTCTCTTATTTTTGCAACCTCCATTTATTCTTCACCTAATTATATGCACCACACTGGTAGGGGATGTGTCAAAGAGATTCTGGGTGAACTGTATGCATTGTTGTGGCTCACCATGACTTGAAATGCTGTTGATTCTGGAGGGCCCAAGCCAGAGAACTTTATGGTAAATTATTGGCCTTTTGGAGTTTGGCAAATACCATACATAAGTTGTAATACATATAAGTAGGTGCCAAAGTGCTGCTCAAAAGTCTGTTTATGAGACACTTGTGCTAAAACTTTCAGCAGTTTCCTAAAAAGGTAATGTGCATCAATTTTATATGCACTAAGTCTATATGAAAATTGCTACAGCCATGTTTAATTTCAAGGTTATTGCTTTCAAATTTTCTCCTCACTTCCATGTGCTCAGGGAGAGAAGATCTGACAGTAAGAAGGAGAAGAGGCTGCCAGGGGAAAAATGTTGGGGAGAAGCAGACAGCAAAGGGTTACCTGACCCCCCAATTTTATTTTTCTTGATGTATCAGTGAAAGGAACAAATTCAAGGCAGGCCCCAAAATTAGATTCTATACCTGGAAAATTATAACAATTTTTCCACATATACAATCTAATTATTCGGGGAGGGCATCATCCTATAATCCAGGTAATCTTCTATTTGAGTAAATATGGTAATTACACACTGAAGCACAAATTAGGAAGTGGCTAGGTTGCAGAGAAGGGCTTGGGGAGCATGGGGGGTGGCAGGTAACAGTTGGCTGTAAGCTGAATATGAGCTAACACTATGTTCTTATTGCAAAAAAGGCCAATAGTATACTGGCCTATATTAATAGGAATGTCATTTGAAAATCAAAGGAAATTAATCTTCATCTTTATTCAGCACTGGTGAGGCCTCAGTTTGTGTTCTGTGTCCAGACAAGAAGGATATGGATAGATTGAAAAGAGTTCAGTGCAGAGTGGCAAGAATGATTAGGTGTCTGGGGTATTTAGTTTGGAGAAGAGAAGACTGGGCTTGGTAACAAACTTCAAATCCCTGAAGGGTGATTACAAATAGAATGAATATGGGCTTTTGTCTGTGGAGATAGGGGACAGTTATAAGAACAACAGCCTCAAGCTGCATCAGAGGAAATTTAGGTGGGATATTAGGAGGAATTTCCAAATTATGAAGGCAGTGAAAACACTGGAACAGAGAAATTGTGAAATTCCCATTCCTGGAAATTTTCAAAAGTATGTTAGACACACACTGGCTGGGATGGTTTAGGCTGGGACAACCTTGCCTTGAGCACAGGGCTGGACTAAATGACCTCTTGTGGTCCTTCCCAGCCTTACTTTTCTATGATCCCATGAACTTTCAACTCCAAAATGGCATATCTAGGCACAGCAATTAAATGTTGCATATTTACACTTACAAACACGATTAAACTTGGTGGGACAACTTGTGGGATAATGATTATGGTTAATGCTTTATTTTAATTTTTCCATAACCACATCACCTCAAAATAAGGGGATGCATTGAACATATAATACCCTAAACTGAAGATCTAATTATAATAAAGTTTAGGTATGTTACTTATAGACACTGCAATTCAGAACAACATCTATGTCTGGAGCAGGATGTGAAGACACAGCTTTTTTTCCTCCTCAAGTGTATCACAGTGCCAATTATGAAATGGTTGTGTAAAGGAAAGTGAGAGGCATAACAAGCAATTTTTTCACCCTGGGCTGTAGCAGCAGCCAAAACTGAGGCATAGGCATTTTTTTTACCTCCACAAAACTGGCAGGGCTAGTGCCCCATGCACCCACACCTAGTTAAGCTTCTGATCAAGATGAGGTTCATTAGGTATTAGGGTGGAATAGACAAATCTGACTTGAATTGAATCCATGTGTAGCACATCACCAAATATGATGGGACAAGACTGGGCAACTTCTCTGCCCCAGATACCTCATCTTCCCTTTGCTGACTGATTTAAGAATGCATTTGGTAAAATTATTCCAGCTAGTTTTAAATGCCCTTTTTTATGTGCCATCACTGGATCATATTATCCTTGCCATAAAAGATTTAAATTTGGCAACATATAACTAATTCACCAGTAAAATACAGTCTGAATTTGCTCAACATAAGAAGAATAACCTTGATTAATTAATTATAGCTCCAGATAATTATTTACTTTTGCTTCTTTACCCATTTATGACTCCACATTGCCATAAGTTTTCACTGGGAAATTATACTTGTTTTGTTAGAATTAAATAGTAGGCTAGAGGGACTGTTCCTTTCAAATGACCATAGCAGAACTAGCAATAAGTAAACTGTATGGATTGTCAAAATACATTTAAGGGTTCTTCACTGTAATATCACTTAGAAATTACTAGATTGAACAACAACAAATCAGATTTTGAGCAGCTTTTCTGCATCATCATCTACCTATTGGACTTTCTCAGGTAATCCAAACCTAAATTCTGAAACTTCTGAAATTTGCACAAAATGCAAAGTAGTTTGCATTACTATCCAAACACATAATCAGTTCTGGAGTCCTCAGAGGAGGTATATAAAGGCATTAGGATCTTAGGGTTTCTTGCTCAGCCAAAGGTCTCCTTTTATTTGAGTTGTGGAGTGCTCCAAGAGCTAGGATAAGTTTACTACCTGGAAAGCAGAAAGGTAATGAAAATAAAATGTATTGGACAGGAAGATGATGCCAGGCAGCAGGCCTACTGTTAGAATTAATCCCCTAGTAGGGCTTTAAAGCACCGTCTATGAGCAAGAAAAAACAAGATGGAGCTTGAGCAGGCAATTGAATAGCCATGCTGACACTTCAGGTGGGATTGGTAGTCATATTTCAGAAGAGATGCCCAGGAGCTGCTGAAGGAAGCAGACTGAGATAAGAACAGCCTCATAAGGTGGGCAGCGACTATGTGAAGTGGAGGGAACTGCGGGGAATGAACTGGGAAGTGTTTGGAGGGGAAAGATAACTACTGGCTGGATGGCCTTTGGACTAATAACAACTTTATGGTAGAGGAGTTGTTTGTTTCACAGCTTGGCACTTTTGAGTGTACTTCTCTCTATCAAAAGGGAAAATCTGTCTCTTTGCAGCTGAACTGGAAGATAGGCAGGGCCACAAAAAAAGAGAGGATCAGGGACTGAAAGGTTCAGAAGCCTCAGAGTCAGAAGGAGGCAGGGATTCCCTCAATTCTAGATGCCATGCCTCGGCTGGCTTAATGGTATACACAGAGACCAGATAAGGCTGGAGCTCTTTGGGGACTGAGTGACATCTTGCAACTGAATAACAGCAACTCATAACTTGTGCAAGGATTTGCAACTGATTGTACCTTTTTCAGACTTGATGGCATTGGCTGGCAATATGCAGTCCAGGGCGATAAGAAAATTAAGTTGACTCAATGCATCCTAAAGCAGCCTTCATTGGTAGAGGTCCTACAGAGCTCCAAAGGTGCTTTAAAAGTTTGTCCTTGAGACTGGGGGCTTAAATGAAGCACCAAATATTTTGATTGAAAGAACCTCCCAAGGAAGTCACAGATTCCCTAAGATTTTCCAATCCAGCAACAATGAGCAAATAGTGATCATAGGAGGGAGGAAGAGTGAGAGACTTGAGCAATTACAATCCATACCTCTCAAATTTCAGAAGGAAATAGTTATACTCAAAACAAGCAGAAAGCTCTTTGAAACTGCCAGGTTTGTTGTGCCTGTTGTCAAAGGCTGAAAAGAGGAAAAATGGAGCCTTCTGAACAGAATATGAGGGAACCTTAGTCCTCAAGTATTTTGCTTTCTTTCTTTAGTGTCTCAACACAGAATTAACACTTTTATAAATAATAAAAGGGGGTGAACAACAGTTAGTGGAACTTATTCCATACAAGACCTTTGCTCACTCTCTGGCATTGATGTAGTAATTAAAAATGTTTTCAAGTATGGCTCTCATGTGGGATGCTGCTTTTTAGAGTTCCTGGGATCAGAATGAAGAGTGGCTGGATTATTTTTTCTGTTCCTTATATTTGTTATTTTCTTTGGTGGCCTCTTTGTTGTCCATTAGTGAACACCCACAAAAGGAAAAAAAAGTGAGAACTAACTGAACAGTGAAGATTTCCTATGTTTCTTTTGCTAGCAGGCATGTTTATTTTCTTTCTTAGCTGACAGTGTCAGATGTTTCCCAGACACTGAAGCGACTAGGCAGTATTTGAAAATAGGTCTTACTGGTGGAAGCTCAACAATTTGGGCCTAACAAGGGTACTTAATTAGACTTCTATCCCAACCTGACTCTTGGAGTCTTCACTACAGGGTGCCGATTACAAGTCAGGGAGTTTCATTTATGCTTAATATTTTAAAAGGGATTTTCAGTCTCTGCCCCTTGAAAACCTAGAAATGTGATTTCATTCATAGGAGGATGGCATGGGAGAGAGAGACTACTGAAAGGTTATTTCAAGAGAAGATCAGGTTAAACAAACACTGGAATGGGATAGTTTGATCATGACCCTGCCTTGAGCAGGGGCCAGACTAGAAGACCTCATGTGGTTCCTTCCAGCCTTACTTTCCTATGATCCTAAAATAAAAAAAATAAAAATAAAGGGGGAGGGGGGAGGTAAACAGAATTTCCATGACTCTGCAAGGGGAGATGGCCAGTAAGTGCTGTTGATGAATGGTACATTCTTCTTGTTAGGGTGACTATATTTGGATCTTGGGGAGCACTGGATTTGCAGCTGAATGAAGGATTTAATCTCTGGCCCAGCAAAAGATGCTGACCACAAGGCAGAATCATATATTAAAAATAACATCGCAAGATACCAGGGAAAGCAGATTTTGCTTACGCTAAGCCAGCCATTTTCTTATACTAAATAACTATCTTAACTGTGTCAACCATTTTCAAGTAAGTCTATTTGAGTCTGTGTGCTGTTAGTGAGGTGAAGCCTTAGGGATGTGGAGATGATACAACATGGGACAGAGAAAGAGATTGGAATGTGAAAGACAACACATAATTGGTAACAGAATCTGAAATAAACATTTGCAAAAAGGTGAACGGTGATTGGTGAAGAAGCTTCCAGGCTTTGGTCAAAGTCCAAGTGACCGAGAGAAGGAGTCAGTCTCAGACGTGTGCTCATAGCAAAAAGGCATGTGAATGAATGAAATGCATAGGCAATTCCATGCAAATTAAGTAAGCAGAGGCAGAGCTTGACATAGGAGAAGATTTGGGTGGAACAAAGGAGGAGTACAGGTGGAGTAAATGTTAATGAGCATGAACCAAGGTGTATAAAATGTGAAAAAACTAATGTTCAGTGCAGGCCCCCAGTTTGTTGGTTTTTTCGGGACCTTTGCCTGAAGCTGTCTCCATTCTGAGTAAAGCTGTTGCAAGCAACGTGTGCTGGTGTTTGCTCCCTGGTTGCTCTGGCTAATGAGTACCAGGATTCACGAGCAATTCGATTGTCATCTCCCTAGTCGTTGGGTGTATCATCATGTAGTTAGAGTCTAATATTTCTTGGTGATATTAGGTCATGTAAAAGTTTTGAGAAATAATAAAGAACAAGAAAAGTGTTAGAAAAGAAACAGGCGAGCAAGGTTAGATAATTTTCTCCATGTATTTTATTTGAGTCTCCTTGTTCCTCTTTCCAGCAGTATGTTTTTTGTCATATTGTAAATTATTTATAACAGGAATGGGTTTTTTTTCTTAGTATCATCTTGGTTTGCTTTTTGGGTGCTATTAAAGAGATGTAAGAATAATAATGAATAATGGTTTTCAAATCAACCTGAACTGGTCTGTTTAGCAAGTCCTGAAAACAAAGTTTGCAGTTCCAGGCAAAATCTGGAGAATGTTTGCATTCCTAGTACTCAACCAAAATGAACCCAATTATTATGTTTTGGAATGTCACCTTTCCCTAGTTAAATGAGCTGAACCACAATAAACCAGCATTGTTCTGTTGGATCTGGGTCAAAAGCAGTGGTTTCTCCAAAGAAGTTCATGAGATCTAGGAAGCAGTCATCAACTAATTAGGCTTTTTCCTCATATTTGTTTCCTAATGGTTCCCAGATCTCTGGGATGTTTATTTGTTGTTGAACTGATAACATTTGTACTATGTATTTTTTATATAGTTATTCCACATTTGCTATTCATTGCTAGTGACATTATGTTTTTGTTACTTACATGAAACTATATAGCTAAACATTTTGTCCTTTTTGCAAATGGTTCTTAGGCTTATAAGTCAGATAACGTTACCCATTCTTGGCTACTTTTCTACTTCTGCTTGTATCTTCTATGACAAACTTACATTAGAATATGAAGTAGAAATCTGAAAATAGTGATTTTGCTTTGCAGCTATTCAAGTGTCTCTACCTTTTACCTCTTCTAAATGAAGAAAGGTTTGTATTAACTTCCAGAGCAATAGCAGTTAAGTTCCTTGCATTCTGCCCATTTTGACTATTTCTCTTTTTTTTTTTGAAAATGGCTCTTGTGTGTGTGTGTTTGCATACATATGCCAATCAATGTAATGCAAGGCAATCTGGAAAATGTAAACAGGGAAGTACAAGTTTAGAGGAATTAATCGCCAATACCAATTGAGAGCCCTGGACTTCAAAAACAAGAAAGACAACTTTTGAATTCAATTTCTAGCTCTGTCACAATGGCAAAATGGTCACATTTTGCCCCCTAGTTTCCCCATTTTGTGCAATTAACTTATGTATATATTTAAATTACTTTTTAGAATTCCTTAAATGAAATGCTCCAGAAGGGCACTGTATGATTATTATTATACTAGTCCCTGGGATATCTATCAGTTGTCTTATAATAGGAAGCATAGGAAAACAGGAATTGCTATACCTGATCAGATCACAAGTCCATCAAGTCCCCTGGAAATGGTAATATTTGATGCATCAAAGAAAGACAAAAAAACCACATAATATATCTATCCATTTGTGCATGTATTCACATATCAGATTAACCAGGAAGGTATTTTTCTTTCCAGAGTAAAGACTTATTTTTCAGTGAACATTTACATTTTTGTAAGCTCCATTTTAATACTGAAGATGAGTCTAATATGATATACAGAGGAATACAAAATCAGTTAGATTCCTTATCTGTATTATCTGTATCTGATTCCTTCTTTCTGGTTTTCATTTTGGCTCAGGCACTCCAAGTTCTACATCATAGAAGGAGTGGGGGGCGGGGAATCTTGTATTTTGTTTAAAAAAAGTGTACTGCACTGTTAGACTATAGAACAAAAAATGTCTTGTATCCTAAATTAATGAAGCAGAGATGAAACACATCAGTTATGGTAGAAAAGTTAATGAGTTGAGCTAAGGAGTCTGGGCATTATGCATCTAAAACTGACAAAAACTACTGTTAACAGGTCATTTTATTGATTTTCATCCAGGAATGAATAGGGGTTCCAGGGAACCAAGTTCCACTGAGTACTTCCTTGATTGGTTCACAAAGAGAATTCTATTTGATGGGCAGGTTCAAGTCACTTATTTTCCTGGAAGAAACTCACACACATGCACAGAAACAAGGCAGACATTCTTTTGACAATAATGATCATTTGTATTTCAACAGTCCCTTTCCTCTGAGGATCTATGTGCTTTACAAATATTAATTACACTTCATAGTTCTCCTGTGAGGTATCTATCTGACAAGAAGAGTAGCCTTGGAGTTAAAATTGATTTGCAAAGGATAGTTTAAAAATTGAGATTTTATCCTTTTGTTTTACTTCTGTATGATGTATAAGGATGACCTAAAAGCTTTAGTTTCCCTCCTCAAAACAGATATTTTTCTACTTAACTTTTGCTTTTACCTGGAAAGTTAACTGTACTTTTCCCTAGATGTGGAACCCATTCTGGATCTCAGAGCATTGGTGTTATGAGCTTTCAATACTTTTATAATTAAATTGAAGTTACAAGACTTTTAAAAATGGAAACACTCTTACTCCAAAATGTTCATTAACAATTGAATTTAACAAGGCTTTGACAAAAGCGCAGTTTATCAGTATTCTGTCTGTTGAACCTTGTAATGTCATTGCGTCAATAACTCTCTTCTTACCAGGAAAACTTTCAGGAAAGAGAAGATTGAAATTTCTAAGGAAAAACAAAGCAAACAATCCCCACCTCAGATTTGTCATTCTCTATTGAGCCTGTCTCTTCTTCATAGCCTGTAATAATATCTTTTATCCAGAAGAGTGGAAGTCAGAATATCTGAGTTGTATTCATTGTTGTGTAACAAGTTTTTCTCTCTGCCTAAGTTTATTAACTGTAAAATGGATATATTCTATTCTATTACTATCATATAGGATTATGAAGCTGCATTCATTAATAGTTGCAAAGTTTTTTGAGATCTCCAAAGGTGCTGGTTTCAGTGGATTTTGTTCCAGTCCTAGCATGAAAATATATGAGTCTTACCACAGGGAGGGTTTTGTGTCTGTCTTTTGGCTAAAGAAGATGGCACGATAGTTTTGCACTTTATAGACTAACTAAATTAGAGATATATAAAATATAGAGAGGCATATAGCATAAGCTTTCATGAGTTGGAGCTCAATTCATCAACAAGCAAAGAACCCATCGTGGTGGCTTGTTGCCTGTTCCAGCACTCCCCTCTCCTTCCTCTTTTCCTCTTTCCATTTAAATCACTCGCTCCCTTTTGTACACTGGTCTGTACACATTCTTTCAAAGTGTCTGATGATGTGACCTCCAGCTCATGAAAGCTTGTAGTATGTATACCTCTAATTTAGTTAGCCTATAAGTTGCAAATCTATCCTGCCCTCTGATGAATTTGAAATTAACATGGCTAACCATGTCTCTATTTCCAAAGGAGCCTGAGAGTCCATGCAGATGTTTGCCTCACCCAATCATAAAATAGCTTGTGTGCACTTTCACTGGTACCAGGAATTGTGCTGGGAACCTGATCTGAGTAACTTGGGGTGAGGGGAGGGGCAGGCTGGATCAGAGCAGGGGCTAGCAGGTCCATGAGGGGGCTGGTAGGTCTAGGGGAGGTGGTCTGTTTGGGGACAGGACAGGTTGGGGGACTAGGAATAGCTTGGTCAGGGTCAGAGGGGTAGAAGGAGTAGATTGGACTATCCCATTCCTGATCTATCTTAGTTCGCCTCCTAAGGTGAAGTAATTTAATTCAGGCTGGCCATTTTTTGCCCAGTTTAACTGGCCTGAACTTTTGCACAGATCAGTGCTTAGATTGACCTAAACCTGGTTAGGCTGATCTAAATGTAACATTGGCACATACCTTGAAATGCTATTTGAGTCCTCTGAGTGTATGTGGTTTACCTCATGAACATTTTTTTTTTCTTTCAATAGCAGTGTGGCAACTTAACGGTTTTCACAAAAAAAACCAAATACAGGTAAAAGAACCACTAAGATTCCCTTCAAATTTCAACACAACTCTTTTTTTTAACTGAACATTTTCAGATGGTTAGCAGAGATCTTCCCATCTTAAAAATAGAAATATATCTTTTATAATGGTCTGCTAACTCCCAACTTAAAATGAGCCAGATATAATATATTGCCTTACATCCAATATATTGTTTCAGATACTGAGAGTCACATCTGTATGATTTTACCATTCATAGAAATGGAGGAAAAAAGGATTAAAAATTAGATTGAGATAAAGACCACATTTCTCTGTATATGTAAATGTATGCAATGTTTAAGCAGGATAGTAATGACCTCTATGTAGAAAAACCTAAATAGAATGCATTCTCATAGTAGAAATAATTAGTTTAAGTATTATTACTTCTATTTTACATTGAAGGAATTAAGAGACTTGTCCAGATCCAAAGCCCAAAGAGGTCAGTGAGAGTCTTTTATCTTCCATCAGTGACTTACTCTAGAAATAAATTAGGTCTCTGACATCCTATTTTTCTGGTACAATTAAGGTGTTAATTGTGCCAGAAATAGCAACTGGCCACACGTTTAAAGACTTTATTGCACTGTAAAATCACAAATATAAATACCTGAAAAAACTTTTAATACAATTTTGGCTGTTTTGTTAGTAGTAATGCCAAGAATATAACTTCCCAATCCTACATGAACTGATAGATTGCACTACCTGTCAAAGTGTGTGTGTACATGCGTGTTTGGTTAGGATTTAGTTTAGACGTCGTCTACAGCATATAATTTTGTATTTCTATATTTAGAATATTAACTTCACTTTAATGCTTTCTGATTGTAACCCCAAATATTTATTTAAAATTTTAAAGGCTGAATCTGTCATACTAATTTTGGTAGAAAAAGCAAATCTGCAATGGAAATGTGTGATATAAAACTAATCATGTATGTTTAGAAAAGTGACGAGTTTCATGAAAAACCATGACTGGATTTATACCCTACTGTGTGATTAGACTGAAGATTTAAAAAATATATTTAAAAAATATAAATATAAATAATTTCAAAGGAGTTACTTTCTTCCTTTTACTTTGTGCGTAGAAATCCTAATGTTTATGAAAATGGGCATCTTCAGAGAGCTCTAGCAGTTGCCTTGGGACCCTTCACCTCATTTCTGACCCCTGCAATCTCCAGTTGAGGTCACTGCACCCCTGCTAAATCCAGTTGAGCTACTTGCCTTAGGGACTGCCAATCATACCATAGTTTGTGGCAGCTTTGTGGATTAAGTATTCTCTAGAGGCTGCATGCTAGTTTTCATCTGTAATTAGAACTTTTGAAAAATAATGAGTTTTGTGGAAAAACTAGTTTAAAATCCCAAAGATAAGGCAACTAGCAAAATAGAAAAAAATAATTCTCCCTACCCCCTAAAACTTCTGTTTCTACAGAACTTTTTTTGCTCTAATATTGTGCAAGGTTACTTAAGCGTTAGAATTAAAAATAATTCTCAAGGGAAACATGGTACATAGAGAGATTCATTCCCCCTTGTCTTGTCTGATTGACACTGGACTTTTGTGGCTTAATGATACAAAGATTATAAAACCAGAAGGGGCCACTGTGATCATTTTACTCTGACTTCATAACAAAGATCATAGGCCTTTCCTAGATTAATGCCTGTTTGACCTAAAGCACATCTTTTGGAGTAACACATAACTTTAATTTAAACATTTCTAGTACTTGAGAATTTACCATTATCCTTGATAAATTGTTTCAGTGGTTAATTACAGTTAGCATTATAACTTTATTCATTAACTCTAATCTGAATTAGTGTATATTCAGTTTCCATAGTTATATCATTGTCTGCTAGACTGACTGTTGCCTGCTACTATAAAATTTGTGTTACCTAGATAGGTCTTTATAGTTAGTGATCAAATTATCCCCTTAATTTTCTTTCAGATGAATAGATCTGAGTTCCTTAGCATTTCACTAATAGACATGCTCTCCATGACCTTTACTGTGTAGTAAATTAGTCTGTCTACTGTGCGATAAAACACACATCTAGACACTCCCAGTATTATTGCATATGTAGCATTAAATCCCACGCATAAAATGTAAAACAGAGAACAGGTATCTCAGAAATTTGTTCGTCAATTGAGCTCAATTTCTGTACTAAGTAATGATTTTTCACCTTTCTGCCTGTAGTTCAAATCTGTAAATGGCGGAAGGGACATTGAGCTCTCTTGTTCAAAAGGCTCAGAACTTGCCTTTTTAATTTTTAAGACACCAGAATGTAGCTTTGGGCCAGACTGATCAGGGCAATGGTTACTGTTCACAGCACCAATTAGGTTAAACTTATAAATCAATTACATAATATTTATTTTTAGTACTCAAGCAATGGTGACATGTAATGCTGTTTTGATAAACAGAGAGTGCATAAAGGCACATACCTCTTTTGCTGCATGTATCCAACTTCCATTAATATTAATGGAGTTATATATGACTTGGGCAAATGAAATGCTATTGCTTAAACTTCAAAGTCCATACACATGCAGTGAACTATTAAGTCATTACTACGAGCAAGCAGAAATAAACCATTTGTTGTTCTAATAATTCTTTGATGGAATGCCTGCTAGTAATTTGTCAAAACAGCCATTCTTTAAGTTATTTTCACTGCAAAGTTAAAATCTTATTAGAAGTGGTGGCCTTCGGCTTCTTGGGGCCCTGGACAAGAGAATCATTTGGGGCCCCTTGGAGGCTTAATTCTGATGACCTAAAAGCAAGTTGGATATTTTCAATTTCAATTTCACTTTGCCCTATCCATGAAACGCTAATCAAAATATCTTAATACAGTATTGATAATACAAATATTCATTGTAATTAATTTTTATTTTTATAAAGTGTGGAGCCCCAGGCAGCTGCCCGGTTTGCCCTCCCCTAAAGCTACTACTGTTGTTAGCACATTCAACGTACCAGCACTGACATGGCTTGCTGTCACTGAGAAACAAATGAATTGATTAGCTTTTGGAGTGTGATAGTGAAGAGAAACATAATAAACTATGATTAGGGCTGGATTAACTATTTAAGAAAAAAGAAAACGAAGAAAATAAATGAAAAACAAGCTGTAAAGATTTACATTTAGCATGTGGTAGAATTGGGTTCAGTTAGTACCAGAGATATAACAATCCAAGAGCACATTACTATTGATAAAGTGCTGACAGGTAGCCAGATGATAGGCCAGATCTTCCCTGACTGTAAATTTGTGTTGCTCTGTCGAAGTGAATGGAGCTATACTGATTTATGCTAGATGGGAATCTGGCACACGGGTAATAGCTGCCAGGTTTTGTGCAGCATCATGGGTGACATTTCACACAATTATTTAAGTTTCAGATGATCAAAGTGTTCATCTTTACTGAGAATGATACAGATTTAGTTCTGGTAAAAGGTGCTAGCTGGGCAGACCTGGTGAATGAAGTCTGATGTTTTTGGGCATGGATTACTAAAAAATACTTTTTAATGACATGATAACATTTTTTTCTCCTGTATGAGTGACCAAACTATGTTTTAGCCAACACGAATAGTCCAAATTCCAAGTATTAGGATTATTGAAATCTATTCCTCGCTAGAAAAGAGAACTGAGATCTATTCTTATAGCTAGGATATCATGAAAGGTGATAACTGAGACTTTCTGCCCCCATACCAGAGAAGTGGGTCATATCTTGAACTATTCCTGACATAACTTTCTACAACTTCTCAGTTGCTCTATGTATTAGAATGGGAGGAATTATTGTGGCTTGCCTACTGGAGCTGAGATATAAGACCTTATTCAGCAATAATTGTTGCAAACAGTGTATAAATTTTACTAGTATTCAGTGGGTGTGCCTACATGACACTTTACTGTGCAGTAGACTAACCTACTGCACAGTAAAGCATCACTGTCTACATGTGTGCAGCATTTATGGAGTAGTAGATTGGCCTAGTGGATTGGTCTAATAGATTAACCTTGTGGTAGGTACTAGGGTTGTGCAAAACAGCACCATTTTGTTTTGACTCCTGTTTCACCATTTCAACAGGACAGTGTTTCATTTTGAATTTCATTTCGTTCTGGAACTGCTCCGTTTCATTTTGTCGAAACTGTTTCGCTATTTTGATGTTTTACCCATAGGCTATAATGGGGAAGCACAAAACTGCCTATACCTTTTTCATTTTGTGTCAGATTTGGATGAAACCAACAGGGACAGTAAACTCTTCTGAGGGCAGGAAGCTTGGCAAGTTTTAGGAGAGATAGGTGCAGGAGTTTCTGGAAAACTGCTCCTCAAAACTGTGAAAGCAAAACTTATGTCACTTGTAAGTATGAAGGCAAAGGCGGTTGAAAACAGCAGGCATGGTAGCCCCTGCTCAGGCCACAAAGCCTGCCAAGTTTCAAGGAGATAAAGTGCAGGGATTTCTGGGAAACTGCACCTCAAACTGCTGACAAGCAACACTCGTGACATGCGACTGTGTTAAGGCACACCCTCACTGACACTGGGGCCTCTGCATGACACAGTAGTGCACCCCAATGAGGCCTCCTCCTGGGGTCAACCTTCCTCCCCCCGACCCTGAAAATCAGCAGTGCAGGGGACACCTGTATGTGTGGCATGTATGTTATGCAGTGCCACAGACAGATTTTCAGGACTGCATACTGCATGTCCATGATTATCTGGAAGAGCACCCAGGGAGCAAGTGTGCTTCTGTCCAAAGCAAATTTGCTCCTGATAGGCACACATATAGAAGCCTTGTGGGGAAATCTTACTGAACAGTATTTTACTGTGTAGTAAGCTTACAGCACATGAATAGTATGTATAGATGTGCCCAGTAAAAATTAAACAAAAATGTTCATTGGCTGGCATTTTCTAAAGTGTAAAAAATAATTCCACTCTAGCAAGATGAAGTCATAATCATTAGTCAATTCATAAAATCATCGAAAAGTAGTGTTGGGAGGGACCTCAGGAGGTCATTTAGCCCAACCCCCTGCTCAAAGCAGGATCATCTCCAACTAGATCTTCTCAGCTGAAGCTTTGTGTAGCTGTTTCTTAATAGCTTCCAATTTTCAGTGCTCTCAGTTGTTTTCCAGACTTGGCTTTTATTTAAAAAATTAAGATTATTTCTAGTGTTATGATTGCACAGAAAAAAATCCAGAATGTGGCCACAGTAAAACCAATATAATGTCTTCCTGAGTTTACAAACAGTCTGGCATAAAAACTCTGATTTGCCTCATTTAGGTGCTAATTCAGATGTAAATGAAAATACTTTAAAATGTGATTTTTTTTAAAATGATTTAACTGTATATCAAAGCATACAATGGCAGAGTTGAAGGGAATGATGTTTTGATTTTCATCTTCCTGAAGTAATGGACATACTGTTGCCAAGAATAATTTTGTAGGAAAAGGTGTCTTGCTGTTGCTTTCTCAGGTGTGGGATAGTATGATAGAGCTACTACATGCAAGGCAGTAGGCAAGACTGAAAGTCACTGCCCTAGTTTATACCCATTGTTATATTGTAAAAAGAGGCCAGGATGCATAGTGAAGCATGTGGTTGAGAACTGCCTTCTAATCTGGAACTATCCATCCTTAGAATCTGACCAATGGGAGGACTCGTACTGATTTCAGTCTGTGGTTAGCCATGAACTTAGAGAGGAAAGACTGAAAAAACTTCACTACAGATCAATTTTCTTTTGGTCAACAATATTAAAGCCTTAGAGATGGGTATGGCACATGGGTTTGGTGTTGAAATATTGTGACATTTACATTGAGATGTGGCATGCATTATGCCATGGGTGATCCAACCGTAATACATGTTTGAGTCTAGGGCTCCTATTATTTTAAAAGAGGGGAAACTGCAGCAGATAGAGCCCAGACGGCTGAACAGGGGCTAGCTGCCATAGGGAAGGCAGCAAGAAAACTGCCACCTAAAACAGGAAGCTGCCCAAAAGGTAAAAGGGGTACATTTGTAGCCAGTAAAGGAAAAACTCCCCTGAATGATCAGGCTGCAAGTGAATAGGCAGCTAGGAGCCAAAGGCTGAGTTTCTACTGCAGAACTAACTGCTGCACAAAGGGACAGTAGTCAGTCAAAGCCTAACCTGGGCTGCAAGGGTGCTGCTAGAGCAGCAGTTGTAACAGTTGCCATAAAGGCCATCAGGCAATCGGGGCCATCAGGCCCTAATGGGATATTGCCATGGGTAGCCGGGGTGCCACCTGGCTGGAAGAAGCTGGGCTTAGGAAGCATATAAGCCCAGCTTACATAAAAGAGAGGATTCTGGCTCTTTAGCCTGCCAAAGAAAGTGCTTCTGAGCCAGAAGGTTGTAAAGGAGTTCCTGGGCCAAGAATTGAAATGCCCTGGGGACTGTCAGCAAGAAACTGATGGCTTGCAGAGGAATACAACTCAGGGTAGGGAGAAGTCTTGTGGGACAGCCAGTGAGCTAGTGTTTATGTTTAGACCCTGTATAGAGAATAGTTTATATTATAGCCAGAAGGCTTATTTTTTTGTTACAGTTTACTCTAGTGGTTTGCGTTAGGACAATTTGGGGTGAAGGAGGTCCCAGCAGTACCTGAGGGGCAAATGGCTGCTTTGAGCCTGCCAGAGGCTTGGCTCAAGATGTGGACAGGCAGCAACCAGAATAAGGTCTGTTGCTTAGTGAAGGATGGAACCAGTGCCCAAGCAGGGTGGAGACATGGCTGGAAGGCCCAGTGCACAAGTAGGGTAAAAAGAGATCCAGGGCTCCCAGTGCCCAAGAAGGGTAGGCACCAGGGCCAGGGGGCCCAGAATCAAGATAGGTGGGAACACTTTGGCCCAGTGCAGTGGACTTAGGCTAAGGATCCAGCAAGAGAAAAGGTGCAAAGTCTGAGAAGGCTGAGGCCCCAGCAGGTGAGAGTGACTGAATAACATCTGTAAGGCATGGGTGTGGCTGTAGGGGAGGTCAGACACTGCAAAATTCACCCTCAAGGCAATTAGTGCTATAGAGGCCATATTTGGCACCTAAGGGCAAGATGAGGATCACCAGTATTTAGGATAAACCCACAGACTGAGAGTAAATGAGGGCTTACTTCTGGATACTAGGGCAGCAGGATCATCCCCTTTTCACAAGCCAATTCATTACAACAAGGCATAGCAGGAAAGGAAAAAGGAAGGGGGACCAGGGAGCTGGATTACAGCAGGAGTCACAAGGCCACCAGGGGCTGTCACAGCTTCCCCTGGAACCAGATCTTGCTACAACATGCCACAAGTAACATAGGCAGTCTGTGTGTGGCACACTTCGGATCACAGAGGGGATGGGCAACCCAGAGGCAGATAAGGCAGGGAGTAGAAAAAAAAAGGAGTAGATTGGGGAGGGAGAACAGGGTAGAAAATGGAAACCAGAGCAGCAGATGAGGCAGCGAGTACAATGCAGGGAACTAAAAGCTGAGCAGAGCAACAAGTCAGGCAGGGAAAAGAATTGGAGTGCTACTCAGGGAGGGTACATGGCTAATCTGTGGTGCACATGCCAAACAACTTGGTCCCCACTGTACTATGTCTCTTTACAACATAAAGTTCACATACAGACGTATAACAATATTTTCAGTAGCTTTATGTCATAATAAACAAAATCCCCAAGCAAACCTTTATGCATATATGTCTACGGGTGTAATCTGTGACATTGTGAACCATTTGAAAATGGGTATCTGTTCTTCCTTCCAGGCTAGTGTTTAACTAGCTGAAGTGTTAGGTGGAATTACCTTCTTTCATCCACAGAAATCTGCATCTCCAGGCCTTGCCTCTCCAGGAGTAAGCCTCTTAGAACATGGCAAATGGCACATGACAGTACTTCCAACAATGCCCAAGTAGCTTAGGAACATAAACTACTAAGTTTAGAACTTGATTCAAAGTGCACTGTAATTCCAAGCATTCTCATTCCTCATGGGATCCTCTGTCCTGTGTTAACGTGAAGGTCAGTGCCTTAATCAGAGCCAATAAAGTGCTTTTTCCCATTCACTGTTCTATTTTTTTAAACTGATGATATCTACATGCAAACCATATATGTTGTAGCGCTTATGGTGAATGATCCAAAGTTCATTGAAACCATTTTTCTTGACCTCAACAGGGTTGGAATCAGGATTTAATTTTTACTACAACACTAGTTCTTTTTCCTTAGTTAAGAATATGGCAAGTATGTCATGTATGTACTGTTCTGATGCAGTAATACACACTGGCTTATTATAAATGGTATCAGTTTAAACACCTGGTATAACACCGCTGTGGGGGAGGGTTAGCTACAGACTTTCTAGAGCTGAGAGAATAGAAGTATGTATCAGCTCATTATTAAAAAGGAAGAGTATGTTTCACAAAATATGGCCTTGTGGGCTAAAGCTGTCTCTCTTTGTTCCTTGAACAGCAGAGTGTGGCTTTATATCTCAGGCCAATTATCTACCACCATTCTTTAGAAACTGACAAAACCTATAACATGAGCAATGATATTAAGACAGTGTGCAATTGCACAGTTTACTTTGTACCCGACATTTGCATCTGATTTTTAATACCATCTCGCTACAAGAAATGAAATCTCTTATTACAGGGATAAAGAAAAAAAGATTTCCTGTGATGAAAACAACACGTGAAACAAATACCCAATAATTCAGAACTCTTAATAGCACTAAGCTGGATAGCTCTCTTGCAAATAATGTCTTTTTCCATCAATATCTATTGTAAAGTTTTCTGTATGATTAGTTTATTGGCTGGGTGCAAAGTTGCACATCCTCACCACAGTTAAAGAACGTTAGTTCAAGGTCCATCCCGCAAGACAAGTCGTGGAATATAAACTTAGTATTTGCTGTGAACTGTTGGAGGCTGCCATGCAAAAAATAAAAAATCCATGAAGATATTCAGAACCATTTCACACAGTTTAGTCTTAAAGAAGATGAGAGAGTCAGGAAATGAAATGAGAAATGATCCTCCATCAGCAAGAAACAGCATCTCTCTCCAATATTTTTCTTGTTCTTATAAAGCCTGAAGATATTGCACATACAGTAATTAGTAGTGGATCATTCAATAAGATTGCCCCCTTCCTCCCACAAAAGAAACAGGACTAACAGTAGAAACAACAATAACAGAAGCAACAATGGTTTTGATTTTCATAAAATCAAATTTGCTTCAAAATTTTAAACAATGATACAAACTGATAGAGGAGAACTAGATCCTGTTTAAAACTGACTTTGTGACTTATACTTCAAATGTTCTCTGAGAGAAAAAACTTTGTTTCAAATGTATTCAATTTCAATAATGGTCTTTCAAATGTAAATTTATTTTTACAGGGGAGTCATTGATATTCAACCTTTGAAAACTTTGAGAAATAAAGAGAAATAAAATATAAAAAAGTGATAATTATGGATTTTAAATCAGATTACAATGATCTCACTTGTGTTTGTTCTATGACTTTCCCACCACAACAAAATTCACAGTGCAGATATGTAAAATATTGACTTGAAACTTGCAAAAGAAGTTCAGTGTGATACTTTGTCAGAGAACATACGACGTCTTTCAGAAATGGTAAAGACTGAACATACAGAACTGATAACAATCCTGGTAAACCCTATTTATTCTTTAATGGCTAATTCTCTTGCACACACCTCTCTCCCCCTGTCAACCTCAAAATGAGAGGTATTTGTAAGCTTGTCATGAAAAGACACGTACCCAGGGACAGCCATGCCAAACAGTCACTGCTCATCTTTCTGCCCCAGTGTCACGGAGTGGGGCGCAGGAGCGGCCGTGATCCCACTAGCACCCCCTGCCGTGCCCAATTAGGGTGATCTAGCATCCTCTTTTCTCGCCCGCCACGTCTTGTTGGTATAAGGTTCTATGGGAGGCTGCCACTTATTGCCCTAGACACCGTCCTATGCTTGTACTATTCCCCGTTCTGTATGGGGTGACCTAGTGCACCCCCGGCCCTATAGGCTATGTGTGCCTCCTTTAGCACGCCACAGGCCTCGCTGCTCTTCCGGACATTATCAGGTCCTTTTCCTTTTCCACACCCTGCCCAGCACCCCCCGGGCTTGTCATGCATCTATTAGCCCTCTCAGGCTTACTGACCGTACTCTTGCTGGTTGGGCTCAGGCAGCTTGAGCCTTACCTGGCCCCTTCAGGCCTTCAGGGTCCCCACCACTGTGGAGCCCCTCTGGGACCCTTTTCCAGTCCTACCCCTGCTGGGGTTTCTATCAATTCCCAATGGGGCTCAGGTGGCCTAAGCCTTACCTGGCCCCTTTGGCCCTTCAAAGCCCCCACTACTGCGGAGCCCCTCCAGGACCCTTTCCAGTCAACACCTCCACTGGGGCTTCTATTAATAAAATGTGCCCTGCCCACTCCTGGGGCCTCTCTTAATACCGTCACCCACTCCTGGAGCTCTTCTCCGTGCACTCCACCCCTCCTGGGGCTTCTCTCCGTGCACTCACCCTCTCCTGGGGCTTCTCTCCGTGCACTCACCCTCTCCTGGGGCTTCTCTCCGTGCACTCACCCCACAGGGCTGGGGTCAGCACCCCTCAACACCACGCCCCACCAGCGCAAACAGCTGTGCCCACCTGAGACCACTCACTGTGCCCCACTGGGCACCAGGAACCCCCAGATTACTGGGGCGCTCCCATGAGGCCTCCTCACACCCCTACAGCCTCACCTGGTCCTCCAGTTTAACAGTAACAAAACAGAACCAAAAGCCAACCAGCTGTAACACAACAACAAGAAGGCTACTGGCTATAACATAGGATCCAGGCCCACCTGGCCCTCTTGGAAAAGCATCTCAGTCAGGGTTCTCTCCACCCTCACCATGGTGCAGCCCCTTAGGTGCTCAGGCTGCACCACTCATCTCTGCTCTGCTAGGCACTCCTGCACCTCAGACTGCCAGAAGGAAACTGCTTATTAGGCTTCTGCCTGGGCTGTTTATAAAGGCCCGGCCCTGCCCCCTTCTGGTCACATGACCAACCCGGTTGCCCCAGCAACCAGCACCTGAGCTGAGCCTGGGGATTGGCAGCTGACTTTCTCCCTTCTTAGGAACAGGGCACCTCAGTGCCCCTGTGACACCCAGAAACAGTGCTCCATGGTTAGGAACTGCTCCTACATCTGTCTGGTCACAATGTGCTTATCTTCAGGGTTGTGGCTGATGTCAGTGGACTAAAATTTTGATGTAGCCATGGACCATGTATTGTTTGGCACCCAGCAAATGTATTCCCTGCAAGTACTGTGATGGCTGTGAAAGCTTGGATGGTGCCTCCTGCAGAAAAATGCAAGAGAGTGGCTGGGGCAAGACTGCATTGTGGTGACAAGTTGGCCACAAAGACAATCAAACTCTGCTAATGGTTGCAACCCATAGAGAAAGTGGAGCTTGCAGGACCCAATACCAGACCCATGCCATAAAATGGTAACAGTCATAATAGGACATAAGAGGCCATACAGATGTCTTAAAACAAGAGTAGATGAGGATGGTAAGGGTGCACTCAAGAAGAACAAACAGTTGTTCTCCTAGTGGTTACCACCCTCTAGGTGTACAGTTAGATAGGCCTTAACCTCTACCACACCTGAGCCTAAAAATAAAAGTGACTATTCCTCTAAAAGGAACTTGTTGGCAGAAACCTGACACGCTCATTACATGCGTATATCCAAGCTAGGAGAACAAGAGAGAAAGGCTGAGCTATTGTAACGAGAGAAAGCAAGGAAGCTACATATATGTTTCAACTGAACTAGCAAATAAAGAAAACAAAAAACTATATATACATTTCAAGCAAAACCTGTAAAAGGTACACTTGAATACAGGAAAGATATCCTGCGTGTGACAAATGCATGCCTTCCTAAACACATCCTCATATTTCTCAAAACAGGCACCCAGTGTCTAAGGTGTTACAAATGTCTCAATCATTCAATGTCTGTCTGGAGTTTTGTAAACAGACCATCACCGATACAGGCTATTGCAAATTTGCCCCATTGTTAAACAAATACCCAAAGACAGGTCTGGTAAGCAATGCTTCTAGATATCCTGTTTAGCCACTCAAGACCCATCACATTTTAATTGACCTATAACTTCCAAGCTAGTCAGTAGCTGCCAGAAACACAGGCCTTCACACCTAGACAAATCTAAAAACAGAAGCCAAGCAATTTAACAATTGTAATGTAATGGTCCCTCTTCTCCTCCCTGTTTTGTTCAGACTTTAATTGACCAACCTTCAAGAAAAAATGCTTTAAAGCTATACAATTAAAACAGTATAAAGAGAAATACAGAACTGCCAGCAAGGTGCAGTCCAGGGAAGATCAAGAAGCCATCCTGCATCCAGCTCACAAATGAAGGACCCATGCTCTGTGAAAGCTGACAAGAACGGCTTCTTGCCTGCTTCGGTAAAAATCTCTTGCAGCTGAAATAATATGAGGACTCATAATGGCTCATGTATTTAATATTAAGAAAGTCTTTTTCTGTCATTTAGTTTTATAACTTGTTGGTAGTTATTAAAGCAAGCTTTCCTGCTATTAATCCAGAAGTGTTGTGGCAAGTCTTAAAGCACTAGGTTTTAAATCTGGTTTGTAAGTGCAACATAGTATACTACTCCCTAATTTTTGGCACTAATGAAAGTAGACTTGGTGGCTATCAGGGATTGTTGACATTGTCTTTTCCATTAAATCTCTCTCATGAGTTCACAATGCTGGGTCAGCACATGAAAGGTGACAACCATGTACAGATCCATAGCAGCTGGTGGTGGTAGAAGCTCTGGGTCACTGGCAGCAGTGGCAGGCAGTATAAATGCAACGGAAATACAGATGGATGGTCAGGGACATAAATTGCACAGTAAATCATACCAAAATCCCTCCCATAAAATTTTTGCCATCCATCTACAATTTGAAAAACCAGTCGGTGCTCCAGTGGAAGTCAGAGGGCCCTAAGAACCCTAGACCAGTTGCAGGTATGTGTGCTGTTTCTGGCCATTTTCTCATGGAAGTGCTTCAATGTGTTCAGCCACTCTTTAAATCTACTTCCAAGGGTGTTAAGCGAATGAGCTAATTTAATGAGATCACCTGATTACATTACCATTGGGATTTGGTGCATGCTAGCTTCAAGGTAAAATGAGGAGGGAGACTTGCTGGCCTAAAATGCTGTTGACCTTTGGTTGGCTGTGATTTCTTTGCACGCACTGTTCTGTTTTTTGCGGGTCATGGACAGACCAAGGTAATGAGCTGCCTGGCTTGGATTTGGTTCTGTATTGTCATACAGTGGATGGCTAGCTCCATGTACTCAGCCACTGCCTCTTGGGAAGGCATGGCTTAATTGTCTCTAGCAGTGGGGATCCCTGCCTCAGGTTTATCCCTAATATTATCCTGGGATGCAGGACAATGGGTTTTGGGTTTGTCATGGATCCCCACTCTTGCAACTCAACCACACACAGTTTGTTGTTTTCAGGCTCTGCAGGTTTTCCTGGATTGAGTAACTGGTGGCCCTCTGAGCCCTGCAATGACATCTTTCTTTGGGATTCAGGTAAGTAGAGAGACTCCTCTGAGCCTCAAAAGGAGAGAGTTCCCTACTCTCCTCCTTTGCCCCTGCCGGGGCATAGTCCAAGCATTTTTTTCTGTTTATTCCTTCCGGTTCTCTCCCTGTCTTCCTCTCTCTCCTGCAGTTGTTGCTGGGTGCGTTTTTAAACTGCTGTCCGTCACGCACCCAGCCAACCAGAACTGACAGGACCTGATAAATCTTGGTGGGTGTGATCTCCTCACATCCTGTTCTTTCAGTTCTTGTCTGCAGTGAGGTGTTTGTGCTTAGAGCAACTTCTCCAGCACTCCTTAGAGTCTTCAGGTTCCTTTCCCCAGGTACCTGAAACATCTTTAGGGTGGACAGTGCAATCCTCACTGCCACAAAGGGTGACCCATGGACACACCAATCCCATGCCTTCTCTATTCCAGGATGAGTCATGGGACAACTGGTCCTGTGACAAATGCACCATCTGTTCATGGCCCTACATATTTGTACTTCTATTTCTCCTTACTTCTTTTATTGCCTTTTTGGACATAGTTTTTTCAGAAGATGAAAGAAATTCTTGATCCCATTCCATTTTATATTATCTGTTCCTTTCTGTCTCTTCCTCTCAATCCTTTGTCTTTCTTATAGTTTGTATGGAAACCTGTTCTACTGCTCTCTGCTGACACAAGGGGACAGATTTTGATAGGTTTACTAATGCTAAGTGCCACCTTGCCCCCACAAGTATTCATTCACACTGGTTTTAAAGTGATTACTTGTGAAGTAAAGCACTACTCCTCATAAGAAAGGTAATCAAACTTTGGTCCTAAGGCAACCCCTACTGAGTATCTCAGATCTTACCTGTTTTGGGGAGAATCACGTATGTGGAACAAAGTTTGCTATACCGTGAAAGACCTTTTCCCCCTGTGTGTTTATTAGGAATGAATCTTCAAAAACTACAGAACATATGTGAATAATCTCTCTCCCGCCAGCTATTTGTTACTGGGGGTTTTTTTTTCTTTTTTTTCACAGACTACACCACCAGTAAGTGTCCAGCAACTGGTACTTCACAATAACCTGCAGTTAAGTGGGAGTAACTCTCCTAACAAAGGCTAAAGCATGGGTACATGAAGCTTTTACAGCTGAGAAAGACATTTTCAAATGCCTGGTTCCTAACCACTGTGAATAGTCAGTTGGGTAACAATGAACAGAGAAGTAACTTCACACAGATAAAACCCTGGCTCAAAATTTGCTTATAGCTTTGTGAAATTATCCTACATAATGTTCTTAGTAGGCCCCTAAATACCTATTACTTGTTTTCCTCATATTGGTATTACTTTTACTGAATTTCATATTAGGCAATTCTACATTTCCAACAGAGTAAAACTTTTTAGCTATTCATTATTTCTAATGATACAGAACAGAATTTGATTAATTCCCCTACTTAATTTTTCTAAATGCATTAGAAGCTTTAGAGGTATTGGGGAAAATCTGTTGGCAACAAACTATTTTGGAAAAATAATGAGATAGTAGAATTTCTGTAATTGATGCCTGTGGTTTTGGGATTAAATACATTTTCTTCTATTACCTGTGCAAAGTAACTGTGCCAGAATTTGCTGGAGCTCTTATTGCCAAAGAAACCCCTCAAAGGCTGTGTTCATAATGTTTAAAATGCAGACTCATCCAAAGACAAAATGGGCCCATCAGGTAGTGTTAATGATGAAAAGCAGGACTGCCTCCAGGTGAATTAGCAATAGAAGTATGTGAAACATTTACTGTCATCAAAGCCCTTCAAACCTTAAGGCTTATGGTTTATATATATATTTTTAAATGTTCTGATTTTTGTTTTAAATGAATGTAAAGATGTCCTCTGACTTGTCAGAAAACATAGCCATTTTTGAGAAAAATTTAAACCCCAACTTTGAAACAAAACTCTGTCATGGAGCTCAAAGAAAAGAAACTATAGTCCTATCAGGGCTCAAGATTATTTCAAATTATTTCATGATTGAAACTGAGATGTAAAGTTAAAAATCTCAACATTTTTTGTGTTCTTATAATCCTCAAAATATTCAAATGAAATGTCCAATGAAATATTTTGTTTTGAATATTTTGAATTCCATTTCAATGTTAACCCTTAGTTTTTTAATAATTACTTTTTTGAGTGAAAAGTTGATTTGAATAAAACCAAACATTTTTCATTTAGAGAACAAAAGAGTACACTTGACAATTTTTTTTCAATTTTTCTAAAATATGTGATGCTTCTTCTAACTGGATTCATTAAAATTATCCCCTTCCTATGAGGTGCTTTAATTTTGACGTTTTCAATAATAGGAACTTGAAAGTTAGTCTAAAAGTCCCCAGCTAACTCTGGCGATCAGCATATGTATCAAAATACTCACAAATTCAAATTCTAGCTGTTTAGTGGGGCCATTCCAAAAGGGCCAACCCCGGCCACGGGCAGTTTTCAAATACTACAACAAACTTTGTATACCCTCCATTTGAGAACAAAGGCATCCAGCTGGGTCAGAACGCGGCTATTGGGCCCTGATCCAGTTCCATTACTTTGAACAGAACGCCTTGCCCTGCTGTATTGTGCTGCTGACCGGTTCAGCTAAAAATGCAATTTAAGATGCTATTTGTACTCTTTAGAGTAGAGGAACTCTTCCAAAACCTGGAATATAGGCACTCTTACAAACCCTTACCTGTTTATATAGCCTCAGCACTGAGCTCTGAGTCCTTTATTGGGCCAGTACTTAGAAATGAACTTTCCCAGGATGCCTTTAGTTAAAGGCTCTTGACTCACCTCTCCTGAAAGTCATTCAGAAGATAATGTAAGAATGTACTTGTTCTTTAACCAGGCATTAATTTAATCATTTAATTAATTCACTAACTTATGAGCACAGGAGAGGTCTGGTTCAGACTGGACATTGGTTGATCTGATTTAAACACTAATTAGGATGATCTGTAAGACTTGTAAATAAATATGCATTTCCATAAGTGAGTTAGTGCTATAGATTATGCCACATGTCCAATTCATTTACTTACACTGAGTTTAGAAGTAGATTGATCATAGACAAAATTTTTTACCTTTTTCTTTTATTTTTACTTTATATTTATATATTTTTAAATATTATTATTACTTACTATACTTAGGAATTTCTTCTTAAACTTACAGGATAATAAGTAGCGTATATTGAAAGTTGACTCTGTTTTTAAGATTCAGCACTGTCAAAATTGGTAGTAGGTCTGATTTCTCTTATAATGAATTATCCTAAGCAGACAGAATATGAGTTTAGGATGGACTAGGGATATATACATGTATTATGTGAGTTACTCTCACAGGTGAAAAAACATTAACTTAACACCAAGAATGCTTCATATTCAACTGGTGGGGGGGGTGGGCGGTTAACAATTTTTTTTCTGGACTGTTTTACCATTGAGTTTAATTAGACTTTCCTTAGCTCTGAATTCACAAGGGTGAATGTGTGCACGTGTTTAGGTTTTAATCTGTTCAGCTGTACAGTTATTACACCACTAGGTTACCAGTAAATGCATGAGGTAGTGAGTACTTCACCCCTGTTTAAACTAATAGGATTTGGGTTTATCAAAAAAATGTGGCTTTTAAATATGACCATATATATATACATTCCTGCATAACAATGGAATTTCCTGGATGTTTTCTTTTATTATAATGCCCTGGATTTAGCAAAAGAACAGTTTGGCAGCCCACTTTTAATGGCTTTGGTAAAAATTAATAATATTTTTTTGTTTTTTCCGCACACTGTATTTCAGCAAAACACATCTTTCTATCAACAGCAAAATTCCATTGTTTAACTAAAGTGTTAGTAGCAGTAAGTTACAATGCCAGCATCTATCAGATCTCATTTTTTCCAGGCTAGATTAATATAATTAACTGTATTCAGGAAAGAGTGCACTAACAAAAAAGTCTTCAAAAATGTAGCAGCAGTCTTCATCCTCAAGTAGAACAACCCCAGCCAACTAACTCTTAGCTGCATGGGGAAATCCCAGCCTCACCCAGGGCTGGCTGGGAACTGGGTCAGAAGTGGGAGAGCTCTCAGCCAGCCCCCAGCTTCGTAGGGAAGCAGAGAGCTCCCCAGTCCTAGTGCGCAGCTCCTGTGGGGAGTCAGGAGCTAAGTAGTGCCAGGACTGGAGGAGTCCCCCATCCACTGTGGCCCGCTAGTGTTGGGGTTGACTGGAAGCAAATTTGCTCCCTGTCAGTATCTACACAGCAACTTACTGCACAGTAAATTTACTACCTGTATTTACAGGTATTAGGTAACTGCGCACTACATGGTAAGTACATGTGGACAGTAATTCTTTACTGTTCAGTAGATTAGTGTACTGCATAGTAAATTGTCTCATGTAGACTCATTCTCTGAGTAACTGTGGCAGCATTTCACCCTACTGATTGACTACTTGTGGATTCAGACTTGCACAGTGCTAGACACTGGGCTCAGCAAAGTATATCAACATGTTAAACTTTAGGCACCTGAGCAGTCCTGTAGAAATCACAGACTATTTAAAGATTCAGTTCTGTACATGTATGTTTCCAGGGGTCCAGACTGACTCTTAGTAGAACAGGTATGTCCCAGGTAATTTTTCTGAAATCCCTGTGCAGGAGTACCTCCCACCTGAGTAAGAGCTTGCAAAAGTAGACCCTTCATTTGCATGCATTTTCCAAAAGATTGTACTTGTACCTTGCATGTATATTGTGGATTAACCATGTATTCCACATGCTTACAGCCCAATGGGGCTGCTAGTTGGAATTAAAGATACTCATGTGAATAAGGATTTCAAGACTCAGCCCTCTTTTCATTATATGTATTATCAGATAAATAACAGAAGAAGATACATTAACTGTTTTCAGACCCCATGGGGGATGTGTGGTAGACTCTTTTTAACTATGGTTCTACTTGTTTTGATGTGGAGTATATATAAGGAATGCTTCATCTTTTGACTATTAAAGTAGCTCTCTGCTTGTAGCTGATGATTCATAGCTTATTATTTTTCTAATAGTTCATAGTTAATTGGTATGGTGCAGTATTAAAGATTAATTATCAAAATGTAAAAAGTGGCAAGACTTTCTTTTATAGCAAGCATAGAAAATATCTGCAAATGAAGAACCGCCAGCAAAAAATCACCTCAGACAGTGCCCTCATAGCTACAAAGCCAAAACCTTTGTGTCATTGCACAAGTGAGAATGCTTTTAAATAAAGTAGTTTCAATTTTATAGCATCCCATAACTTGCCATCAACAGTTCTTTTTAATAAAACTGAAATAAGCATTTCAAAGGCAATAGGCATTTTTTTTTTTCCCTTCACAACCCCAAAATAGGACTTGCATTAAACTGGAAATTGGGTCATGCTTCAGCACACAGTCATTTGACCAAAAGATAACATTCCTATTCCCACAGTTATAAGATGTGCCTTTCAGACAATGGAAACATATAAGGACTACAATTTTAGGTAGTTTGTATAATGTAAAAATGTCTGTCAGGTTCCAGGGAGCCACAATATAATGAAACCCATTGGTCTGGGTTGTGTACAGTAAGAAGGTCTCACAAAATGGAACCAAGTGTCATATTTCAGCATAGTGCTGGCATGGAAAAAGTGAGGACAACAGGGACATTGACATGTCTTATTTTGTTTGATACTTTATTTCTTGTTAAATAATCTACAACAAAGCTGAATTTACAAGGTAAGGAAGGCAAGGGAAATGTTTACTGGTGCATAGTTGCACCATGAGACTTTTCTTGATTCTTTGATCATAGCAAACCTTGTAGCACCCCCAAGGCATGCTTCACTGAGCTAAGGGAGATCAGTGGAGTATTCCCATCAAGAAATGAAATACAGGTCATTTATCAGGCACCAATTAAATCAGGCTGTAAACCATTCCTTAACACAATGAGGGAGGAAAACCTAATGGCAAAGAGAATTAGGAAAAGGGAAATGTCAACCCCCCCCCATTAAAATAGAAGAAAAAAAGAAAACAAAGAAAACAAAGGGTGCAAGAAAGAAACAAAAAGAAAAGTTAAAAATGCTAAGGTAACCACAAAGCTTTTAATAGCTTCAGGATGTAATTCACTGTTGCCTTTAGTTTACTATTTTCAGTGCTTAAATCAAGTGCCTCGCAACTAGCTCTTTCAGCTGCAAAGTGTAACAAAGCATAGAAGCTGCTGTCCATAAAAATCAAAACAGAGCCATATCTTATGAAAATGATAACTTCCTGACAGCCCTGCCTCCCTCTGCTGCTTAGTAATGAGTGAGTTGGACACCACCTGACAGTTCAACCTCAGATGAATATTTCAGACATATCATGCAAGAGATTCACAGATCAACCCCACCTCTATGAAACCATTGGAGTGAGACAGAAAGCCATTTTGAACTGGAGCATCAGAGCGGAACACAACTAGCAGTATTTTTTTTAACCTGTGCCGGTGTTGGTGTCTAAGAGAAAAGGTTAGGGTGATCAGAGGTACTACTTTAGACTGTGGTTCTTATACCTCCACATTACAACATACATAACAGGCATGAACACTATACTTCATTTTACTTGCTCCTTATGATGTACTCTTTGACGCAAAATTAACATACAATTGTGTACAAGCATCTTTAAAATTTCATTATAAAAAAGATCACTCAGACACTGTCATGCCAGGTGTTTTAACCTTTCTGTGATTCTTTCTTACTTCCATACATGTACAGAAACAGCCATAGTGGCAGGTACTCTGTACCAGTAAACTACTCTACCAGTGAACTATTTTATATATTTTGCTTTTATATGGCATCTCCCAGGCAAAAATGGAAAAAGTGATTCTCAGGTGCTGATGAAGTTAATTTTCTACCACTCCTTGAAGACAGTAATAAAAATTCTTCTTCCCATTTTATGGACAGGAAAACTGGAGTACTGAAAGAAGGAGCTGGAGTTAAACTCATAGGAGCACAGGGTAGATGCTAAGGCATTGTTGTTTCATCTTCCCACCAGGATGTTTTATGATGTGTGTTAGCTTAGCATGGTGGGGATCCCATGACCTGCACCCCAGGCAAGTGCCTGGATTTCTCATCCCTAACACCAACTCTGAGTTTAACTAATTTGTCCATGGTTGCATCCTAAGCCACATGATAACTAAGCTGGTAACAAAGCCACATTCTCCTAGTTTTCAGATGCAGAATCTTTCATTACTGGGCCATTTTCTGTTTCTGAAGCAACAGTTCAAACCTCTGCCCAACTGCAAATTGAGCAAACACCCTTTTATATGTGAGGCACTGTTATCCAGACACAGAAATTGAGAGAAGAACACCCTGGAGCTCTCTTTTACTTCAGTGAGGCTTTTGGATACTCAGCATTGTTGAAAGTTAGGCTTCAGTTGACTTGTCTAGTATCCCACAGATATCTAGTCGAACCAAACAGGATCATGAGAAAGTAGGGCTGGAAGGGACCTCACAAGTTCATCTAGTTCAGCCCCCTGCTCAAGGCAGGAACATCCCTGACTAAACTATATCAGTCAGGTGTCTGTTGAATCTGCTCTTGAAAACTTTCAAGGATGGAGAGTCCACTAGGTAGCCTGTTCCAGTGCTTGACCACTTCAAAGTCAGAAAGTTCCTCCTAAGGTCCAATTTAAATTTCCTTTGCTGCAGCTTGAGGCTATTGTGCCTAGTCCTGTCCCCTATGGTCTCAGAGAAAAGCCCATCTCCATTCTTTCTGTAATTGCCCTTCAAGTATTTGAAGACTGTTCTCAAATGTCCCCAAAGTCTTCTCTTCTCCTGAATTCTCATTAAGTCTTGCTTTCCAGGCCCCTGATCATTCATCTGGGCTCTTAGATCCTAAAAAGTGTTTTCTGGAACTCCCAAACTATAGAAGCAACACATTTTTCACAGGTTTATGGTCCACAAAGTTCAAACTCAAGTAATTACATCTCAAAATATATGGTCTGAATTTTCAAGTTCTGAGTACTGGCAGTACTTGAGACTTAAGCTAGCTTATTCCTAGACTACTTCTAGCAATCCAAATAATTTGTGTGCATTAACCATCCTTGTATAATACATATGTGGACCAGAATACAATGTAATGTATGTATCAAATGTATATGTAGCACAATTCCTTTGGCTTTAGGGAAGTGAGAGCAAGGAGGGATTGATTCCTACTGTCTCCTAATCTTTGCACAAGAGGCTACAGGAGGTTTAAAATCCATAATTAAAATCCTCCTTTAATGATGCAATCATCTTAGCTTCCAAATTACAAATGTATGTTAAGCAACTATGCTGGATGAAGTCTGGACAAAGTATCATAAAGCCAACATGTAAAACTGCTCAATGTTACTGAAGAATACAGTAAGGGAGTGGGGGGGAATGAAAAATAAAAATGAGTGTTAGAGAAAGAGAAAGCAAAACTGAGACTAATTATCTATATTTAAGCATAAGAAGATCTGACTGAGCCTACAAGATTGAGAACTTGTTGCCAATCAAGTGCATCAAAGGCATTCCTACAGTATTTTCCCCAAGGCCCACAGGAAAACTGCAGAATGTCCATGCAAATCCTTTTTGATTGAAGAAAGCCCCTAAAGTGGTCTGAGTTTTCTTTGCCTCTGTCATGCTGCTGCATAGCCCTGTGGTTCTTGAGCTGCAGTCTTATACCATAATGGATTGTGGATTCATGGTATAATTCTAAATGTGCTCAACTTTTGCTCAGCATTAATTACTGTGAGGGCCAAACTGTGCCCTGATTCATAGCCTCCTCAACTCTCTTGACTTTGGAATGTACATTAAAGCAGGTTTTGGCCCTCACTTAGTAGGTACAATATAATTTCATGTTCTTTGACCTTCAGCATGATTGAAGGACGCAATTTACTAATAACTTACTGACTTAGGCTTCTTTAAGGTGGGTAATATTCAGTTTAGCTGTTGATAAGGGGGCTAATATGTAATATACAATGGTTGCAGATAAGCCCTAAACTTTCAACCCTTTGTTCCAGCTGTAAAATGTCAGTTGGACCCATTTTATTTTTTTTTTCTTTATTACTGCATCAAAACCATGCTGTGAATTTGTAGCTGCCATAAATGCTTAATGTAAGAGCTCATTGTGCAGTAAAGTGTCAGAACACTGTTTTTAACACATTTTTAAAGCAACATTTTACAGCTTACATTTTTTTCTTTTGTGTACCATAAAAAGTATAGAACTTCAATGTCACATTCATCATAAATGTGTAATGATTCACAGGAAACCACAAGGGATTGGATCCTTCCTTTTTTCCCTTTAGAAGAGGAAAGATGCATAGCATTATTCCCAGGAGGGTAAAAATGCAACAGTAACAGTCATGGGTTATTAGGAATTTAATTTGGAATCTTTGACCTTTACGCTGCTTTAATCTTTTCAGAGGGGGAGTCAAATAAAAAGTTGACTACGATCAGTCAAATTTTCTTCCAAAGATCATCATGTTGCCAAATAGTCACTTCACAAACAGATTGCTCTTCTGAAAAACAATAACCTGCTTGCACTAGGAGGGCTTGATTTTCTGTGTCGGTCTAATTTGACAAGCACAATTTTGCTACTGTGACTGATTGCAGAAACAATTAATAGCACTTATCTGCATCTAGCAACCTGCAAATCAGGCAGTTAGATGTCTAAGTGCTGCCAGTTCCATACACAACTCAAAATAAGCTTTAAGATCAATTGCTACAGACACAGAAATACACCTGAAGCATTAGAAGTTTTGCTGAAGCTAAGATGAATATAAGGCTCTGCTTCTGGACTTCTTTCTCACTTTCATAATTTTATTCATTTGATTTATTAGTTTTTTCCTCCTTTTTTCCCTTTACGTCATGGTCATCATAGGTATGGTTCAGTACTGGTCCACAAGTAGGAGGCTCATGTAATAAGAGCTGCATTCTTCACAGGGCTGGATTCCTACCTTCCTACAAAGAGGAGGATGTGTTACGTTTCTAGGGATATAGGGAGCTACAACAAACTGCTGAAGTGTCCCAGCCATTATTGAAAAATTTTACTTCATAAAGCACAACTTCTTCCATCAGCTTTATTGGACCACCAGTGAGTGCCAGATGTGTGTAAGCAGTGCCGTTTGAAATAAAAATTGCTGCAAATAGCTGAATGATTCATCTTTAATTCAGCAACTCCTTATGAACAAAATGGGTTTCAAGCCATCCAGAAACAAATGAACCATGTTCTACTGTATCAGGAATATAGGAAAGAAAGAGACTTCTGGGGCCATTGAGTCCATTTGGTAGTGTAATGATAGGGGAGGGGAGAGCACAAAAAGAGCGGAGTTATTGTGCTGCTGGCACTGCTAGGTTCAAGGGCCCAGTTTCACCTCTGAGGCCATTCCCCTGTGTTCACAGGCAACTATTTATCTAGAGTCCTAAAAAGCATCCACCCTCCTGCACACCTTATGTAAAGAAAACCAATTTACTTTACTATGTGCCATAGGCAAAAAGCAGGGTAAGACAAGGCCGATGTCAACAGTTTAGAAGTAATTATATTAATATACGTTCAGAGATTCTATATTTTATAATGTTATTTCCAAACATATTCCTTTAATACAGCTTGTAGATGCTCATAAAGGTTTGTGGTAGGTTTTTCAGTTATGTGAGTGATCATAACGCAGCTGAAAAGCATGTTTACATGAATGCATGCTTTGAATGGATGGCATAGGAAAAAGGAGAAAGACTTCTTAAGATTCCCAATTCCACAATCATGAATAGTCACAAATAGACAACAGGATTACTTGTAGGAGTGAAGATTTACAAGGAAAAAAGACACAGCTAGCTCTGAGCCTTCTGGTCTCACACTTGGCAACTAACTGTACTGCCATCAAACCAAAGTGATATACAGTAAAAGTAAGGGAATAGATTTACTAGTCAATCTGATAATGCCAGTTCTGATTCACGCTTTATTCACTCTAAAGCAGTGGTTCTCAACCTTTTAAGGCTCAAAGCTATAGGCACTCCTCAGAAAATGCCAGCTCTTAGTTTTCACTCATTTTTGACTTCAGAAAAATAATACAGCATTTTTTTTTATGGCAAAGAACTCAAAAAGACCACAACAAGTCAGAATGTTTTTAGCACTGTGGTTTCTTGTTTGAGATCATTGGGTTTGTGAAACAGGTTTGCACACCTAACTGCATGGTATCCTGTGGTACCCCTGAAAGTATCTCAAGGCACCCTGGGATGCTCAGGCACCCTGACTGAGAATCACTGCTCTAAAGAATACTTTGCACATACTGAATAGAATATTGCTTTTATTCAATACATTTAAAAGGAACAAAAGACTGTTAGGCTAGGAATAGTATAAGGAGGTGCTGTGCAAACTTCATACACAGCTTTGCTTATGCACCTTAGTCCTGATCTGCAATGCCTCCTTTCCAGTTGTGCCTCTGCTGAGTAGAGATTACCAACTGTGCCAGACCGAGTGGCAGCCTTGTAATGTGTGTAATGGTTTGTTCCTTTGACACGACCATACAGCAGTGCCCTTAGAACTCCAGCATAGCTGGCAGGATGGGTTAGAAGCATGTCAGCTATTACAGAGTATGAAGCAGAAGCTGCTGGAACTCTGCTGATAATCCTCTGTCGGCCAGTTCATATGAGCGTGCCTGGATTTATTCTCACAGGCCAGTGAAATACATATACCTCTATCAAAACAAACTAATTTATTTGAACTTGAGACATGGGCGAGAATCTGAATTCTTCAGAGGTGGCATTTTTAAAATCTTTTTGTAAATAATATAATTCTAAGGCAAAATTCATTTTGTTACTCATTTCTCTCTTGGGTTAGTTGATCATGGAGGCCAGGTACAAAAGTTACATTTATTGTGCAGTAGGCACTTAGAAAGCACTCTACAGCTGTACCAAACTGATGGTCAGGGTACAGAGTGATGGAAAAATGGTGGATCCCACTCTAAAATAAGCCTGGATGGATGTAGTATCAGACTTCAGTGCTGTAGGTTACAGCACCATAACACAAACATCTGTACTGCATCTCACTGCAATTTATGGTAGGTCGCATTCCACCAACATCCCATGGAGCATTGCAGCACCCCACTCACCGCCACCTCCCAGGGAGGTGCTCTAGACTCAGCCAGAGCTCATGTGTTCTGCCTGAGAACCAAGCCAGTCCCACCTCTGGGCTCTCAGTGACACGAGATGGTGAAGCCCTTTCTTCTAACACCTCCTGCTCCCCACCCTTGTTCCCTGCATCCAGCTTTGAACCGCTCCCTACAACTTCTCTAGCTGCCCCAGAGCCATCCTCTGGGTCCCCAAACCCAGAGCCCCTCTTTAACACCCACACTTTCCTTTAGTCCTATTTTCTCTCCTCTCCTCATCTTACCTTTTCAGCTCCCCCATAGCTCTGGCTTCAGTCCCAGAGGCATGCTTCCCTGTTCTGCAGGCTTTGGGCATTGTCTTTTAATCAATTAAGATAAATTAACCTAAAGTTACCCACCCGCCCCACCTCAGTTCTTCAGTCCAGGCCTCTGTAGTCTGCTGGTTCTAATCCCAGTCCCGGTAACTTTAACCCTCTACACTTATACTTTCTTACCTTAATCTTTCTCCAGGTATCCCAAGTACACCAAGCACATACATACATACATATCACAATACCCAACTTAGGAACTCACTTGTGTGTATGGTAGGTGGGTGGTATGTGTGTAAATTAATGAATACACACACACATATATAGATATAGATATTGTGTGTGAGGTATATGAATTAGAAATCTGCATATGTGTATTGAATATGCAGGTGTTGGTAACTGGTAACTGTTTCTGTCTTAATTCAGTGTGTGTAGTGTGTGTGAATCTAGACTAATTATTTTGACTGTGTGTATATCTGAGTTGCTAGTGTGAGTGTGTGTGTGTGTGTATGGCATTGTGCGCATGATATACAAATTACTGATCTGTGTCTAATGTTTGGGGTATGTAGTGTATGTGCCTGAGCTGGTAGGGGTGTATGCACCTAGTGAGTGTGTGCTTAATTGATTTTTATGTGTGCATGTGCAATTGTACACCACATCATCCTGTCTAACTGTGCAATATTGAGGTGCTGAGAGTTGGCCTGACCCCTCAGGGCAACAAGTGGGGGTTTTGGGCAATGGTGCTCAAGACCCAGGGCCAGAGGAGCCCATGGCTGGAGACCTATGGCCTGGTGCCAGAGCATGGGCACTTGAATCCCTTTAGCTCTACTCATCTGGGGAGGGCTCTTGGGTGAGGGGCTACTTGGCCAGGGTTTTGCAGATCCAAACAGCCTGTTGCCATGTTGGGCTGGGGCAATAGGGGGACAGGTATCATGGACAGACGCATGAAAACACACACACACACATACAACCCAGGCATCCAAGAAACACACAAATACTTGGGAGGCACAAGGTACACTGGGTGGGCATGTGGCTATAAGGGCACATGCCATGATGAGCCATTGCCACATCAGGTCCAGGTGGGGGGCTGTGATGTCCCCACCAGCCAATCAAGGTGGGCTGAGCCTTTCAACTCTGCTTGGGAGTGTTCAGTGACCCAGGGAGCCCACTGGGAGGAATGCAATAATTCCCCTACCTGCTGGGCTCAAGCCATACAGGCAGGCTCTGAGCCCACCCCGCATCAAGAACTAATGTGTGTTCTCAACCTAACAATGGGCACTTAGAGAAAAGCTTGAAAATCAGAGTACTTCTGCTAAGGGATTTTTAATGGCCCGTATTTAGCCTCTGGTACTATTGTAGGAATCCTTTTTAGTGTTGGAGTATTGACATTTTTTATTTATTATTTAAGTTTAAAGTAAAGAAAACAATTTAAAAGCAAAGCAAAGCAAAGCAAACAAAGACCACCTCCCCACAAAACCACAGCCTCCAGGGAATTCAAGCCAAATTTGATGTGACTGCTAACAAATATAACAAAACTCAGACAGGCCATAATTTAGGCCCAAAGTTCTTCAGTAAGGGTTTCTTGCAAGTGAGCAATCAAGACCAAAAAGAATGTGAGTAGAGCAATGCAATTAACTATGTAATAAGCCCATGGATTTCTCTTTCTGTACACTACAAAACAAAGCAAAATATAGGTGATAGATAAAGTCTCTGTAAGAATAAGAAATTTCTCTGTAACTAAAATGAATATATTAATCTCTTGGAGAGCTTTCTGGGACTTATTACGGAAGACCAACACACTTCCAGATACCAAACAAGCCAGAGTAGATCCATATATATTTTAATGCCATTTGAACTCACTGGATATTTAACATCCATCTATCTTTCCATGTAACTCTAGTAACCAGAGACTGAATCATTCTACTTATTTAAATATTTTGTGCAGAGAAGCATGCTGTAGACTTCAATATTATTTGACTAGTTTAACGACTTCAGCCATGATCAATAGCAAGCTCAGTCTCTGAGGCCATGATAATTTGGTCTCTTTGAGTTCCAGCCTCCTAATACCTGACTAAAGAGGACTTTGCTGTACTATGTTAAAAGTCAGTGGTGGTTTTATGATGTAGACAGCTGTTCTTTGTGGACTGAAATAAGACACCAGTCTTGTTCCCCAAGCCCCACAAAATCCTTGAACCAATTTGATTCTGAAAGCAAATGGCTAAGATTTTATACGCTGAACTACTTTGATCTAAATACCATTTCTTTCAAGTAGCTACAACTACAAAATCCCATACATACCTTTTGAAAATCTATGTAAATCAGTATTTGAAAACTTGGAAAAAAGGAAGTTAAATATTCTTCAGAAGAATATATTTACAAGAATATCTATATCTATATATCTATCTATCTATCTATATATATATCAGCAGAGACAACATCCAATTTTGAAATGCTAAAAAGATATTAAAACAAGAAAACCAAACATCCTAAAATACAGACACATGCCAGGTATTCTTCAATATACAAGTCACTTTTACCATATAGCATAATTCTTTGCACCACAGCACACTTGTTAGTTCAATATATATGCAAAGCTGATGATGTTTTTCTTCAGCCACTAAGTCACAGCAAAATCATTAGTATTTTATAAATATTTATTATCTAAGATACAACATTAACTGAATTGTTAAGATATTTCTAGTTGCAGGCATGAGGATATGAACTCATGAGTAAACAATTTATAAAGATAGAGGGTGCAAACAAACATTCAAATGACTTGACTCAGGTCACGAGGCTTGAGCTGCCTAAACGTGAGGTCGGGGGGGGAGAGTTAGGACTGACAGGGTTCAGGGGGTGGGGTTGGTGCATCTGGTGGGGGGGTTGGTTGGTCCATGCAGGACTGCTGGGTGTGCTGGTCAGGTATGGGGGTGGTAAAATAGAACAGCCTCAGGGCTGTGTAGCATGGTTTGGCTTTCCCAGCCTGAGGGCTGTACTGTGAATGTGTGCAGGTGTTCATTAGGTTCAGTTAATTCTTGCTGGATGAGAACTAACTTTAGAATGGGTATGCCATTTTTAGGGTGACTATGAACCCATGCATGCTCAGCCATTTAGATAACTCTAAGTTGAGTTGAGACAATGTAAATGTAATGTAATACTTATATGTACCAAGAAGTTTAAATAGCACAATCTCATGCCACTTATATTAAATGTCTAAATATCTTTGGGACACCTGTTAGGAGGACAAGGCTAGAAACACATTCATTTGCATAGCCCATATCCATGAGGACCTAGACAAAAGACTTTATTTTCCCAAGATGCTAGTTCCTTTATTTCAGTGGGATTTTGATTTTGAAAAATCAAGTCCCTCCTATACTCTTCATCAGATTAGATACCTGATTCTGGATGTGCAAGTCTTAACATGAGAACCAGAACAGAACATGCAATTCTCACAGAACACCTGAATTTTCTTACAGTTGTGACTACACAAGCCTAGATTCCACCTATTAGTCATCTAAGTGCAATCATATTGTAGTCTGCTCAAATCTATGAAATACTATTATCATAAAAGGTGTGTAGGTCCCTTGCTTCCTTGATACTTCTTGGGACTTAGTAACTAAGATTAAAATGATTAGAGACTCATTAATACTATTTGAGGGGCTCAAATGGTTAAAATAGGTCCACACGTAGATACTTAAATGCCTCTTAAACATCCAGTAGGTGAAATGTGATCTGGCCTACAATATTCTACAAGGCCCTCATCCTACACACACACACACACACACACACACACACACACAAATGCACATGTAACTTTATGCCTTTGCATAATTTCCATGTAAATCACATGCATAAGTATTTGTGGGAATTAAAGCCACCAACCACCCCAGATTTTCTGAAATAGGTCTAGTTCTATGACTGTTTACCAGGGTTTGGAATTTGAAAATCAGTCTCCTGATCAGAACAGGCATTCACAAACTGTAGGTGCACAGGCCCTGAAGCTGACTTTTGGGCTATAACAGAGGAATGTAATTAGCAACTGTGAAGCTAACACCTGTTAATTTGGGCACTAATAATTCATTAATTAATTTGGGAGCTATCTGTGGATTAAGGTGGACTGTATTCTAGGTCTTTCTTCCTGAAAAATTAGTCACTATAGTAGGATCAGGCCTAAAATGATGAGTTTGTCAGATAGAAGGCTGAATTTCCTTTCTCTGATCTGTTTTGTATGTCATATTTATAGGGGACAACACATAGGGGGTGCATGTGGGTGCACCCCCTGTGTGTGGCGGTGAACCCCCTACAAAAAGGCATTGTCAACACTGTCAGTGGTGCCTGTGGGTGGTCATTGCTCACCACCCTGTCCTCAATCCCTGCAGGCCACCACCAATGCTGCTGGTGGTGGCTGTGAGTGGTTGCCAACCCTTGGTCGGTACTTGCCACCACCTCAGCACTGACAGCGCCGGCATCAGCAGCTTCCCCACTTACTGCTGCCAGGCTCCTGCTGCTCCCACTGCACTCCTGCTGCCAGCATTTCCCCCCAGGTCCTGTCATTCATGCATATTTACTAGGGCTGTGCAAAGTTTCAGATGGTGATTTGATTTGGTGTCCGAATCTCCAAATCCATATCGAATCAGGGGACCATTTAAAAGGTCCAAATCAATTCAAAGCTCTCTGAATCTTTGGAAAGATGGCTGACAGTGACATATGAACAACCCACAAGGTAAGAAACAGCAAGAAACTCTCAAATCAACATACTTAGGGAAGCAGTGGCACAGTAAGGACTGAAGAAAAAGACTAGAATATTTAATACAAACTAATTATGCATGGGGAACTCATTTAGGGAGCTGAGTACCTGCCATGCATAAAGTAAGTTCTCTTAAATGACAGAAATGTAATATATCTCATCCAATGCACCAAATGCCCTGATGGAAAATATATAGGACAGATCAAAGAGTAACTGCACATCAGAATTAGCACATACAGGAAATCTATCAAAGACAAGAATACCCAATTACTTGTGGGGGCATGCTTCTCACAAGAAAACCAATCTCTCAGTTCTAATCCTCGAAGGCAATTTACAAAATACCTTTCACAGATGAGCCAATGAACTTCACTTCATCCACCTCCTGGATACAAAAAAGCATGGACTAAATATAGGCATCAGATTCATGACACTATAACTTGCCTAACATCTGACTTTCTAGGTACCTATCCACTATTTACCAGCTATATTCATTCCCCTTCCCCTCCCATCCCCAGCCTGTCTCTCACCCACTGACTCCTCAATTTCCATTTTCATTGATAGGCTTTCTTGCCTGCATAGCAGCCTCTGTCTTCTTTACTATTCATTTCATCCAGGGAGAGCACAGACCAACTGCAGATACTTCCTCAGCCTGAGGAAGAGTATTTATACCTGAAAGCTTGCAAAGAAGAATTTTTACAATGGTTTGAGTTGGTCTAAGAAATGATATCAGATTTACCCAAAGAACCTTGTTTGCCTATGTCCTTAGACCAACATGGATACAACCTATACCCCTTTCCCTTTGTTTTTATGTGTAGCTAAACTGGATTGCATGAATGAGCTCTCAGGGAGAGCTATCCAAATATAGCATAGGCTTACCCATCCACTTAGAATCACAGAATGAAAGTAGGGTTACCATACATCTGGGTTTCCCCAGATATGTACATTTTTTGGAGCCCCTCCTTGTGTCTCGATGAGTTTTTGAAATGAGAACAAATGTCCAGGTTTTTGTTGTGCCTCTGCTTTGTTGGGCTGGCTGCTTGGGGCTGGGAGCAGCGGGCAAGGTGATTGGCTGTCAGGGGTCACGTGGTCTGGTAAGAGACACAGATTATTTGTGTTTGTGTGTGTGTTTGTGTGTGCACACGTGTGTATGTACACGTACTACATGGACAGCAGGGCTGGGGGACGTGGGCTGTGGGTCAGGAGTGAGGGGCACCAGCAGGGCTGGGGAGGCAGGGGGCTCTCGATCAGAAGTGCAGGGCAAGCACTGGCAGGGTTGGGGAGGCAGAGGTCTGTGTGTTGGGAAAACAAGGCGCCAGCAGTGCTGGAGGTGCAGGAGCTTGGGAAGAGGTAGGGCACATCATTGCCCCTGCCATCATTATACCTCTCCCCCATCTCCTCCCCACTCCCTCCTGTAGCAAAACCCCCAGTGGTGGCAAGGAGGAAACAGACAAAAACACAATTCGAGGTTTCAAAATAACAGGTTTATTAAACAGACAACATACTACACAGACCCATTAAGTTATTGGTTCACACACACACACACACACAAACACACACACACACACACACACACACACACACACACACACACACAAGCACTCACAGCAGGAAAACAAGACTCAGTGGAAAGGTTGGAG
>NW_017728914.1:12671387-12679066 GCF_001723895.1 Crocodylus porosus
ACACACACACACACACACACACACACACACACACACACAAGCACTCACAATGGCAGCAGGAAAACAAGACTCAGTGGAAAGGTTGGAGTGCAGGTAGGGTAGAGAAACAGAGTCCAAGGCCTAGGCTGAAGAGACAGTGGGGGTGATAGCCTCCCAATTTAAATCCATGCCTTTATATCCTGTCCTCTGTAGCAAAGGAGAGCAGCTGTACTAGGTCTTCTTATGGTAGGCTATGTGAACACATCCACTCTTTAATCTTACTTTTGCCAAACTCAACCTTTCCTCATACAGTTTGCATAATAACCCTTCCATCACCTTTTTGCCTCACCTTTGGGTTCTTTCCAGTTTCCTAAAGTGTAGCACCTTACTTTTGCCTTTCTTTAATTTCTTTCTGTTGTCTAGTGCCCGGTTTTCCAATCTATCAAGATCATTTTGAATTGTAATTCTATCCTCCTAAGTGTTAGCAAGGTCTCCAGTTTTGTCTTATAATTAATAGAAATATTAAACATACTATAGAAACCCACTTGACACCTGCCATTCTGACATTGATTCATTTATAGTTACTTTCTGCTTGTGGTTATTTAGCCTATTGTGTATCCACCTATCTAATTCTACCCAGGGCACATTTTCCCAGTTTACTTGTAAGTATGCCACGTGGAACTAGTATAAACATATAAAAGTTTACTCAAGTCCAAGTATATTATGTCTACTGTATACCTGTCATCCACCACACTAGTTACGATGTCAAAGAAAGAAATCAAGCTGATTTGGATTACTTGTTCTTTACAAGTCTCTGTTGGCTGCTAGTGAACATCCCTTTCTTCTCCAGGTATTTACAGTTGACAGTCTTATACTTTACTCCAGTAACTTTCCAGATATGGTAGTCAGGCTGACTGGTTAAAAAAAATTTCTTCTACTGAGAAGCAGAACAAATGCACAAGGTTTGTGAGCTCACAACTGACAAAAGTCTCACATATTTTGTAAACACACATATATGCACTACATACTCTTCAAGATGCAATAATTTCACTGTAGAAATGGGACATTATAGAGATCTACATTATTTATGATACAGAAAACAACTCTTTTTCCCACTTTATTGATCAAACAGTTGATCGATGATCCTTTGATCTGTGAATCATGCTCATTTGTATTAATATGCAGCTAATGTAATATTAAATATTAGTTTACTTTCATATAAGATGAATTTATCATTGTATCCCAGCTTTATTTTTTTCTCACTGCTTTTGTAATACATGTGAAATAGCTAAGTTCTGTCTTGATAAAACATCTCTCAGGTGATTGTTGCCGGATACTATAAAGTAAATGAATTATCTAGACCTTTGTGATGCAACATATAAATAATTTCTCTCAAGCACTTTGTCCTATTATTCTATTAGGGCAGTGTGGTTTCCCTCAGATTTGATTTGCTCCCAGCCAATCAGAAATCTAGAATTCAACATTCCAATCAGCTGTAATTCAACTGCCATTATGGCCATTTAAAAATCAGCTTTTCAGCTTAATGTAGTAGTGTTTCAGTACTGCACATCAGTTAAAGACTGCCCTAATCTACTGATGGACCTCTCCAAGTGAATTGCTAGTCACCGCTGTACCAAGCAGGTGGCTGTGCTTTTAATTAAATGAAGAGCAGCTTCCCTAAGGGGCTGGGATCAATTAGATCAGCCAGTCTCTTACAGCTACAAGGACAGATTTAAAAAAAATGGTGGATGTTTACTAAGGTGCTGATTATGAAGGAGATTACCCTTACAGCTGGTCAGATTCTTTGGAAATGCATGGGAACAGAAATCCATTGATTTCAATGGATCTTAAATTAACATGTACGTCTCGATCACTGTACACCAGTGACAGAATTGAATACCTCAATTAAACCTACACTGTGAGGCTAAACTGCCTACCATTTCCATTGACATCATTGATTCAAATATTATCCAAATATTTGTTTTACAAATATTTTTAATATACCGATTATTATCCAATCTAGGCTCAATAGAGTTGTGATGCAGATAGGAAGGGATAATATTTGGGAAAAAAGTCCCTTGACAGATCTGTTGTGTAATATTAGATGTGGGTATTAGTCACTACTTCTATGATATAATTTCATGTTAAGGAACAAAATAGTATTGTTATTAAAGGATCAGCAAGAACTTGTGATGGATCATGAGAGTTGTGTCATATCATGGAAAAGAACAAGATAGCATTTAAATAATGGAGTTCATAAATTTACAACCCTGAATGAGGGGATCTTCGGATCTGTAGAGTGAATGGATTTAAAGTCTTCTAACCACAGAACAAAGCAGGCGTGACAAATGTTTTTTCTCTGCCTCTCTTCTGGTTTGCTTTCCCCTCTTACAGGAAAAAAACTTGTGCTATAGTGGCTGAATCTATCGGGCGCTAACATATATGCAGGACCCCACTCTAACTCAGATCTCTAACTCAAAGCAAGTTCACCTGTTGGGTGGCAGAGGGTGGGGGGATAGGGGAGCTTCAAGCCTGTCTGCAGGCAAGCAGCCAGCTGAGGAGCAGCCCCTCTTCCCACCCCCTTCCAGCTCTGGGGCTGTCAGCAGGAAGGGAGTGGGGAGCCAAAAGCAGCGAGCTCCCAACTGGGGTTTGCCTGACCTGAGCTGGAGGGGGGGTAGGGGTTGGGGGGCTTTGTGAGATGGGGGGGCAGGCTCTGATCCACCTTCCCCCCTTCAGTTCGGGCCAGGTAAACCGCAGTGAGCAGCTCATTGCTTCTGGCTTCTCTGCCCCACTCCCTGTCTGCTGACAGCCCTAGGGGCAGGCCTTCATCAGTCCATCCCAAATAGCACAACAAATTAACCATAGAGAACACAAGTTCTCTAAGGAGCTCTAAAGTAGAGCACCTTCATCTGATACCTCATGTGAGGAGGGTTACTTTTTTGCATGATCTGTGCAGCTGTGCATGTGTGTCACAGCATGACTGTAAAGAGCTTTCAGGGGGCTGATTACATGAACAATGTAACTTTTGTCTGCACCCTCACTTGAGATGTTCGGTAGCAGTCAGGGAGTGACTAAGCACATTTGTTTTTTCTCAGAGAATGAACAGGGGCAAATAATGCTGAGTGTTTGATGCTCCCTTCCATGCTAAAACCTTGGAGGCCTGCCAGAGGGGCTTCTATGAGAATCAGGAACATGGAGAAGGGGTTGCAGAGGTGGCATTCTCTCTCCTGCTTTCTCTGTGATGTCAGGGAGGAGGATACCTCTGTGACTGTTAGCAGAATGACTATTCTGATTCTCCTTTCATGATACACCGAATTCACAGAATGGAAACTGGATAAAAACAATTTTGTGAAACTTAAATAATCACTTCTGAATTAAAATAAATGTGAAAATTATGTTGAATAAAATAAACATTTCTTTACTTAAATAAACGCACACAACAGCACTATGCTGAACTGGAGTGTAAAACTGGTGATCTGTTGAAAGTATAAGTGATTAGTTTTGTTTTACTGCATAGAAAAACAAACTGAAAAAAACAAAGGAGTCTCACTGGAGAAAAATAAACTTAATTTTTAATGAAATTTCAGTTTTCATAAGATATGTTGATACTATTTATAAGATAGCATCCCAGACAAGACACTTGCTAAGGAAAAAATAAAGACATTTTCATCTTGATAGCTTCAAGTTTTATGTTTGTTTAGGAAATAAATATGCACTACTTTTTGTTTGTTACAGCTGTGTGAGAGCAGCATAAATAAATACATATTATAAAAGCCTAGAAAAGCTTAGATAGGTAGATAGATAGACAGACAGACATTATCTGAGAACTTGCTCATTGCTTATTCAATATACAGTCAGCTACTATGATTTGGCACATCTTTATTCAGAAAGATGGGCTGATTGCTGACAACTTTGATGCAATAAAGAGTGCTGCAGCATTACTGAAAGAAAGTTATTTGATAAATGTATATTTTTCCATTTTGCTTAAAAGGAATCTATTATAAGTGCAGCTGCTTTCTGAATGGAATTAATGCTGAAGTGAAGCTTCGTATTACAAAGTAAAATGGGACTCGCACTCTAATATTAGACTGAAAGGCATTGTAATGCAGCAGGAGGATTGAACTTTGACTCCTTCAAGAACATTGATTCATATAATAAAAAGGGGAAAAAAGGCTTTAAAAATGCTAACATCCTCTTTTCAAAGCTCAGCCAAGCTCCTGTCCAGAAAACAGAATAGTATATATGGCATTATATATCTCCAAAGCAGAAATTCCCCAAGGAATCATAATAAATACTAAAAGTGGCTTTAATTTTTTTAAACTACAGGTATGAAGAGAGCTATACGTACTTATCTGCCTGGTTACTAGGAACATGCCTTTTTACTTTGGTAAGTTTCAATTAAAGTGGATATAATAGAGTTGGATCTTGTAATTAAAACTAAGTAATACAGGGAATAGTTTCAGCATCTGTGTGTGCATGTGTGTGTATGTCTGTGTATCTGTGGAAATGAAAAAACGGACACAAAGCTCAATCCTAGAATAGCTTCATGTGGAGCAGGGACTCAAACCTGGATCTCCCATTTCTCAAATAATTCCCCTAAAGTTTAATTAACTATACAAAATGCAATACTTTTAGTAAGAGACATACAGGCCAGTCTAGCCAATACACTAGTGCTGCAAGTACTGATACGAGATATGAATGCCACAGATTAAAGTCACTTCCATAATCAGGCTGAGTGTCCTAACCATCTGGGATTTCTTGTTTTGTGGTTTTGACCCAAAATTCTGTTCTGAGTCTGGAGAAACCTTTCCTCAACAAAGGTTTAGGAAAAAAACCCAGAGTATTTCCTTGAGGAATTTCAGTTTCCAAATGAATCTGCCTTTTCCAATTAAAAATGTTTCCTTAAAAAGTCCTGACCAGGAAAAACAAAAACAAGTCCATTTGGGGACAACATAGTTACTGAGCAAGAAGACCTCTTTGTAAGGAATGCTTTGAGGGTTCACAAGGTTGCAGTCTGAAACAGAGCTTAACTAAACTCAAAAGAGAATTTTAAAATGTGTAAAAGGAAAAAAAAAACCCCACAAACTGAAACTCCCATGCTTTTTTTTTTCAATATGCTTCTCATTTTCTCTCTAATGGACCTGTCTTTCCAATGATCCCTAACCCCTTATTCTCCCTTGACACAAAGAGTGCTCCAGCAGCCTAATTTTCAGAATTGAAAAGTACTAATGTAACAAATGAATGTATGAGGAAGTGACAAAGAAATGTTTGCTTCTATATTCTTAGATAGCAACAGGAGAGTGTGAAGGGCTGTTGGTGATTACCATTCATTAGCATGGATTTTGCTAACATAGCTAGGTTGTAGGTGGCTGTGGTTTAAAAAAGGCAAAATGAATAAGAAGAGAAGCAGCATGTTCTTAGCAGTGGGGTCACTTGTTTCCAGGTGTAGAGGAGAAGAGAGTCAGTCAAAAATCAGGAATTGGGTACTCCATGGGCATGAGTTTTGGCTTCAGTCATAAAGCTCTAAACACAAACCATTTGGGTTTCTTTTTATCTGCCTTTTGGCCTTTAGTTTTCATATTTTCAAACTTTTTTCTATAATCACAAAAAGCTAAAACATTCTCATTATGCAACAGAATGAACTGTAAGAATGTGTCTACATGAACCAACATGCTGTGTTGTGACACCCTGAGCTACCTAGGATCTTGGAAGCAGTTAGCTGTGCTACTGAGAGTCTCTACTTAGACATGTGCCCTGCTGAGAAGCTGATGTGACTATACTGCTTCTGAACTCTTCTAGACAACTGTCTGCAGCAGTGTATCGTGTGATGTAGGCATGCCCCAAAATCTTCTATGAGCTCAGGTGGCTCCAAAATGTATAAAGACCAAGCAATCAGCGTGAGGAACACTTTGTTTACAATTGCAGAAGTGAACAGGATCATAAAATGTTCTGCATCCTGTCTTCTGCAAGTCTGCATCCTGCTACTGCTAGGTAGTAGGGGCCTGGGTATTTCTGGGTTAAATCAGACTGCCCCTAGAGTCAGAATCATCAAAAGGGCTTCAGCCATTCCCTTTTTTACTAAGGTTGGGCTGATGATGAAAAATTAGAACCCAATTGTGTATTTGGATTTTATCAAAAGCTCTAATATGTTTGGATTTGAGGTTCAAGTTCCAGTTTTTCTGTCAGAAAAACATGTTCCAAATGTCCAACAGGGATCTGGATTTGGATCCAGATTTTTTTATTCTGTTTGTAAAATTCAGTGCAGGGTAGCAGCTGAGAGACTAACTGGTTTAGACTGACATGAGCTTTGGTAGGCAACAACCTACTTCATCAGATGGTATGAATGAACTGCCAGAAAGGAAGCATTTTATATAAAAGGGAAAGGACAGGGGAGAGGATACTGCTGAGAGCTAAAAAGTAGGTTGATTAGATCAGTTGAGATGAAGAAGGAAGCTAACACCTCCAACAACACTGGGGTCAAGAGCTAGTCCAAGTAATAGGATAAGATTTTATAGTCCCTGTTAAGACCACAGTCAACACACTGCAGTCTGTGGATGATTTCTCTTTGCCAGTCCATTCATAATATCCGGTAAAGTAAGTTGTTTACAAAAAGATCATTCCTTTCTGAACCAGTTAGGGCCTTATTACACCGTAATTCTGGGCGACTCCTGGAGCAGTTAACACCTGAATTAGTCACACATTAACACCTGAAACTAGCTTTAAACACTAGTTATGTGGCTCAAAGTTATAGGACTCTAGGGTGGCATTATCTCTGATCTGTCTTAACCAGCTCATGTTACACTAAGGTTCAGTCACTCTAGGCTACACCTTAGTGTAAATTATGCTACCCCCACTGGCCTGGATTGCACCCACTGCCCCCTCTCTATCCTCCTCAGCTCCCCTGATCCCTGCTTGCCCCTGTTTACTTGGGGCTGCCCATGCTGTCTGTCCTGGGGAAACAGGCAGGGAAGGATTAACCCATCTGCCCAACTATCAGTCACTACTGCTGTTCTCTGGGCATCCTTGCAGCAGAGACTGGGTAGGCAAGTTAACTTTCCCTTGCCTGCTCTCCTGGGACAGACAGCATGGGCAGCTTGAAGAAACTGTGTGGGGAGGTGCTAGAAACAAGTGTGCGGTGGTTGCCACAGGGGCAGGGGGAAGCCTGGAATTGGAGTGGGGGGGATTCTTACCTTTCAGTCCTCCAGACCCCTGCTGCCCTGAACCTGTGACTGCTCCAAACCTGAGCTAGCATTAACATAGATCAACATCTGTGCAGCATAGTGTGGGCACATCTACATGTCACACTACACTGTTGTAGCAATGCACGGCAGTGGTACAGTGTCCACAGGCAAAACTTGTGACACCACAGCTATGTTGCTGTAGTGATGTGCTCCCCCATTAGAGTGCACTGCTACAGCAACTTAGCACGCAAAATTGCTGCGGCATGCTCAGAGCAGTATGGGCTGTTGCAACAGGCAGTAATAATGGCACCAGCGGCACGTGCTACACCAGTTTAAGGTGTAACATGGCTTTATGTCTTTAATATGCCACCTTGCCTGACCATCTGCTTGACATGGCTAACCACTCCTTTAATCTTTCTTGCAAAAACTTCCCTCTGCCGGGCCCCTGCCACCCCGCGTGCCCCAGGCCACCGCGCCGAGGGCGCCGTACGCGGCCGCTCCTCCCTCAGGGCCGTTCTC